>NC_057776.1:7757069-8074870 GCF_014825855.1 Bombus pyrosoma
GATTGAAATAATCTCGTTTAGATTATCATAGTTTTGCTTAAAAATGTTAAGCGAGTAACGATAAATTGGTCTCCGTTTAATATCAAATATGATCTCGTAAATAAAAGGGTTTTAAAAGATCGTAACTCTTGGCAAAATTTTAAATATTAAATAAAAGTACAAAAAGGTAAAAACTTTCTATGGAATTTATGCTACTTCCAGGAATTTTTACCAATTTCTATTCATGTCTGTTCATAGCTAGTCGTTCTATCCATTTCATCGATCCCCAAACAAACTTTCGCTCAAACGTCTTTAGATCTTTCATCTGTTAACGAGAATTGGGAACCTATTGCGACCTTTCGTTCTCTCTTCTTTACTTTTTCTTTTTTTCTTTTTCTTTCTAATCCTCCAACATAACTCTTTTCACCACCACGAAGTCTATAGGAACGAGCTCGAGGAAAGATTTAAATGGTTCCTTTCTTTAAGCCGAAGTTACTTAATTTTTAATTCCAGATTTCAACAAGCTGATCACGTATTCGAGATTTGTACGCTAGACAGGTGCTTAGAGAATAGGTTTTTCCGATATTTCCTTCACCTCTTTTCAGCTTGAATTATGTGAAAAATACTAATCTCAGTCATAGGAATTTTTTCTCTCGTGAAAGCTCCATGGCGTAATACGTCTCGCTTTTGTAATAGAAAAGTTCTTTATGGTGGTCTTCACGAAGACTGTTCGTTAGAAAAACAAAAATTTCACATTTTCACGTGCTTATTTACAGTGACGAAATCTCGGTTTCTCAGTTCGTTGATACTTCCAGTACAATGGTTGTACCATGTCCTCTTCTTTCCCCTGTGAGCGCGATATTCAGTTGGTTTCATTTTAACGAAGTAATACAATCGCGTTGAAAGAACGATGCCACACGAGCCTGGAAATTGCGTTTTCACGCGAGTATGCGGTTCCCTTGGTTCCCTCGACAACGAAGAATTTCCCGGCCGAATACAGACCCGCGTTAATTGCAACAGTAATACGTCAATGAAATAAAATTACTTAATTTTTCCTAATTCTTGCCTAAATGATCATCGATGAGATATTGTTGCCACAATCAGAGAATCTAGAATGCAACAAAATGCTGTTATCTAACAAAGAGATAGCAGAATGTGATAATTTTTTCTATAACATGGCGTTTAACGACACATTTCTTTAACATGCATTTTAAAGAGGCTAATTTAATCTCGAGTATACGTAACGCGAAAGATTTAATAACTATAACGACGTGAAACCGCAAGAACACAGTTTTCGGATATATGTAGGGGATAAAGTATACGTGAAATTACCGCCTTGATTTACATCGATATTATCTCGGAGAAAAATGGACTGAATAAAAGTTACCTTAAAGTGTGGTGGGCGTAACTTGAATCTAGACCAAATCTTTCTAGCAGTTCTATAAATTTAATGTGACGTATATGGTTTCCTCCTTTTATGCTATGACTATCATCGATAGTACAATTATGATATTAGAATGTTATGTAAATTCATAGTTTTATTTAGAAGTAAGTTGAACCGAAGTAATAGAGCCTAACTAACGATTTGTTTCGCCTGCTTAATACATTAAGTGCTTTACTTTGGATACTTAGTATACTTCTCGCGTTACACGTGTTATATAAATTTCCAGCTTTAATATTTTCATAGTGTTATAAAATAGATCGTTTCTAGAGTTTCCAGGGTCAAATACAGAAAGTACATATTTTTAAACTTTTATGGGCCATAAAATGTTACTAACTACGCTACGTGTGGTTTTCGTACTACAGTTTCTTGTGTCTTCATTCGTCATGAAGCAACGTGAGACGATCTTTCGGAAAATCGATCCGGAAGAGGAAATCGAGGGTGGAAATGCGTAGCCGGTGTCGTTTGACTGGCGACGATGAAAGAAAGGGATCCAAGAGGGTCTGCGTACCGGAACCCGCATGAGATCCGTCGGATCTTTCGAATAGTTCACGCGGAACGTTTCTTTCACACGACTGTGACGATGAGAAACATTCGACACGACGATGATGGTTTTTTAACACGGCAGTGGCGCGTTTCTTTGATCTCTGAGCACCGTGCTGAATGGTTTAGATTTTCCGGAAGTATTCCCGCCGTGCTCTTCTCTATGCTCCCTCTCCGATGTCTTCCGGTTCCGATAATCTTCACAACATCTCGTTAGATATGGACAACGAAGATTAATGCGCACAGTGAACTTGTTACAATTCACCCTTTTTAACATTAATGAGCAATGCGTTGCAAGGGAAATTTTTACACAAACTGTTTGGAAGTTGTAATTTTTCTAACTGACACAATTATTGTATTTTTGTTTTTCGTACGTTTTCATAAAATTCATTAGGTAGAATTCACGATACGTGCGTTAGGATAGTCATTATACTACTTCCGGAGTATAAATGTGCATTTCCAAGGGTGGAATAGCTTTATTTGAATAGCGGCGAATTAGATACCCCATTATTTTTATATTTTGTACGTACTGCGTCAATATGAATATATTGCTCAGCCTGCACCATATAATTTCTGTGAAGAAAGAAATATGTGCGTCGAAAGGGTTCAGGCGGTTTAAGCGGAAGCGCGGGGAACAAACAGAGAAGGTTAACCAGGAATTGAAAGAAATATTCGACATTGATAATTGTTGCCGGTGTGCCACGCTGTGTTGAGAGAGTTTTAAGAGAACTAATTATCGAAGAGGATGGAAGTAAAATGGAAGTAGGTAATGATGAACAGATTGGATTGCATGGTGTTGCCCTGAAACGGTCGGTGGAAACTCATTTTCATTTAGCGAAGTAAATTAATTACCTGCGCTGGCCAACAATAAGATTTTCTTCAAGGTTTTCGTTTTATTCGACATAAACGAGGTAACGAGCTTTCTTTCAAACGAGCCTGAATTCCGTTCAATTCGGTCAGCTTATTAATTTAGCGACAAAATAAATCGATATTCAAGGAATTTCAATATACGACACAACGTGTAATTTCCTTCGCTAACTTCAATCACGTTAATTAAAAGATCTGAATCGAATAATTATAAATCGCGTCTGTTAAGTTTCAAACAGATTTAATGTTGACAAATTGAAGTGCAGTGTTTTACGCTAAGAAAAAGGATCGCAGTTCGTGAATCGCGAAACGTCTGTTAGGACAGAGGGTGCATGTAGTTGTGGAGAGAATGCGGTTTTCTGCATTCGTCTGAAAGACTACGTGCAACGCGGGCGTATGAAACGACCCTTCTGCCACCGCCACACCATACGCTATTAATATCATGGGGTATATTTAGATTTCAATGGGGAAGAGAGAGCGGGGCAACGAGTTGCTCGGCCGATACGCCGTCTGTAAAGTACACGAGACCCCAGCAATGAATCGCAATAAAGGAATTCGCTTCTTTGTCGATACGATACTCCGCTGAGATTCTCGTATCTCTTTTTAATTAAAGAGAAGGAAAATAATCGAACAATGGAACTTTGAATCATTATTAACGCAAAATTTTAAACTTCCCTTATTCTCGCTAATTGCAGATATCTTTCTATTTATGTACGACTATATATCATTTATCGATTTGTTTGGCTTGTCAATTTGTTTTAGTTTAATTGCAATTATTCATCGTGAATATTAGCCGAGAAATATTTATTGCATTTTCAAGTAGAAAATATTACAAAACAATAAGAGTAAGAAATTGTTGTAATAAAAAGAGAAACAAAAAGTTACTTGAACCAAAAATTGAGGAACTATATATTGCGCAATCGTATCGAGTCGTATATTGTACTCGATGAATATCGATAAAAGTGGCAAAAGCGTTATTATCAAATATATTTACTACGATTTCGCTATAACACGGCGCCAGATAGCCTACAACACAGGATCGTAATTGTTGCTTCCGTCGATGAACTTAGGGCAATGGAACGAGTCGGGAATATCTTATTTTTGGATTTCTAGAGCGCACCGAACGGACATCGTTTTCTGGTTCATATTTATAATTAACACAGACTCAAGTTTTCCCGTTCATCTGCGACATCCTGTTTCTCCAACTCGTTGTTTTTTCATTTGGCTCGCGCGTTGGATGACTCCCGTGACCGTCAACACGTGACTGGCAAACGTTTCGTCATTTCGCGGATGTACGTACCATCGACGAAACGCAAACGAAGCTTCCGTGGCTGGCGAATCAACTTCACCAGCAATTCTTCCGTCGAAAGTGTCTGATCAATTATTTCGAGTCAAATCCTCCCGTTAAGCCATTAAGAACTAACATTAACGCAACGTTTTATTTATAACTTTTTTAATCAATTCTTATTACTGAATTTTATTCAATTCATATTGTAATATCGTAAATATCAAGAATTTGCTGAGTATCTTCTTAACTTGCTATTTTCTCTGGCATTTAAAATCTAGAATTTCACGAAGAACTTAATAAATTATTTTTCCTTCAATTTATAGAGCTTCCTTTTGTATCATCGACTTCTGGTGTACTTCTATGATGTATATGTTATTCCCATACGCTTTCTGTGTCTTGACAAGGCAACAGCTTATTTTATTTACATTTGTAATAACGTTATTTATACATTTGTGCAATTTTTACATATCGTTTCACTGGCAGGCCTGTAATGGCTTAAAACAAATCAAAATTGGAAACTATAGATTATTTGTTACTAAAGTAACAACAAGTTGATGAGTAAAGTAACATAAAATTGAAAGGCATTTTCAAAATTTATTTATACTGTCTCTTAACTTCAATTTGAAATACAGATGTCTTAGAATGCCATTTTAGGATAAATAACTGCGAAGAATACAAAATCGCAAAAATGCGAAACAAGGATTCGCCATTTTTCAGTGACAGCTCTGTCATTCGAGTTGATTACCTTGAGAAAAGAATCGCGGTGATACGTGAGCTTCTATAAAGATCTTTGGCTTAAAGGTCCATTAGGACGACGGTCTAATATCCTGGCGGCAGGTGACACATTGGCTCGTATGGAACACTTGGTGGATATTAAGAACGCGCCATTCGATATACGAGCACGACGAAATAAAAGCACGAACAGAAAGTTCGGCCGTCAGTTCGTCGATCAGGCCAGTATGTCACCTGGTCGTATGCTTCCAACACGTTTCGATTTTATACATTTTCCCATAAAATTTAAAACGACTACACGAGTTACGTCACGGGCCTCGTAAAACTCGTGCCGAGCGCGGCTGAACAATCTCTTCGTTGAGCGAAAAATGGTAGAAGTTGCCAAACAACAGACGTGTTTCCCTCAAAATGGATTTCTATTTAATTAACGCGAACAAAAAATAAAAGTTGCGATATGGAAAACTTGTTTCTCTCAAAATTAATATTAGCTTGACATTGTTTAATAAATTATCATAATTGAACTATGATAATTAAGACTCGCATAAATTTTCGCGTATTACCGTCGTTTCATAATATTATATTAAGTTACTTTCTCCAGATACCCAAAAGTAATAGATGCTTTCAATAAAATCGGATTTTTGGATTTTTCAAATGCATCCTAATGTCAAACGAAAATGGACCGGTTTCACGAAAATAACCCTTATGCTTTTCAAAAATCTACTTTTCGCAAGAATGGATCTCATTGAGAGAATAGAATTCATACCTGTGTTTCTATTAGCAAAATTGTTATTTTATCACAGTGCCCCCATCATTATTCTGAAATACATCGGACGAGAATTAAAAATGCCGCGGTATCCTTGTCTCGGTCTCTCAAAAAGAGAAAAGAATTGACAAATGTCCATAGTTTTCGTTCCAAACTCTCCAATTACATCTCTCGCTGCGGACAAAATTTCCAACACGCGGAAGTTGTATACTCATTTTCGCTCATTACACAGTTATCCAGTTCTTTCTCGTCATCATTCTGGAGCACATTACCCGCACGAGTAACAAGCTGCTTAACGAACAAGCCTCCGCGAAACAAACTCCCAGCTACGTAATTGACGCTCCCCCCGCGACCACTAGATCGGCTAGGAAACTAATCTCAGAGCCGGTTGCCATCGGAAGGCGGTAGGGATCCAGGTGGTCCAGAAACAATATCGCACGATATTACTAGCTGACGCGTCGTGGAATATATTAGATCCGGTCCAATTACAATGTCCCGATACATTCTATCCCACGTAAGCTGTTTTCGTCGACTACGGAACTCTCTCTCGCTCTCCACGGACCACGAAATGGAAAACGCGTTTACGTTCTAAGCTGGGGCTTAATATAAGCCGTTGACCGGCTCCAGTAGTGATTTCGATGTTACGATAACCCGAGAGAGAGAGAGAGAGAGAGAGAGAGAGTGTGTGTGTGTGTGTTCATGCTACGCCAAGGGAGAGCCGACCGAAGTGATCCTCGATCGATTTTCCTGGACGATCTCCGACTCGCGGAGATTAGGTCAGGGACCAGAGAAACGGGTTAACCTACGTACAGGCGACGGTAGCACGACCATATCGAAGTGATGAGATGATTGGCTCGCTAATGAAACCTGATAGAGAAGCTCGCCTCGACTGCCTCGTTGCAGATTATTCTGTCGTGTAACGCGATGGATCGTGCCGGTGATCCCGTATACACTTCCGGCTAGCATGCACCTTTCGTCGTGATCCCTACCACTTGCTGCCTCTTCGTCATCGTCCCCATTCAGATGGAAGATTTACAGGTCCTGTAGGCTATAGATTTCCCTTTTTAGTGAGAAGAGAGATGGTAGATTTATGATAAGCGAGATAATGCACTGAATGGTGGACATAGTCGGGCTTCGAGGACGTTTGTTGGAACAGAAAGATACAGTTGAAGGATTGAATTTCTTCTTTTGTTGAGGAGATTCCCTATAGGATTCTATCGTAGAACTCTATCTTTCTAATACGATGTTAGATGGTGATGTTATCGATGTATGTGCTGAATTAATTTGTGTTACCCGATTTCAGGGTAACGCACAGCAGATGCAGAAATTTTGACAGAAAATAGTAGTTCGTAGTAGACGCTTGTTACTTTACGAAGGTTTGCAACTAATTGGAATATGGATCTAGATCTTCAAGAAGCAAAATACGATCAGAAGAACAGTTTCAATCGTTTAATTAATCTTGAATTAAGTTCGATTCAACAATTTTTCCAGCTGAAACAGAGTATTGACCAATATGGTACATCTGACTTGATATTCCACGTTCAAATTTCCACGTTCATCTTGATCACTCGCTTCAGGTTGTTTAAACTCGAGCAACTTGACTAATCTAAACAAGACTAGACAAGTTCGTAGCCGAAACGTGACCCATTAAATCATAATACGCTTTTCCCAATACCAGAAGCATCGAAACTGAACAAACGGCGCGTCGTCCAAAAATCGGCCGGTCACATGCTTCCCATAATTCTACCGCCAAGAGCAACCGGTCGTCGAGAAAAATCACATCCTTATCTGAAAAATAGGCACCCATAAAGTATCCGAGGAATCGGTGCGAGATAGGGTGATTGCTCCACGTACGTTGACTCGGTATCGCGACGACGCTACACGGCGGCCTGTCGACAAAGTGGCGAGTGATAAAACACGCGAAGGATCACACCCTCGGAACGAAAGTACGACGAATCGCTCATGGAAGAAATATCGCGTTTGTTTTCTCCCGGCTATCCTGCATTTCCAGCGACCGTTCGATAAAACGTTTTCACGCTACATTGTCCTTAAATGGCGGTCCGTTCAATTTCGAGGCTGACCTGCTTTCCGTGATTTTCACGTGAATTTCGTTCATCTAGTTCCCCTTGCGTGTGCTTTTGTAGCTCTTTGATACTTGGGATGAATATGAATGTGATTGGCAATATGATATTGTAATCACTGATAATTGACATTGAAACTACCAAATATATAAAAACGATAGATTTTAGATTTTTTTTTCTTCTACAATTACTCGACATGTGCGGATTTTGGCAAAGTTGAAACGTTCTCTTTTTACTAGGATAAAAATATAATATACCTATTTAGTTTGATTCTAAGTATATGAAGTAGTATAATTCGTTTCTAATATATTTGTCTAGGTACACATTACAGGTTGGTAATTCTGAAATTACCTACCCTGATAAAAGTGCGAATATAAGATGGCGAGGATCATGTTTTTGGAGATATTTAAAGAGATACTAAATTTTAATGGTACTCCAATTTGGTCAATTAAACAAACATCTGTCCTCTTGCTAATAAGAGCGACGAAGGGTTCTTTCTCCTTTCCATTCACTTTCATGGATACTTTTCAAACACACACACGTAGTTCTATCTGATAGAAATTGCGCTATATTACGCTATAATTTTTCTGAAACTACTAAATCGTATAAATTAATTTTCCTGCTACTTACCTTAACATTTCAGCGGTGGTCGATATTTTTCTCGGCTAGACTCGCAGACTTCTCCCCTTGTCACCGCGCTCTTTTTCTCTTTCGCTGAAACTTTTCTGGTTTACAGTAAGGACCAGAGGAAGAAGGAAAGAAAGAAAGAAAGAAAGAAAGAAGTAGACAGGGAAAAAGGGAGGAACAGGGTGAAAGAGCCAAGGAGAGAGAGGCAACAGCCGTTTGAACATCAACAGCTGCATCGCAGCCCTCCCCAGCTAGCCGCCTTCTCTATTTGCTCCTCTTACATTCTTTGTGGAATAGTTTGGTCTCGCCGCGGATATACACACCGACTACGCCCAGAGAGAACGAAAGAGATTAAGAATATCTTTTTCGGGGTCTTCGGTGGCCGTCGAAACGACTGTTTTCTTCGGTCGTCTCGCTACTGTGAACCAAACGACCAGACGATGTTTCGTACGACTCGAGCACCACTGTGCCGTGTAGAATGAGAAAAAATATCCGTGTCGACCCCTGAACCCAAAACCCGCGTTCTCGAGCAAGAGAAACGCTGGGACGCGAGAGTCTTGAACGATGCTGGAATTATAAAGCGTCTCGAGATAACGTAACGTCGTACCAAATTTTGGGAATTAAACAAGTTTTTCTTTAGGCTTAGATCAGTGAAAGAGATAATTCTTATATCTCCGAGGTGAGAAGTAAGAGCATATGCTATAGATATATACCTATAGGGCTCTTATATTTTTGTGAGGTATGGAAGAAGTGGAAAAGTGGATTTCTAGGTCATGTGAATGTGTCGCTGTTACGAGAGTTTTCGAAGAATCTGGTTATGGAAGTTGCGGAATATTCCGTGATAAAATCGGTGAAGGGAAAACAGTGTTGCAACCCGCAACTGCGAGATTGGTCCAAAGGGATAATGTAGCAATGCACTTTACGGGCGTAAGACATTTGCGAGATTCGTAATTGCAAAGGTTTCCTATGGGAAAAACGACTTATAAACTCGGTGGATGCAAGACAACTGTACGGTTCGTAGCTACAAGATTTCCTCGTGGGAAAGACAAAGTTGCGAACGTGCAACAGCGACCAGGTTCATGGTCATGGTTTCGTCACACGCAAAATGAAATTTCTTAGACGTTTCTAGCTACTTTACACGTATAGTTCTTTTTATGATCTTGACAAGTCGAGGAAGAATACTTCGAGGAAGTTGTCCATAACGATTATAGTTCTCACAGATTATCTAATGCCGTCACGTTATGTCTAAAATTAATTTCTGATGGAACGATTAAGAGTATGGCGGAAGTCTCGAGAGAACTGAAACTTGGAAATTATCGGAACTGGATATCGCATCCAGCTACATAATTCCACGAACTCGTGGAAGGCGGATCGAAGAGGAGAGCGTAATTGGCCGTACCAGGTCGAATGAAAGACAGAGGAGGAATGTGGAATACTTTTTTAATAATACCTGACGAAGCAAATATATATATATATATATATATATATATATATGTATATACATATATATATAAATCTATGATACATTCGCGTCTCGGGGCCAGTCGTTAAATAAAACTCGTCTTTCATCGCTCGTTCAATTAACTATTTCTTCCATACAAACAAAAGAAAAGTTACAACGAAACCGAACAATGTTCATCCTTTCTATTAATTTCCCTATTTTCCTTTCTTTCTTTTTTTTTATACAAAAGCTTCTTAAACTATTATCATAAAAATCATAAAAAGTGTTCGATTCTTACATATCTGGCACTGTTCCTCTTCGACGAAACTCTACTAACACGTTCGGTCACCAGGCACGAAAATCATCGTTGTTCGACGAACGATTATTAGGAAAAAAAAAAAAGAACGAGAGAGCACGATTCACTTCGTAGTAGTCTTGCCACTCTCGCGCACTTATCACAGACAATCGACGACGGGCGTTCGTTATGCCCTCGCCATGTTCACGGAATCTTGGTCGGGTTTGGTGGGTAGCGGTCTGTTGGCCATCTTGCTCGCTGGAGTCGATGTTTGAGGTTCGGGTAGTTCCGAGTATAGATGGGCAGTCGCATCGGACGGTTCGGCGTATTCACAGAGCAGAGAATTGGGCCTTTTGTTGTTGCTGGTTTTCGATCCGCCGAGAATACTTTCGCCGAGAGCCTTTAAAAAACTCATGGGTCTGCCCTGATTTCTAGAAGCTTCAAACTTAGGACTGTCTGGAGGCCTGTGGTTTTCAGTCTTCGAGCTACCGAATGCCTGGTTCGAGTGATCATTGATTAGATGGTCGTTTACGACGTCTGGCGGCAATGGTTGCGGCGCTCTTCCAGCCAAAGTCGCCAGGATAGGTTGAGATAGTCTACTGGTACTGGGAACCGTCTCGTCACCAGGTAGTTCGGCGTACAAGTGATTCTGTTCGTTAGGCCTCTGATCTCGTGGCTCCGTGTATTCCGTCAGAGGTGGTCTAGGTTGTATTCCACTGGGCAATAATTTCTCCAAAGACGGTGCTTTAGTACCGACACTAACGGAAGGTTTTGCTGCACCTCTGAGTCTCCTTTGTCTCGGCTGAATCACATCGTACGCGTTCTCCTCCCTGCCCGATGGTTGTCTGTCGTTGTTATTGTTGCAGCTCTCTTCCACTTTAATCAGATCGTACAGATGTTCTATCATGTCCCTTGCCTGATTGTAGTTGTCAGGATCGTTCAGTCGTTCTCTGAGATCCCTCAGGTACTCCTCCGTTAACTCCTCGGGTAACGTTTGCGTCGCTTTGTTCTCGGTATAAGGATACAATCCTTCGGCATCTTCTTCGTCTTCCTCCGCCGGCTCTGCTTGAGTCTCAACCTCCAGAATTCGTGTCTCCGGCTGAAGTCCCGCGTATTCGTGCACGCTTAACCTGGATATCGACCTGGCAGAAGTGGCAGCGGTCATTCCACTGCTGGGTGACAACCAGCTGGCAAAGTTTATCAGATGACCGGACGTTAACTTTGGGCACACGCCGCTACGGCGCATATACAGAATTCCGGAAGCTAAGATGACCACCAACACGATGAATACAGCTACCACACAGATCACTACGATAATCCTCTTCTCGCGTTGCAATTGCTCAGAGTCGCTCATCTCCACGTCGAAGTAACCCTTGTGCCTCGGATACACGTGTGGACCAACGCTTGGTGGACTGACGCTTGGCTCTGGCTTAGCAGATGGTTTCTCGCAGACGATATGACTGCCAGGACCACAGATAATTTTTGTAAAATTGCTCATGGACATGTAGCCCTGTGGGAGATTAAAGCACTTGTCGAGAAGCTGGTCAACTACACAGAAGCTCGAATCCATCATCCAGGATACAGAGCTGTTCTTCCCCGTCACTTCGCGCGTCCAACTGTCCAGGCCACATCTACACTTCTCCTTGAAGTAATTATTACCGACTCTGGCAGAATTCACTCGTTGCGAGATCGCCGCGAATTTCAAGGAACCAGGTCTCGCCTTCTCTATATGATTCCCCGTAAAGGAGAACTCGAAGTTGGGCGCCGATGTCGCGTCCACCTCTGCCATGATCGCGTCGGTTTCCAGATCGATGAAGAGATTGTAATCGATGGCTATGTGATTCCACTGGTTTAGGACGATCGCGCCTTGGTGCAGGTTTAAGAACTCGTTATTGTTGAAGCTGACCGTGGCAGCGGATATGTCGATGGCGCCGGTCTCTACTTCGGACAACCTGCAAACGCGAGAGGAAACTCTGTCTTGAACTTTGCACATTACAGAAACTTTATCTCCAGAAGTTTCAACGTAAAGTTTTTAACTACGTTCGCGTGTTTTCACGAATGGAAAATGGAATTATCTCGCTTCGAGTTACAGATATTAATCTCTTCACTAAATTATGGCGTAATTAATTTTGCTTGTCAACTTTGAAACAAAGCAAACACGAAACATTACCGAATGGAATAAATATTCAAGGTGGAGAAAATTATATTATAATTATATAATGGTGTAACACATAATTACGTTACGTTTTCACTACCAAAAAAAAAAAAAAAAATTTAACGACATTGCGATAGTACAATATAATAGTTTCTAACGTTGGAAAAACTCTGAGCGTTCGTTAACTGTAACGCACAACAGAGTAACAGAGTAACGGCTTAACAATCTCGAGGAAGAATACAAACACGCCTGATCAAACAGTAAGCGAGACAAAGGGAAACGAGCGGATCTACCTTGAATATTGTATCGTGAGGTTGTCGTGGCCAGCCCGGAAGGCTCCCCTCTCTATGCTCTTCAATCTGACGTCGACGAACTCTAGGCTTTGGATTAACGCTCTGTCGCTGAACGCTCCGCTCTCGATCTCTAAGATCGTCGCGTTGCTGATGGTCACACTGAAAATCGTCATCGCGCAGAAGGCGTTCTTGCGGATCACCTTTGTCCAGATATCATCCATCCGAACCTCTGCAACCGCCGATGGGAATACCGCTGTCGGCAACTCCATGATTCTCACGGTTTGGAACATAATCTGCACTAGCCGAATTAGAAATCGAGATTATAGCGAATTCGTCGAATAGTGTTGCGGTTAGCCTGTTGGAATATCGCCAATTTCTAGCCAAACGTATTTCGCGTATGTATTCCGTTTATCGCGATGGATTTATGTTACGACGAAACGAATGAGAAATATAAGAGCCATTAAAATGAACAGTGTCGGAGAAGTTTGAATTCTATTATTTTATAATGCATAATTCTTGTTATTTGTTGACGTGTACCAAAACTTCTATTAAGATTTTCAGTTCAGATATTCAACATAGGTAAAAGAGTAATATCACATTTTGTTAGTATAACGTTAAATTAAAATCAAAATTAAAATTAAACGACACAAAATTCACCGTGAAAATTTTGTCGGATAAAGAATGGCGGAATCCTAAATATATACGAGCTTCACAGAAGCTAAACTGATTGGCTCCACTTTTATAAATTTTCAATTTTTCATTGCCCAGAAACATAAATAATATTCGATCTTTCAAAAAACGTGTAATCACTTCCACGAATTTATCTCGGCAGAAACACGTATAAATGATCATAAATCCCAAAGTGAATTCTAAAGAATGTCGTCACCTTTCTACTTTTTAATGTAAGAATTTGATCAGTGTAGACTTGACCTTGGTCGCTGGTCCATGTCTGCCGTGTTGAGAAGCTTCGAGTTTGAACGCGTTGCTGGACAGCTCCAGAGTGGGCACCTCCCTAATCGTGATCCAGAGCAGCCTGGAGAAGGCATTCGGTCTGATTCCAACGTTCCTACATCTCGATATCGAAACGCTGAGCGTCCCTCGCGAATTCCTGAACGCGTGGCTCTCTAGGATCACGCTGTTGCATTCGGACACTTCGAGATGCGTGTTCGGGGCGCTCAGATTCTGAAAGGCTTGCCTCTTAGCCACCAGACTATAGATCCCCGATACGTGGACTCGTTTCAAAGGCGCGCCATCCGCGAAAGCACCCGATTGGATTCTCAACTCCCTGCAGTGAGAGACCTCCACCTCCATCGCATCCGATGGAATGGTTCCCTCCAGTAACTCCACGTCCTAACAACAGAAAAGGGAAATAAAATTGGTTATTATAGCGTGTCGATCCTGTTGGTTGACGCGTCAACGGTGGAGAGAGGTATTTTAATCTTTGTGCCAGTTTCGAAAGGCTGTAAAGGATGTTAGGGGCTTTGTAAATTCTCAATATTATAAGGGTTGTTTGGAAAATTTATACCTGAGTCGAGATAGGTGGGACTTGGGTTACAATACGGGTGAATGACGTGAGTTATCGTAAGGTAGGTGTATCCTGGATATAAATCACGCTCCGCTATGAATCGTAGTCGAGAGCTGACTGATGATGCATATCTGATAAATATACACACAACCTGCGAGTGGACTGTACGTATAGAGAGCTCTGTGAGTAAGGGTAGTTGCACTTCGAAACGTCTCATTTCCATACGTCTTTCAAAATTCATTCTCTTCGTTCTCGTTTCATACGCGCGAGGAAAATTGAGAATTTATCGAGCGATGGATGATCGGTATTTGCGAAAAACTAGCAGTGAAATTCAGATGACCTGTAATTAGCTATGTGAAAGCGAGGTTGAGAATATTTCCATTTTTATTGGCACTACAGATGGCCAAGGTTTACACGTAATGGGAACAGAAGAGTTCAATTTCAACCGTCATAAAATTTATGTAATTGCAAATATCATCTTCTCGATGGGATTCTGCCTTCGTAATTTCGTAACGATAAAAAGAGAGGCGACGAATGGCTGAGGGAGTTGGGCGGAGGGATTTTAATAGACCCCAGGGAATAATTTCTCGGAATAATTTACGTGTTACGACTCGGGCGGCGATGAATAATAATCAGATAGTTAAAAATCTCCATAATGAAACGGAAGTCCTTTAGCCCTGTCGCGTTTTAAAATCAACAAGTGAATTTCTATCAGACTGAGTTACCAGGTTAACTGGTCGTACCAACTACGAAAGGAAAAAGGAAGAAAAAATACGAGAGAGAACAGGAGAAACTCGACGACCTGGAATCACTGACGAATTAATGTCGTGATAATTAATTAAACACTCTTATCATTCTCTTTTGAAATTTTCAATACTACTCGTTTTCTGTGTATGAAATTCAATTACCTATAATTAAGGTATATTTTTCGTTCTGTCAGCCAAATGGATATCGCGTCATTTTCAAAATGTCATTTTATCAAAGGTAAAAATCATATGTCGTATCAAACTTTTCAGAACAGAAAATGCTATGCAATTGTATCCGATACAACATGTTTGAAGTCCTCGGAAATATTATATCGATGTTAGACGTAGCGTGAACGAGTTCTTGGTTCGTCGAACGAGAGGTGAATCGATAATGAGACGGAAATGGTTGTGCGGGTCGAGTCCGCGTGAAAAATGAATCACGCGACTGTAACACGTACAATTACTAGGAATATCTACATCATTGGTTATGCGTGCAAGGTTGCGTATCTCTTTGTACCCATCTTTTTTTCATAGTCAGATTTGTATTATATAACGAAATGACGACGATCGATGTGGCGTTCTGTGGATTGCCATTTACGTGTCGAAAAGGTTTGCTAACGACATTCTGCTCCCTTTGAACCAACGATGATGAAATGAAACGCAAGAACCGGTCTGGAAATTCGAATGTGCTCGTACAGCGCAAGAAATCGAATTGCCCCTGGTTCCTTGTTAAACAACGGAACGAACCAATTGTTTCCTCCTCGTTCTCTAATTGCTCGTCCACGAGGCACGTTTCAAGTGACTTTATCGTCAAAACGTGTATTTCATAGTAGCTTCGTGCGTTCATCGAGACGCATGTAAATTTGTTTCTTCGAATTGCGAGCATAAACGAAAATGAATCGACTGGATGATAGCGACGAGACCGGTGAACGTTGATTGAATTAGCTTGTTCGTCATCATTAAGCACGCAGACATGCACGCGAAGCTTGCGTTTTCGGTGACATACTAATCACGTTCTCAGCGAAAGAGAAAGAGAGAGACGGTGGGGAGCGAAATTGTTGGCCCACGACGAGTTACCTTTAAAAGTACTTCCGCTGACGTCGGCTTCCTGGCTGTTCCCCGCTATCTGCACGTTTGTCAGCGCGCCAGTTTAATGAAATGTTCGAACGCCATGCTAAGCAATAATTCCGCTGTTTCCCCACTTCTCTTTGAATTGTGTACCGAACGAGTCGCGTGTACGAGCAATTACCACCAGGGAACATCGATTTCCTCGGAAGCATCAACGCGGAAAAAGGCAATAGAAAAAAACAAATATCCGTCGTCAATCCTTCTACTCGTAACAAGTCGTGCAAGAAAAATTCATGGTGCACAAACTCAAAATAGGGCACAAGCGAAAGGATGTTTTTCCTAATGTTTCCAAATGGCCGGAAAAATGGAGTACGTCTGTCGGTCGGCTTGGTTGTATCTCATTTTTCCTCGGATTTCCCGTACGCGTGCAACGTCCGTGATTTATATTCCAATCGTTGTAGAGTTTATCTTTGCAAAAAAAAAAAAAAAAAAAAAAAAGAAAAAAAGGGAAATAGACGGAGAGACTATAAAAGGGGTAGAAAGCTATCTGGTAACAGTTTGGAAAAGGTTTCGGGACGCTTTCTCACGTCGCTTGGACCGCGCAAACGTCGACTCTAGGAAATCCCTTCTGGACCGACGTTTGAACCCGATATAAGCCACGGCAGAACTTGAAATTTACATGAGAAAACACGGTGGCAGCCCCAATGCAACGCGTCGACGAAACAGTATAGTGTCTATCGACGGAACGATAACGCTGAAGTCGGGTCTGGAGTAAGGGGTGACGTTGAATCAGACAGACACGTAGAACCCCATTTTTTTCCACTGACAGAGAGAGGCAAACTACCGGAATTTCTAAAGAAAGGGATGGTTCAGTTTGCCTCACAAAAGACCAAAACCTACTACTGTGAACCTTAGGAGGATTCGTTGCACCTGTTGGAAAGCAAAGCTGTTTTCGAGGAGTCTTCGCGTCGGTATTTAGTAAGCCTCGAACGAGAAAATCGAGGTGTCGCGTCAGTTCACCGGCTAAGCCTCCGGCAGACGATTCCTGTAATCCCTTAATACCCTCGTATCTTGCGTTCTGCCTATAGTAAAAAACTGGAGGAAAGATTCTAACGATCGTGAACCTGTGGTCAGGTCTAACGCTAAGAAAAATTCCGACTTCGGCAGACAGCTGTAACACATTTCAGTATTTCTTTTAGCAATTTTTTATTTTCCAGTGATAACATGTTTTTATCCATTGGACACGTCTATTTCGAGATTTATGCAGAAATTTGAAATATTAAAACTTCAAACTTACTTATGTACGTTTGATAGATAATTCTGATTGCGTATACATGAGTTAATTGTGAATTTACTGAAAGATCATGAAAGTCTGTGGAACAAAATTGCACATTCGACTGATCGAGGTTTCATTCGAAGATTATGCGATTTCTGCTACTTTCACGATGGAACTTCCTCTTTTTCGGATCGGAATTTCCGACAATTTGTTTATCTTTCTCGTCGCGCTATTCTCGGTACGTATACTCGCATTTCGTTTCTCTGCGAGTTTCGGAGGAAGGCCTGCCCCTTTTACCTTCGTGGCGCAGCTAAATTCGTTATCTGAGGATATTTTGGTTCGCGAGATATCACAACATCCATTGGAGAGTAAGCAGCCCAAGTGATTTCTCCTAGCGACGTCTTGATTCATTGTAATGCGTTTCGTGGCCTACCGGAAAGAAATACGATATTCTTCCATGGAAAGCCCGCGCAGGAGATAATTAAATAATTGTTGTTCTGTCACGGCTCTGGTAAATCACGCGGCCATCTGGTTGCACTAAAAATTCTCATCGAGCCCTAGGCATCAGCCTTTCTTTGTGGAAAACCACGTCAAATGCTGCTTTAAAACATTTTAACGAAAACTTAAACTTCGATGTTTCACTTCCTGCTCGCTCATTAAAAATATTACTTCCCTCTTATCCTGATTCGACTTAAGAAATGATTGTTAATATTTAGAATAAAGAAGTAAAAGTATAGTATAAATAAGATATCTACGACTTTAAACTCTACTTTTCAGTACCTAGCTTTAAAAGCTATACGTAAATTATCGTAGCATTTTACATTTAAGATTTACGTCTGCCTTCAGCATAAAATTCACATTCTTTTCCTCTAAAAAGATCGTCTTTTACTTTCTCAAACTTATAAAAATGCCTGGAAATGAAAATAAATTATCCTAGAAATTAAAAAGAATCTTAAAGGTTAAAATAAATTATTCTAGCCCCTACATCGTTTCCCATTTAAATTCCACAATTATCCTGACCCATAACATCGAAACCACAAAATGTCGCAACAAATGTCCCGAGTTTTCCTCGATTCTGAGACAGCAACTGGAAGGATCGCAGCTACCATGTTCCATGCGTTCACCAGTGAACCGATGATTCACATAGTCGCTGCTCTGTCTCTGCTTTTAATCCACACGCTCGCGATCTCATCTCTTGCGACACGATTAAATCGTTGTAACACAAATCCGCCATCTGTTTTTCTCGTCGCGTCGTCGATTTCTAACGCAATTCTCCGTCACAATTTTCCATCGCGCGAGGCTCACCTTGAACTCGTGCATCGGCGGAGGTCGGGTGGAAAAGGCTGCGTCGATCGGACGTCTTGTAGAAACGAGTTGTCGCGCGTCGACACGCTCGTTGCGCGGATTAACGCCCACGCGAATGTTAATTAGACCGGGCGAACCGGGACGCGAAACAAGCGAAGGAATGGGAACGGTGTCAGAGAATCTGCCGCGAGAACAATGCGGCTAGTGTGTCTGGAAGTCGCTTGAAATTACTACTCGAAACTTGTTTCTCGATTGTGAAGCCTGATTAGAGGAGTACGCGTGCTACTATGAAGTAGTGGGACGCTACTTCTACTTCGTGGAAACTCGCGGACATGCTGTTTGAGTGAGAAATACATATTTAAATAAATAGAGGAAGTTTGTGGATGGATTAAGACAAATGTGTATCAGAATTAAGTAGTTGGGTCTTTATATAATGCAGCAGTTCTGATGTTGGTAAAAAGATAGTTTCCAAGAAGTTGAATTGTTTTACTGTCGCTTCTCCTGCGATTTCGATTTTTATCTCGTGCCTTTATATTAAGAAACTTTATAGATGCGTTTGAAATGGACTGTCGTCGCTTCTTTTATTCTACTTGTAATTTTTCCTATGATATAGAAGCGTTGTAATTTTACTCATTTAAGAAGTTGTCTTCAATAGGTGCTGAGTATTATTCTTGATAAATATTTCGCGTATACTTAAACGTAACAGCATATAAATGTCTCTTAATTACGTGCATTATGAAGAACGCGAATACCATTCAAAGGATGGACGATGTTCCGAGAGAAATCAAATCTAAGAAAATATGTCACGCAAAAATCTTGTTTAGAGTATCAAGAATCTGATTGCAAGACTTTAGGCTCCAGGGAAGTATCGCGGTTGTGTTTGATTTTCTTTCACGGAAAGCGAAACGCAAAGCGGAAGAAATTCAGATCAAGTGAACGAACCTGCATGGAATCATACTGACATTACACTTTACGTGAAAGATGAAGCCGATCGCGTGACGAGAAATGATCGAGGACAGGGTGCGGCGATGCGACTGCAATTACTTCCTGCTGACCACTCCTGACCCGTCACTCCATTAAGAAATGAACTCGAAACGGAACCGTCGAATTACCTTCTGTTTCGCTTATTACTGCAATCTTCGCATTATAAGCACCGTGTGCAGCGCAAGCCACTACTCGTGTAAACCGTTTTATCGTGATTCGTTTTATCCATTTCGTCTCCCTTGGATGCCCTGGAATCCTCGATGTTACCGCATTAGGATGATTTCATGCTATCATCTACTCTCAAAAGTAATGAAATAAAATCCTAAATTGATTATGAAACTCTCCGAAGATACTAAAGTTTCAAGTTCGAATTTTCAATGTTGGTAGAATCTTGACAAAAATTACCTAAACAAAATAAACGAAATATCACGAGTTTATTAAAAAGGAAGTTCTTCAGTTTGTTAATAAAAGGGTACAGCATTGGAAAATGTTAACCATGTTTGCATCTTGCAATTATAATAGCTGTTAGAGAACTTTGTTCTTTTCCTATTTGCCAAATAATTAAAAATTCCACAATAACTCAACTATTTGACTAAAAAATACACTCTGCTGAGAATCATAATTAGTCCATTGTTATTTTTCATAAATGAACGTTTGTCGTTTATCGCTATAAAACATTCAATAAATTTACAACTTAATTAATTATGGAACCAAAGAGTTAAAATTTACGATTAAATGCAAATACTTAAAATCACAATCGACGATAGAGACCTATAGTAATATCAACAAGACTGCCAATAACACCTATAGGTCCTTCCTTTTTTTTTTAGAGATCTTCTCAATTACGTTTCGCCAAGAATACTAAAATCTATTCTGTTGCTGAATTCTAATGTACAAGCCATTATTCCGTCGGTGTCATTAAAATTTCATCACTTCTACTCGAGGAAAGAAACCAAAGAAAGTTGGAAGTTTATAAACACGATTCCCCGTAACGTATGATGGTTGACTCGGAGCGTCTTCACGGGTGCATCGGTGACGTCAGGCTCGGTGCATCGCACGGGAACAGCTGGGACGTTCTCCGAAATAAAGAGAAGAACGGGGCCACCAAAAGGAGGGAAAACTCTTCCTAGCAGTTCCCTGCGTAAGTCGAGAGATACACGAGGACACCCGTGCATTTCTCTACGCTCGATGAATGACTAAGACCGCTCTTAAAATTCGTGCCATTTCGCACGCTGACTCAAAAGATGGAACAGGGATAACGTCGGCTATTTCTGCACCTAGTTGCCAACACAAAGAGGAGCGGTCGAATTATGAACGGCTCTTAAACTCCGCCGTCGTAATCGTCTCTACGTCGTTCAATTAATTGTGGCGTCTTCGATATGGATTCTAGAACGTTGAATTGCTTCGTGCAAGAACAGGATAATATCAAATTTTGAAAACAATGGCGGATTCTTACTGTATCATTAGATGAGAATTATTTTTCACGAAGTTCAAGAGAATATTAAAAATCTTTAACAAGCTACGGGACAGACTCGTTTATCTTCATGGACAAACATATTTTTCACGCAACCTAGGTGAAAATTTTGAGAAAGAAAAACGCGGAGGATCATCGATGATACAATTTGTCTATGAAACGTTAATGTTAAATAGACTACCGAATTGTCTTAATTACTCCAAAACTTACTTCCCATTAACATATCCTTACATAACCACATACCGTGCAACATAACTAAAAACAAGTCGAAAATTTGTCAGCTCGTTGTCAATAGACCAAAGAAGCATGCAACGCTGTGTTTGAAAAAAAAATTCTTAAAAGGATGCCTAGCATACGGTGTACAGTTTCAATAGGGGGATGAAGAGCAGTGGTGAGGAAATCTTAGCGAAATAATCGAATTTAGTCGGGTCATAAGCGACAAAAGGGATGATGTTACCCTTAACCCGTAGGGTTTTCGCGTTTCGAAGGTTTCTGTCGTGAAGCGATAGCTATAGACGCGACAACGCGATGTCGTCGTTTAAGGGGAGGTTAAGGAGGAGCTGCGTACGAGAACTAGCCGCCAGAAGCGATGACTGAGAAGAAAGTAAACAAACGAAGGAGAAGTCAGAGTCTCGCAAGATCTTGGCTGCTGAGGAGGCGAGGAAGGAATCTGTGCGAGTTGAAACTATACAAGGGTGGCTCGCTGCCTGAGGGTAAATAAACGATTTAAGACGGTGGCGAATGCACGGTGTGCTCGCGAGATCACGACGAAATCCACAGCGAACGTAAACGGGGAAACAAACGAACCATCAATTAAATTTGCGATTAAGCAGACTTTGCTCGGAGCTCGTAACCGGCGTTATTTGCCATGGAAAAATAGGCCACCGCGGATAGATAGGAACGTGTATACGGCGTTAAACAAAGTCTCATAAATTGCGGAGATAAATTAAAGCAGAAGTGAATTAAAGCCGCGTTGTTGAAAGACAACCGCGACTTCGTCGAAACGAAGCTTTTGATCGCTAAAACCATTCTAGATCGTGGAAAAATGGAAGCACGCGGATATGCCGCGATTCTTTGCCGTAAAAGATTTCATCGTGCGAAAAAGCAAGGGCGGAAATTTACAATCTCCGTAGAAATTTACGGATACAAGCAAGAAAGGTGAGCGCGACGGTATAAATTACGAGAGAGAAATTATGTCGGAAACGCGAACGTTTGTTGGCAACGTCATCGAGGCATCTGTACTACGAGAATACGCCCAGTTTGAATCGAGCAGCCAGCAGAAGGCGTTCGAAGCACTTCGAGCCGCGTTTCGAAGTACCGTCGACCCCCAAATTATACGGTTGAAGAAATACTCGATCGAGAAGATAAATAATTAAGCAGTATCGAGGAGCGTGTCGCGAATGCCGGAGAGCAAAGCGCCGCCGCAACCGGCTGGCATTTTAAGGCGTCTAGTCACGAACTATCGGCGATCCGCCGGCTGAATCGAAATTGAAGAACGACCGACAATGGCGTTCCCGTGGATTATAACGTGCGCTTCCAGCCCAGCGAGAACTAACGCTTCGTAGCTTGATTTTATGTACGAGCCACGGACAGCAACTGACAGTACGAATCAATTTTTTCTCGTTCACAGGAACAGAAGGTATTGTACGTTCGTTCTTGAATGCTAAATCCGCCTGAGTTACGTGAACAGTACTTGTGTCTTTTCTCTTGCTTCCTTTTTTCTTGCTTCCTTTCTCAATTTACGTGCGTGGAAATGGTGTTAAATTCGACAGATGTAGAGCTTGAGTTACGTGGTTTTCGACTACTGTTGAAATTCAGACTGCATTTTTTAAAAATACTCCGCCAAATGATGAGATCACAAAGACGATGTATCGCATGGAACTGAATGTGAAAATGCAAGTTTTCACCGAGGGGATAATTGAGACCTAAATCAGGTTTGGCTTTTATCAAAAACTGTTCCAACGTGAAACGACGATAAGCGGTAATATGCTTCTCGTGTTTTACGCCGCAAGTTTATTACTTGCGGACCGTACTTTTTTAAGGGTTTCCATCGTTAAAAAAGAAACTTGTTAGCCGTACGTTGTTTCTCTTATGATGGAAATTCGAGTTGATCTGCGGTGACAATAGGGTCGGGAACAGAGAAGTCGAGTCGCTTTAAGAACACTGAAACTTTCGAAAGTTTCCGCTCGGTGGCGAACTTGGCGGCGAGTACAGAGGCTAATTGAAGAAACCTAGGAGCAGACCTAGTAACAGACCCTCTCTTCTCGTCGAGGATAGTCAGTGTTTTGTAGTTGTAATTCAGCCTGAGACAATCGTAATCGAGTTATTCGGAATTCGGCTAACTTTACCCGACGTGTTGCAGGTGTCTTCGTTGAGGAAGTTAACAATAGCAATCGATGATACTATTTACCAAGTAATATCCATAATTTGGTCGACTGTTTTCATCTTGATAATATTCAGTAGATATATCACGAGACAGAGGACAGTGTCGCTTAAGTGTGAACTCTAAGCAATTCTTCTTTAATGATTCATCGGTGGAATGGTTTTTCAATGAAAAAAGATCATATCGGAATATAAAATTCGGAGAACAAAATTGTTATAAATAGATAGTAGATGTTTATGCATTTATAAAAAAATGTATGAAGTAGAAAAATTCACAGAATACACATAATATGTAAACGATATATAAAATATCTAAAGTGTAGTGCTTATTTTAATATTTACTTTCCCTTTAAGGACGTTCCATACGTTCCTTCTCTTTAGTTATATTCAGGATAATATAAATTTGCATAAAAATCCGCAACTATATACCTTAGAAGCCTACTTCCGGTGAAACGCATTCTTCTCGTCTTATCACGCACCATAACGATACTTTGAGAGAACTTTGTTCTCCTACCTGTTTTTTCGTCTGACGAAGCCACGCATTTCACGTGTCTTAACATTTACACTGAAATACACGTTTCTTAATAACAAAGATAACAACGTTATCTGAATGATTTAAAACGTAAGGCGAATAATCACACTATCGAAGTTTTTCCTGATGCACGTGTTTTATTATCTTTACGACAGGCCACGCCTTTCTCAATTTAGAAAATGTTATTTAGGAAAGAAAATTTTAAAACGTCGAGCAGTATATCGAAGTCGATAGACGTCTTTTCGAAGCAGCGTATAGAAGAAAATTAGGTTTGTATTCTACGGAGGAGGTAGAAGAAGGAAGGCAAATAGAGAAGGTTGACGAAGAATGGGAAAAACTAGAATTGCAGTACAAAACATAAAGAGAAGTAAAGAGAGGGAAAGAAGCTAACAAAAAACATTGCAAGAGAAGGATTCAGGTGACGTAGAACAGGAAAGAGTGGAAAAGAGAAAAGCAAAGTATCAGCGAGGTTGATAAGGAAGGCAGAACAGGAGAGTGGAAATAACTAGGAAACAGAAAAGGATCTTCTGGCAATTGCACGGTCGTGGAAGCAACAACGAAGAAGTCAGGGTTCGAGTGTACGACTTCTTGGTAAATCCTTCGTCGAGATGTCGAAAGTTTCTCTTTGTGAAGTGCTCGAAGTCGCGTTGGAGGATCGTTACTTGACACAGTTGCAACCGAGCGAACGCTCGACGAAACCGCAAAAGGGGTCTGGTTACTGTTCCCGGAAGCTACGGCGAATTTAAAATTCCAGTAGACGCAGGAAGGGAGAGTCATCACAATCATTGAAGCATATTTAAAGAATGTAACACGGTATCGTACGGTAAGGAAAGTTCACCATCGCATGAAACTCTCGAGGCTGGTTAACTCTTGGAAACCAGTTACGCGGTTTAAACTTCGAAAACAATTTTAAAATTCCCACCGCGTACTTCCCGAGGTTATTAATCTCTGCTGAATTCGTAAAATGGCGCGACACTAATGAGGTCTTTCAGTTTCCGACGTTTAACGCGTTGCTGCTGAGAACATGACGCGTACCTTGCATTATTTGTTAATCGCTCTCTGAATGTCTTTGGAAATTTAACCCTCGTAACTGTATTATATGTAGATGTACGCTCCATGATTTAATATTTATCAAATGGAAATGTAGGAGAACAGCAAGGGGAAAAAATGATAAAAATTGTTCGAGCGAGAATCACGCGATTTTCACGTTCCATGCATCGAATCGGTAGCATCATCCGTGAAATTGTTACAGCCAATGTTTTTCCAATTCATTAAGCTTCGCTCGTTTACAAATAATACCTATTGGTGCGGAATATTTCACAAGCATGAAATGCATTTTGTAAAAGTCGAGATCTGATCTTTATTTCGCCAATGATCAATATACATTTTTAATATATACTCCCAAAACTGTTATCCCTATGATTTACAAATTCCAATTGGTATGGTTTATTTGAGGGATATAGTGACTTTCATCTATACCACAGAAGCAATTTTTGCATGAAAGCAATATGAATATGTGAAAACTAATTTTATGAAAGACAGACATATTCATCGTGAAATACAAAAATGAATATAAAAAATGAGCAATTAAGGAAGATTAAGTCGATGTACCCTTTTAACAGAAAATCTCTCTCTCTCTCTCTCTCTCTGTCTCTCATTTCCTTTTCTCAAATCAAGCACAATGTCTTCTAGGTTAAAGATAAAAAGAAAAGAGAGGAAGAAAAAGATTCGTAATAAATCTATGTAATCAAAATGGAGCAACGAATTCCATCGAAATGTAGAAGATAAAAAGTCTACAAGGCGACACAAACAACGTGACTTTTACTTGGAAGAAAGAACTACCGCAAAGTGTGTCGAGCAACTTCCGTTTCAAACCTGACGTACTCGAGTCAGCCTACTCGTTTAACGAAACCACGCTAACGTTGCGCAAGCCTTTGGAATTACACGGAATACGAGATAGGTTTTCGAAGATGATTCGAAGGTGTTAACCGATAATGATGCCTGTAGATCGGATCGGCTAGCACGCTCTTGCCTCCTGTTCACTTCGAATCATGTTGCGAGACGATGTACGTACGAAACGAGAGACTCGTGAACACGAGACGCCAGGTAGTCGAGGTTCAATGTCCGATCGATGGATCAACTTGCAAGCAACTCTCTTCGTGTGCTCGATGCCGCGTGCTTTCGTCGTAGAAATTATGTGACGTTTTTGCGTTTATGAAATTCTTTAAAAAATCCTAGCAACTTAAACGAGCCTCAGCTATTTCTTGTTCGCAAGAAAAAGTTTTAAATCTTTCGACGATTCTTCGTTGCTAATCCTCGTAATTTCTACGTACATTTCCAAATTCATTTCAAATTTTACCGATATAATTACGATAGTTAGACTTCATTGCAGTGCTAATGCAATTTCAAAATATCAGACGTAAAACAAGAAATATATTCACAAATAGTATTTACAAGTTTTCAGGTGCTTCGTAATCTTTTCTGTTTCACTTTGTGAGCCTATGCATGACGCTTGTTTCCCAAGTGCTAAAATAAAAAAGAAAGAAAATAATCCAAAGTACTCGAAATGCAATTAGTCAGATTTGGCAAACCAGAAGTGGGAAGATTTTAAATTCTATCCACAGCGGTATTATTTCATAACATCGTTAGCGGGAAGACCGCAAGAGCGGGGCCGCAAAACCACTGCATTACGCTTGTACACGCGTGTGGTGCAGCTAGGGGCGCCAAAGTGTGCACCCCCGCGATATCGCGTCCCATGAATTTCGTGGAGCTTGCAGCGCTGTGCTCGTCATAGGAATGCCGGAAGTTAATTCGTGGAATGATGGTGCATGCGCCGCCGCTCCTTCTACCCGCGCACGAAATTACTTTTGCCCTATTCGTGTGGGGTCGCCCGGCACACGAAACTGAGAGATACGCGGATCGCCCGCCATTATATGGCGCGTCCTCTCGTCCACGCATAATTCGATTAATTGTTCGAGCATCCAGCCTTCACTGCGGGCCTAACTGCTCCTCTTCGATGGATTGACACAACAGCGTCTCTTAGTTGCCATATGTTCTCGAATGCATCCTGATTTTCTAATGTTAACTTTTGGAGAAATATAGATAATACTTTAAAGTAGAATTATTTTTGATGAATTAATTGAAACAAAATTATAAATGAAATGCTTGATGCAATCGCTGATCCTTGATGGGTTAATATCGTTGATTTGCTAGACGAGCGACACAAGTAAGAAAATCGATTTCGAATATGTAGAGAGTTTGAAGTAGAATATTATTAATTACGTAGAAGTACTTTATAATGACAATCTCTTTTTTCTCCTGCAATTTAGCAAGTATCATTTGAATTTTACGACTCTCTAATAGAATATTGTTCGTGCATATTGCTTGCTGTTAATTGTATTAATTGCAAATGTGTAACATAACTATATGATGCTTCTGACAAGCGTATCGCTCGCAGTAGTTCGTAAGCGACACCTAAAATCATGAATAGCGTCGTAGATTGTGAACTACTTGAGACACTCGAAAACGTCGAGTACCGTTCCAAAGTTAAATCTACTTGGATAATACGTCTGTCAGCAGCTTTGCCTTCGAATCAACGACGTTTCAGTCTAACTGCGACTAATTTTCAATCCCGATAATCTCTCAAATTAGACGTCTAACGCGATAACATCGAAGACCATTAAGCTATTTTTTGCAATAAGATTTATGCGAGCATTTCAACAATAGTTACGTTCGGAAGGAAGCTGTAAGACGAGATCGTGCGCGATAAAATAACGACAGACAGAGTGATACAAATGCGATTCTCACGCATTTCCTTGGTAAACCGAGCCCGAAACGAATTTTTATTTCCGTGGAAAACTTGAGAAACGCAGCGTTTAAGACGGAAATGCGGGAATAGACGCAGAAAAAACTTGGGTCCGGACACGGCCGACCTACGTCGCCATGGGTCTGACAAGGTCATCGTGGTTGCAGCTGAGAACTCGAAACAATAAGCCCGTTATTAGTCCAGTTTCCTCCGAGGATACGTAACTCAGATAATATTCAGAAAAAAGAAAGATGAGCGTAATAACGCGCTCATCAGTGTTCCTCAACTTTTCTTAAACGTCTCTTCTGGAGTTAGCCACGTGCCAGTGCCATCCATAGCACCTGAGAACGTGCCAACGTCTCGTATTTAAGACACGAGATATGTTTAAAATATAAACTGGTTACCTGCTGTAGATGAGCACTCGCCGTGAACGTAATAACGTAAGGGAGAAGGTTATACGTTATAGTTACTGTGACATTATTTTGCGCGACACCTGCTATGATGTCGGCACTTCGTACTT
Organism: Bombus pyrosoma; assembly: GCF_014825855.1. NCBI lineage: Eukaryota > Metazoa > Arthropoda > Insecta > Hymenoptera > Apidae > Bombus > Bombus pyrosoma. Next base: position 7,785,192 of record NC_057776.1, read on the forward strand.
AAATTATGAAGAAAGTTTAGAATATAAAGATGGTGATATATCTGCTTTATGAGACAATAGAGAAGCTGGGAAGGTATTCCAACTTATGGCTGTGTTGGAGAAACTGAAAATTATCGATACATCGTTCATTCGAAAATGTTTCGGTGTGTATCACCGAGTAATTTACAGAAACTTCTGTTTACACAAACTGTTACGAATCGACTGGTTAAACGTGGGGAACTTTAGCCGTGGTACGACAGACTCGGTCAACACGCATATGTCTAGTGTGAAGTTTCGATTGCGACATTTCCTTTCACGACGCCACGTTCAGATCTCGACAAGATCGCGTGTTTCAACGATCGACAAATGATCTCAGCAATTACTGAATCTCTCCTCGGAATTGTAAAGCAGTAATCTATATCTCGTTATATAAAACATACTATTCTATAAATCATGTTTTCTTGTGAGGAATAAAACACATAAAAAAATCATATGGATTATAGTACTATTTGTATTAAATCTGAAGTCGAAGATCAAGGGATACTTCGAACTATGATCAATTAAAAATCTTCCAAATCGTCTCATTACCGTTTTAGACGTCGACATACCTCATGAATAATTCTTGCGCGATTTTGCAAACGTGTACGCGACGAATTGCATACGAAGAGACAAGAACAGGAGCAGCAGTGAGAGAGAGAGAAAGAGATGGAGTAAGCGGGCCACTTCGCACGTGTGGCCAATCGCGATAACTCGAGTGTGCTCGCGGGGTGTTACAGAGAATTATCGTCGGGAATGAACGAAGCAGGATGTCGGCTATATCTACGCCCCCGAGCGAATTCTCCAGACAAAGCAGGCAAACCGCAATCGGGCCAGATGCGCGTGCACGTATTGTGTACCGAGGTCTGTCCTAAAATAATTTATCTGCCGCTGGGAATACACGAGCGCATCGTCGCCCTAGCTGATAATGCGCTGCGTACGCTGCAATCTCGATCCATGCGGTTTATTGGGTTATCGAAGTTATCTGGTGCGTTAACCAGCTTACATCCAGCGTCAAGCTCCGCCAAGGATTTCCGTGGGCTTCAATTGCGATGACGCACACAAGATGAGGCCAGAGTCACGTCGAGACACGGAAGATCGTTACATCGCTTGAATACTATGCGGTATTCGATCGTGGAATAGGAAATAAGGGGTGAAAGTTTGTTCAAGAAATTGTTTCGAAACGAAGAGATTGATTAACGTTCGATAGAGTCTGAACGTTGATTTATCGTCTCTCGTTACAGCAGCGCTTCATAGATAATGGGTGATATTTATTGCAAGAAGCTTTATCTATGGTAATAAGTTCAATATTCTCCTAGTTTCTTCTCGAAAGTCAAAAATATTGACGCTGGTTTATCCGCGGTGTTCGATAACGAATTCCAGAAGGAGGCTGACCCTTATCGAGTCTTCACCGAGCGATAAATGGAGCACTGTGAAAGAGAAGAGGCACAAAAAAGAGAAAGAAACGGGTTGTAGCCAGTTCAAATGGGAAAACGTGGCCGCGTACGGGGTGAGCGCCGTCCGGACGATAAACGACAGCCATAATTTTTCCCCTCCGCGCCCCGTCATCGCACCACACAACGCACCCGCATGATTACGCGTCAGCCGCTCGGTAACACCCAGAGATTCGTCGTGGACCGAAGTGTAATTCGTTGAAAGAGCCTATTGTGAATAAATTGAGCCGGAGCAAGGATTGGGCAGCAGTCAGAGGCGAGGTTCGACGCGGTGTTCTCTCGCCATCGCGTGGTCCGTTTTGTGCGCATGAAATTCCCACCGCGACCTGCCTCTCTCCCCCTGACACCCCGTGAACCGTCAATTTATTAATCCAACGACCGCGTTGGACGACCGACGGCGCGGGTATGAAAGACCTCGCAGAGGTGCGACCAGCTCTCGTGAACGCACGAACTGTCGTTTTTGTTGTCGTTTAGTTGAAATCCGTGGTCCGGTCTATAGGTCACGATCGTCCCATTTTCAGAAATCGTCCGAACGATAATTGGATCAGATAATTAGACTTCGAACTAACTGGTCGAATGTATTGTTCTCCTGTATACATTGTACATATACATATACATGTACATATACGCAGCCTCGCGCTTATAACCGGGGAACGTTCGCTTCCGTTGTAACTGGCTGCTTTTATCGTTCGCACGACTGCACGTTCGTTCTATCCGATCGCCAGCTTTATTTGCCTTGCTTGTACGATCATAATTGTGCACAATCGTTATCGTATCGTATCGTTCGAAAGCCAGGAAAGTTGGACGGAATTAATCGGCGGCACGCGTTGACCTCGTTATTAATTGACGAGTACGCCGGTCCTGATCAGGCCATTGATATCGGCCAGCAATTGAATTTGCGACACGCTGCCCGTTTATCAAGGAGAACAGCATAACACGACGCGGTATGGCACACGCCTATGCTCTATAACTGGAATCGTTGCGCTACAGCAATTTGCGGTCAACGTCCTCTCCCCGACGGTCGGCGATAAGGTTAATCACCGATTTTTCGAATCCAACTACGAACCAGTAGGAAGATGAAACTGTTTACGGGGCTGATGGGAGAACAATGACGCCGCTCAGACGCGAAGAAATGTGATGGAATCGACGACAACATGTTATACAGGGCGGTCTCTCTTCGTTCCTCGTACGACCGCAGACTTACAGAGCTTGGTTAACCCTTCGACCGGAAGTTGCGCGCGCCGGAAGCCACGCTAGGTTTAGGCGAACGCACCAGCAAACGATTTCGTGGGACCTATCGCGTCGATCTACACGGGTTTGCCCTTCGGCTCCGGTGCCTCTCTGAATGTATAAACACGAGGTTCGTGCCACGAGGTTCCTCGAACCGGCTTGGCGTTTAACTGTTCAGATGGGAATGACGGACGTGCTCGACTCCGCGTGCGTTGTCGAGGAAGTGTTCCAATCGGTTTCTCGCTATCGCACGAGAATCGAGAATCCTGACGAGACGATCGACGCTTAATATTCAACAGGAATACGATTATCGATCGCATTGACGTAACGATTTGATGAACAAGATATGTATACGAATAGTTTGGCACCATACGTGTTACCTAAGATAGATTTATCTTATCTTTGACTCTTTCACGATAAAGTAAGTAATTTCGATTGATCGTGGAAAAATATAATTCGAGTCCACTGGGACTAAATCGCAATTGTAATTGTCGACTTAACGCAATTGTAACGTAACCGTTGCTTGCAACGCCATTGGTATCTCATTCAACCGACTATCATAATCGAAAGCCCACGATTAAAGAAAGCCTGACGGGCATTTAACGCAAATAACCGTACTGGGTCTGTAAATAGAATTAACGACGTTGGAACGATAAGTGACGTCGTGGCTGGATCTGATTCGATTAACAAGTAAATTTCATCGGCGGCCATCGCGGACGAATGATGTCATTGAACTAGAATCAAGTTTACGATACATACGACAAAGAAAAAATTAATCGTCGATCGTTCCTCTATTCTTTGATTCGAGACACCCGGTATACATTGCAATGCGTGTCACGCCTACGAGTGTCGCGTCAGGCGTTCGTCGGATCGACAGAAATTACTTTCAATCATACTATACATAGTCGACTCGGCAGCCACTTCACAGAGAAACTATACTTCGATGATAACAGAAGTACAAAATAGCAACATACCGATATTTCAATCGTATCGAGAGTTTTTAACGAACAACTTCGATACGTAAAACTGTAAGAAGTTTTAGCGTCGTTTATGAATTCAACTACATCTAAGAAATTGCTAACGGACCATGAATAGATTTATGCATTGCAAACGTTATGTAGAACTGGTTATCCTTGCATTTCCGTGCGGTACTCAGATCGAAATAACGATAGGCAATAATAAGGAACCCAGTTCACAGTCGAGAAGCGTAGCGTGCATCGATACTTAACCCGCCTATCAACCATGGAAATCAAGACCATCAATTACGCGATGCGTTATTACCATCTATGTACGATCTTCTTTCGATACGTACCATTGGCAACTTCAGAATAAAATCATCTGTGAAATGAAACAGTTATGCTACATATACGCAGTGGCTTTCGAAAGCATTCGAATGCTTGTAGATATGTATCTTCAACGAGTTATAATTTCTACATACATTTTGTAATTCCTATATAATTCATCTTATAATTTCTATATATAAATTTCTCAATTTGTTTCAAATTTAACAGATATGGTCTTGACAAACATGCCTCGTTACGATACTAATGAAGTTTCAAAAGATCTTGTGAAAAACGTATAAAAGTTTTCTATGGTTAAACGTTCAAATACTTTCGCGAGCCACCGTATAACACCTAATCAATAAGATCGAATTCTACGTTGTTCAGCGATATAATCCAATTCCATTTTCTAGAAGCATCGGTTCGAAACTTTTCGCGAGCCATTTGCTTCTTGCTGGTAATTCCATTCTTTGAGTTGACGGTTTTGATCGCCGATAAAAAGCATCGCGTTTTCATCGTATCAGAACGCGGGCCAACAACAATAGCAATCTGTTATCCGGTTAGCAGCCGGTGCATCCGTTCTAACTCGATTCCAAGTTTCTTGCGGAAGTTCCAGCTTGAAGCTGAAGGTGAGAGAATGAGCCTGGTTGGCTCGCAACGAGTACCGTGCCACTGCTGGTCGGTGGATCGCTTGGACTGCATCCAGCCAAGCGAGACTGACAACGGGAACGGCAAGTGGGACTCCGGATATGTATAATGCGCCAAAATGTGCTCATAGGAGACGCCTGTACAGACCGTTATGCCTTTGAGTTTCCCATGTGCACCTTACTATGTGATTCCCGCCATACTCACGGAACAATGATTTCTGCATTGGAGCACGATCCACGCTGTCTTTCTAGAAACTTTCACCATCGACTGTCGTAAATGCTGGGTAGTAACGATTTTCAATAATTTACAGTTAAATTAGAAATGGTAATCGTTTGGCAGAAATTGTACCATGAGTACGATGTCGACTTATTTTGGAAAGAAAATGTAGAGATTTGGTAATTCGAAGGATGATTTGAAGCTTCGTTTATAGAACATTTGGAGAACGTTTTTTTCGATTTGCATATTTCCTAATAGTATGTGATTTAATTTTAAAGAATAAAATCCAGATATACCGAGTTTAAGTTTAGAAAACATCCGGTTGGAAAGTTACGTTCGTTACAAGAGTTACTGCACGTGGCGCAGCATACATTTACAAAACAGTAAATCACAGCATCGAGTGTGCAGGTGAGGTTGGGTCTGAGTTTGCGGTTATGTTATATATTGAATTTGGTTTAGGTTAGGGCAAATTTGAGTTAGACTACGGTTAAATTCGAGTTTAAATTAGATTTGGAAAATGTTCTAAGCTCAAGACATCTATATCTTCGGAACCCATCTATCGAATATTGTCAAAAGATAAGAAGTTGGTCAAAGAAGTAGCGCGTGATTAAGGTTAAAGTTCAAGTGTACGAGGTACACGTGTTTCTAATATTTTGAAAGAAACCTTTGTTCCTAAGAACAAGGCGCTGCTTGAGTTTTGACACTGTAGCAAGAGCAAACGTACTATTTAGCTAGACCGTGGAACCGCGAAAAGATTCCATTTTTAGATCGCGCAAGAAAGATCGTATATACGGGAGATGCTAACAATAAGTTATAGCGCGCAGAGCGCGAAGTTGGAAGCCGAGAGTTAGTCATCGAGCGCGCATTTGCGTCGCACGTTTCCAGCATCGTTATCATGGCGGTTGTGAATTTTAGCGACAAAGATATCTACGTGTAACATGAATTTCAGCGACAGAGATATGTACACGCAACGTGAATCGGGACATATAACATCGTGACGATGGTATCTTCGTTGAGGATATCTGCATCGCGTGCATCGCAGGTTAGTCACGAAGAGGGTACTTGTTTGTTTCATTCACCTGATCGTTGGAGAAGACACACTTGACGTTAACCCAACGGTGTGCCTTGACGGTACAGTTGCACTCGTCCATCGCGCATATTCCGGGCGGTGCACTCTCCACGTTACCAGGCAGAAATACTAGACACCACAAAAACACCGACCATACGATAGCACGATCACACTTTAGCCCATTCAGGGCACTGAACACTCTTCTTCTGCCGCTCATCTTCGTTGATCCAAGACGATCCTCCGAGGGAACAAAAGGCCGCGTTGTTCAACGACCACGATCGATCGCCTTCGATTCTCTTGCGCGAAGATCTTCCTCACATCGTTTACAGCACACCGTTACTCGTACGCAAGGCACACTTTCATCGATCTGGATCTTCCTCGACCCCTCTTTCTCTTTTTCGAAGTCGGTTACATCTGTCTCGATCGATCGAACACTTGAGAACTTTCCTTCTAAAGAAAACTTCTTATAGACACACCCTGCTTGATGCTTTAATGCTCCGATACGAACAAAGGTCAGGGCAAATACCACGGGTCGTTGGATTTTAGACTCTAGAAAGGTATCGATCGCTCCTATCCCTGTATCCTTTCGGAACAGGATTTCTGTCGAGTGATGCGGAACGCGCTCGAGGACAGGGAGATCAGAAGTGGACGGAAAACTGCTCGAGCGGATACCCGCCGCGAGCTAATCCAAACACGCGCGCGGACGGCTTGTTTCCGATGAGGTGGGGCAACTAGAAGCCAGCTGACGCGATCATGACGGAGGTTGCTTTCAAACTGTGGTCGGTGGCATGCACGATCAGTGTCTCCTCCCCACCAAGAACCGTATTCCTTGCCTTGGTTCGCTCTCTTGCGTTACTCTCCCTCTTCGGCCTTTGAAAAGATAAAAGCCAGGCTACGAAGCGTGTTCGAGTGGCCGGAGGGGCGCACTGTTCGACGCCGGTTCGACGAGGTTCCTCCTGCTCGGGACGTGACGAAGAGAGAAGGGCTTGGCTCGCTCGTAGGATCGGGACACTGGTTTTCGTGCAGGTCGCAGGGTCACCGGACTTTCTGCCTTCCAAGGGTTGACCTTGACCAAGTTACCAAGCCAAACAGCTTTGTCTATCGCGAATCACGGATCCTCGTGACCGTGTTTTACGTAACACGTGTTTGTGTGCGGTTTGCCCAAGCAGGTTATGTTCGTGGGAGAGCAATTGTACCTGTTGACGAGCGATTGATATCAGGTCGTATTTTTTTTTTTACTGCTCTTTCCTCGTTTGTTCCTTTTCTCCTGTGTTAGAATACGCTTCCTGTGGTTTCTGTATGTGTTATTTTGATCGGTTTGAAGTAGAAAGACAAGATTAACGATACCAGGAAATATGAACTTCGTGTTATATAAAAATGTAGAATGAGGATTTTAAAAACAATCGCATTATGCTCTACTTCGTCAGCTTCAAAATCTTCAAGTTCCAATAACCTAGTCTAAACTTCGCTTGTAAGGTCAGTTACATCCATTCGGTTTGAGGTAGGACAATTTGGCCGTTGTTTATGATGGTTATCAAGAAATGTTAGAGAACTTTTAAACAATTTGAGATTTATACATCATTTTGTTCCGAGATTTTCTAGTCTTAACTGAGCCTCTAATCCAAGCTACTTTCATAAGGCTCGTGATATTCGTGCAGAAATGACCAAAGAGGAAAAATAGATGAGCCATGGAATCACTGAAAGTCGAATTACGCGTTCTCTCTGGCCTGTCTGAAAACTCGAAACCTAGCGCGAAACGCGCAGCGTGAAAACGAGACGAGGTCGGAAGCGTCTCTTCATAGCCACGTCTCTTTTCATGGTAGATGGCGTTTCCCTAAAGCGCCATGCCATCGTAGCTCTTCGCTTTATGAGCAAAAGGCCTGGCCATTTAATTTCCCATGAGAAATTGCGCGTGTCCGTGCAACTTCGGGCTCGTTGGCGTCCCGTCGTGTCCGCATCACACATGCGAAACGTCCATTCATTCATAACGCTCTTCTCAAACCAGGAAGCACCTGACGCCAGTCGAAGTGGCCATTTCCCAAATGACCACGTGCTGACCATACGTCACATCGGGGCGACCTTAAAGCCGCCCTCCCAATTTCAACCGACGATCCTCTTGGATGCCAGTGGCTCCTCGCTGTTCGATTTCGTTTCACGTTCCTTCCATCGATCTTCTTCCGTCTCACATTACTCGTCGTGGATCGGTAAAACGAGATCTACGTCAAGGATATTCCACGATCCAAGTGTCAGCGAATACATATCGACATTTATGACGGATGAATTTTCTCTAATATTATCTCTACCGAATTCCATCGTGGCAGAGGTGGGATTATTTAATACACGGCATCGTTTTTCTAATTCCAATTGAACAATTCCTATTGGGAAATGGGGGTTTAATATTTCTAAAAATACGTGGAAGTCTTCTGCCTTTGAGTCTCGACCAGATCACTTTTTCAATTGTAATCATTTCTTCTAATTCCATAAAAATCGTAGTTTAATGCTGTAGAAACGAAATTTTAAATGAGCGTGGAAATGTGAAATGTGAATTGAGTAGATGCTTATGTTAAGGTAGCAAGCAAAGACTGGTTGAAACCATGTATACATAGAATGGAATTCACGGCTTCGATATGGCTCTTCACAAAATTTGGTTGCGTGGCAAGAATATGTGTTGTATGTGTAAAACTTTTAAGAATGCCATCGAGTTATTTACGTCATATATAAAAATATACCTAATAAACGGAAATTGTAAAAATTTGTCACATTTCATCTCATGTTCCCTACAATATTTCTAAAATCATATGAAAAATATTTCTATTTAAATCGATCGCCTTTAGATCGTAATTAGATCGTTCAATCTTCAATCCGAATTCTTGTCTTTCAAGAACGTATAATATCAAATACTTTAGAAACTCTGTTCAAAATTTACAGATTCACGGGAATAAGTTGGAGATATACAATACTACTCGGTGCGAATGTAATTTCTTTGCCGAGCCATGTTCCGATTAAATCCGCGGCGACTCTCGGCGGATACCGGTTTGGCCGCATGCTTGTTTGAAAGTAACCGAGTACGAGGCTTTCGAAGAAGTAGTTCTCGTAGCTCGTTGAGAACAAAATCGGTGGAAGCAGTGATAGCGTATAGGTAGCGGACACGACGCAGCGGGCGATCCACAGTGGACAGAATTGCGACGTGATTGCGGCTTATTAGGGATGAGTCCGACCGATGTCTCGCTAGGGGAAAACAGCGATTGTCTGGCTGCCAGAGGAGCATCGTCCTCTGCTCGTGATCTACCCAGACGAGATTCGCGAAACGGAGCACCAATTAGGGGCATCGCAACTTGGAAACTCGTTCTAACGAGACGGCTACCTGTGATGACTGTGACCTCGTTCGAGATTGCTTTTTAACCTACGAAAATGCTCGTGAGACTTCGACTTTCACGATTTCAACTTCGTGACGTGTCGATTGCGTAACCGAACAACGTGGAATTTAAGTATATATATGTATAAAAGTCGAGAAAATAGAGTTACTTTTAGGTTTTTTTAAATGTAAGATAAAAATTTTTCGGAGAAAAAATTCCACTGATGACACGTACTAAAATTATTCCCCGTAAAAATTTCTTAGTTTATTACCTTACTTCATCTGTGTTAAGCCGGTTTTGTACAGTTTTGTTTGATAAAGTAACGTAACTGGAGAATCTTCTTTGCCCGCAGTGGTCACTCGAACGAACGACTCTTTCTACGAGACTTTGTATTTTGCTCGGCTGGCACCAGCGGAGGTCGTTTGGCAAGATGGTTACAGCCAGACAGTTTCGTAGATCCCTCGAAATGCGAGGCACTTTACTCCAAGGACGAAATGAAGTGCGGATGTCCTGCCATAGTTACCATATTCACCAGAGACCAGTACGGAGATGTTGTTCATGCATCCAATTTGAAGGTATTACGATAACTATTCTCCGTTCTACCATAAATTACTTCTCTAATTTTAGGGGCATTCGATAACTGCGTAGATATTATTTAGTACTGTATAATTGCGTGGTATTATTTAGTACTAACCGAAATTGCTTCCATTTGTAACTTTCTAGGTCGAAGTGAAGGCAGTACCTATAGACAAGAAGGATTTAGGAGATTCCGAGCGAGTTTCCCAACCTGACCCAATGACCTTCGGTGGTCACCCACAGCCACCATTGGATATACCGTACGAAGTCACGATAAACAACAAGACTTGCTTCTACGCGATTACAATCATGAAAGCTTATCAAAACTATTCCTTCGAGGAGTTAAGGTTTATGTCACCGGCTATAAAAAGAACAAGCGAAAACATGCTAGTTAGACCTAATAGCGATGGGAGTTACAGCGCAACGTGGACACCATCGTCAATCGGATGGTATTCTATTCTAATCACAGTTGATGGATACAGCATGGAAGATGTAAATACTATTCCTTTAAATTTTGTCGTATTGAATTCCATGAAATTGCTCGTGAATCATTTTGTAATATTTTGTTTTCTTTTGCAGAAATACAAAGTAGAGGTAAAGGAATCTCCGCAGGGTATGCAACCACCGACTCAGAACATCGTGAAGAAGCCGCAGCATCAGCCGAGTAGATTAAGAAAATTCGTGGCAAAGAATAGCGCTGGCTTAAGGATCAGAGCGCATCCGTCTCTTCAAAGCGAGCAAATTGGCATCGTTTTGGTTAATGATACCATAGCCTTCATAGACGAAGTATGCAATTCTGCTTCCTTCGCGGAGTTTCAATTTCCTCGAAGGTTATACTTAGACCTTTATTAAAACGTTCTATCTCTCCGTGGCTTGTTATACTATTTCCGTAGATTCATAACGACGATGGTGTTTGGCTACGACTGAACGCGGAGACGATAAAGGAATATTGTAGCAGCAGTCATCTGGAAGCTTGGTGTCTGCAATACAATCAGCACTTGGGAAAAACCTTGCTTCTTCCCGTCGAAGAGCCTAAATCGATTTTGGATCAAGTAATCAAGGAAACTATTTTACGGAAAAGACCGGAAGTAGTTGACGAGTATGGGAATCAACGAGTATCTATTTGTTCATCGTTGTCCTACTTGATTTCGTAACGTAATTGTTCGTTTTAGCAAAAGGAAGACGGTAACGTTCGACGGTAGTAGGAATATGGTCGTCGTAAAGTGCGGTGCTTCCGGCCATAACATCAGAAGTAGGCCAGGATTAAATGCTTCACCGGTAGGAAAGCTAGCTCTTGGTAACACGGTGACCGTTCAAGAATACGTATGTCTTATTATTATTCTGTTATGCTAATATAATAAAAATTTCTTAAATATTTGACTAAACGATGTTTCCTGCAGTTTGTCAATAGCGAAGGTACTTGGGTACGCATGGACGACGAATCGATGGGGAAGTACTGCTTTCGGAAAGGTCGAGTAGCCGAGGGTGAAGCATGGTCTCTCGCTGTCAGCAAACATGGCGTTACTTACATGAAGATCGAGCAAGACTTCGAAACCGACCCAGTGGAAAAAAAACCCGTGGTAACAGATCCGTCAGAGATGCCCAATCAGAAAGGTTTCGAGTTCTGCGTGCCTTCTGTGAGTCATGAGGGCTTCAATTTCACCGGGCAAAATTTAACACCAGGTACAGCAGAATCTGGAGAGGGTAGTAATACAAATCCATTCGTGTTTGGTTCATACAATCAACACGATTCATCAGGTATTGCGTAAAGGCAATGCGCTTCATCGTACGTAATGCATTATATTATCTATTTTTCATTGTAAACCTTAGGAAGTGATAGATTTACCCCGGAGAAAACGGATGTTTCACCAAAGTTCTCCAGGCCACATTCTAAGGAGAGGGTGGTGAAGGAGAGGGAGAGAGAAGGGGGCGGTGGGAAGTTGAGCGTCTTACAAAAGTGGTTGAGAGGCGATGACAAATGTCACGGGGAGAAAAGAAGCTCGCCTGGCAGGTGAATAAAACCAAACGAGAGACAAGACACGCGCAGTTAGATTAGTTTCGTTATATAGTTTTGGCATTTGTAGAGACTTCTCTGAATTCGTCGGAGTATCCGTGAAGGAACTGGTGAAAGCTATTGGAGAAAGTAGAGCCAACGGTAATGGACCTACGCCACCGGAGACACCGAGAAGATTATCAAGAAGTTCGTCGCCAAAGAATCCCCAAGGTGGGTCACCAAGATTTCGCAGCCCGTCTTCTAGCCCGGTTCCAATACCTGGTACGTATACACTATTTACGAGACAAAACAAATCGCTGCTATACGACAAATATATTATCAGTTTACATCTACTATTCCTTTCTTTTTTTAAACTGATAATATCATTGTTAATCTCATACATTCATGCGTGTGTCTTACTTCATACTTTTGGCATCGTAACTGGTCTGAGGAGGGAATCATTTCAGAAGCTGAGAGACCCGATACTGCTACCTGTAAGATTATGTATATCGTCTCACAGATATTTTTTATTTTATTCCGTGAAATGGATGATGATTAGATGAAACCATTAAGTTTGAATAAGTCACACCTTTCTCTGATTAATACTATTCTAGTAAATGAACAAACGATCTTAGGATATAAATATATACAGATCTTTATCTCGGATTAGTTATAACAAAATAGTAATGTTGCTCTTAGCTGGGTCCAGTCGGCAGCCAGTTGGTTCTGGTAATTGCCTCTTCCCTCCTGCTACTCATGCACCAGGTACTCGCTCCTTTCCTATTCGACATAACCCTCGATCTGTACAGTTGACGATAGCGTATAGTGTTTAATGTTGTTCGGTACATGTATTATTTCGAACACCAATTACATATTCTTATTGAAAGAAATACGTAATAGCACCGTAGACTTCTCTTTTTATTGATGTACGAACATTATACGATTTAAATGCATGCAAATTACAGTATGTTGATTAATATATAAGATGAAATTGACCAATTGTTGCACGTACAAGTACACTTTTACCCCTTTTCAAGATAGAGAATCGAATAGTGCACATTAATAAAATACACAGACCCTAGTTTAGCACTAAATCATAACACGCTACATATGAATTCTACAACTAATAAAAAACTTGTCAGGTGGGAGAAGTTTGATAGGAGGGGGAGATAGTATCAGCAGCAGCCCTGTGCTGTGTGGCTCCCCCCGAAGTGTCGGTCTCTCCCCGTTAGGTAAGGATAACAACACACGTTAATACTCTATAACTTTACACTAACATAAGTCTAGTCGCATTGAAACGATTACTTTTCGAATCATGATCGCATATAATACATTATTCAGATAAATTCATTGCTCTTTCATTCATTTCACGACAAAGTCGCACGAAGTTACATTGCACGAATTTTTATGCGAATGTTATATCAAATCTGTTACATTTTTTTGTCATATCCATAGTTTCTGAAAAGCAAGGTGAGATAACGATATCCTTGCTAGAGGAAAGACTTATTAGTTTTAAATTTTGGAAGAAGCTAAAATTCTCGTCTACGAAAACTTCGTCTTTTCTTTTAAAGTTTCTGGTGGGCTGATAGACAGTATGACGTCACAGCGACGGGGATCAACACAAAGCGACACAAGTGCCTTGGTCAGTAGTTTAACGAGGGATCCTTCGCAATCTCCAAGTGCTGTTAGCACAACTGCCAATACTCGCGACCTCTCCCCAAGCCCGAGTTGTAGTTCTTTACACATGAGATCCGAGGGTAGTATAGCCAGTCCACCTGATACTCCAAAACAAGAATGCGGAGTAAGTAAACAAACATATGTTTACTATCCATATAAAGACCACGGTACAATAAAGATTATGAATGTTTGTTTTTGTTCAAGGATTCCCAAGAAAGTCCAAAGAAAGTTTCCCAAGCGCAGACGCAAACGAGTCCTGAGAGCGCGACTACAGCTATGAAAGGTCACTTTAGTATAGGTTCTACTGGACCAAAAGAAGGAGTGAAGTTAGTCAGAAGAGATCACACTAAAGTAGTGAAAACCAAAACGAAACGTACCATGTCCCCAACTAATACTCAACAAAGTACAAACACGAGTAGAACATTGAATTTAAGTAAAGATAAGGTGAAAGATGCCATCAGTCCATCCGTGGCCGAATGTTTGAGAGCGGTATTTGCAGCTTTCCTCTGGCACGAAGGAATCGTGCACGATGCAATGGCTTGCGCCAGTTTTCTTAAGTTTCATCCTAGTTTACCGAAGCAGGGCGCACTTGTTGTGACCAGGCAAACAGTGATACAATCGACGGATAAACAGAAGCAGGAACAGAAAGCCAGACAAAGACATTCGGTCGAAGTGATCAACGCTGGAAACTACTTGTATATACAACCGAGCACTGTAGAAGCTTTAACACGATCTGCCGCGAATGCTAATGCAAATAGAAATAGAAAGAAGCAGAAGACAGTCATTAAAGAAGAAGTACAAGAAAATGCGAAGTTGGATTCTTTGCCAGAATTTCAAACGGTCACGGTATTACCACCGGCACTGAAGAGCCTTGTGTTCTTGTGGGAGGAACTTAGTACCAATTGTCTTCAGACAATAGAACAACGCTCGGTATTGCCAAGTCCGATATCACAGATACAGACAATGAAACTGGGGAAACGACCAGAAAAGCGACCACGGGAAGATAAATTCAAGGAACGCGAAAAGAAAAACAGTAGAAAGAAGAAAGAATGGAAACCAGTTAGCAGAGGAAATGGACCTGAAGTATTAGGAGGAATAGAACGAGAAACAATCTGCGAATTATGTGGTCTGATGTTTCCTCATCCAGTGACGTATCACATGAAGATGATGCATCCCGGTTGCGGATGGCACGCAGGAGGAAAAGGCTACAACAGCGGAGGGAACTATTGCATCGGTTGGGCGGGGAATTGTGGTGACGGTGGAATTGGTGGAAGTTCGTGGTATCTCATCTGTGATACGTGTCGCGATAAATATCTACGAGCCCGAAAACTTAAGCTGGCAAAAAAGTTCTTGACTGGAATGACGAAGAAAAAAAGTGGTTCTATCAAGATCGTATCGCCAATTATTAGTCCTAGTGGAACTGAGACACATATAATCATGAAGAACAATGCTATGTTTCTCTTAGACTTGGCTAGCGCGTCCGGATTAAATATTCCAAAACAGCAGAGACGCCCTTCCCAGACATTGTCGTCTGTGGCAGAAAATTACAGCCCTCCGGAAGCAGCTGGGCCATTTCCACCGACTGGACCGTTTCAGTGTTTGCAAGCTTTAGGGGTTCATCATTCACAGAGTCACGATGAAAGATATTACGAGGAGACTTTAAGACGCCAAAATGGACAACAAACAGCGTACGATGGGAACAATGTCATGGCTAATACTACAAACGGAAGAGTAAGAAATTTTCTATTTTTTTTTTATCCAACTTTGTTTGAGGACTTGTTAACTCTTGACTGTATCTATATATTATTGTATAGCCATTGTCGGAATGCCCTTTGAGTGACAGCGACAGTGAAGGTGGTAAAGGTCGTGGAATATTCCACCGGTCTGTGTCGATGTCCACCGGTGCCCCTTGGACCAGAAATTCGAATGATGGTAGAGTCGTCGTGATGCGAAAACGAAACAATAGTAGTAGTGAAATGAATACTGGTATGTGAACAATCGAATGTTAATTACGGTTAGAGTTTTAATTTTAAGTTAGCAATAGTAAAAATATTTCCTTTTTTTTGTTGTAGACGCCGGGTCATCTCTTCTATGCTATCCTTCTGCCGCGCTACAGAAGTTAGTACCATCGGTGAATCAATCGGCAATTGTCTCAACGAGTCAAGAAGAAGTCACGAGTAATGATAAAATAGAAATCCTCATGAGACCGGTGATGTTGTTTGTCCTACAACAACACAATTTACAACATTTACAACATGCAATGAAGCAAGCGCTAAGACATGCTGCTTGCAGAGTTTATGCGATGCAAGCATTAAACTGGCTACTAAGGAGTGTAACACAACCTATTTGCCTCCATGATTTATTATGGTGGTTTGTTGCGTCTCTGACACCCACAGTATCGTCTGACATTCCAGATGCGAACGATGAAGATAACAAAACCGATAAAAAGGATGACCATGTAAGCGTACCAACGCAATAATTAAATTCTATATTATAACATTTTCGTAGTTTCTATGCCGTATACTGGAACTTTTGAGAAACTACCAAACTCATTGTGAGCTTAATTCGCTAACTTCTTTCATAAACATAAATAAACTTCTAGCAATTTTTTAGGAAATGATCGGAGTATGTGAACACCCTCTAAGCGATCTTGTCATAGCAGGTGAATCTGTTAATCCATTACCAACCGTATTTCATACTTTGTTGCAAACTATAGCAGACTTGATGCTTTTACCACCACCTGGTATGTCTTTCATATTATCTATAGAATTGCTGTTCTCTATAGAAGATAGACAATTTTAATGGATTAATTTTTAGGTTCTCCTTTACAACAAGCTGCTATTCGATGTTGGGGCATTAAATTCACACCCGCGGATCACATGTTTCTTCATAGAAGTCACGTTTTTAGTAACATTAGTAAAATACTTTCGAGATCCGAGGAAGAAGAAGATCTTACAGTGAGCATGCATGAAAGCCATCAATCGATTCATTCTCAACAAGTTAATAGCTGCGTGGAAGTTTTGAAAGATTTAACGAGTGGTGTGGAAATAAAAGCCTCGAGTAGACAAGCTATGATCGGTAGCTTGACGGATAATTCGACGGAAACTTTCTGGGAATCTGGTGATGAAGATCGGAACAAAACTAAGACGATTACCATCATTTGTGGTGCTCATTCTCTCCCTCGAATGGTGTACATACATATCGATAATTGTCGTGACTTAACGGTAAGTTAATGATGAACTTTAACTTTTCCACTATGTCTTCATACTCATTATACTTATGTTACAGCACAAAGTGTCTAGTATTACATTTCAGTCAGGTAATAATGTAGATGAAATGGTCAAATTGAGAACTGAAGAAATTGAAAGTCGATCTGCCGGTTGGATTAGTTGTCCAGTTATTGGTAACATCATATTATATATTTTTAATTACAATATGAGTCTTTTATTGTAAATATTATTGTCGTATTTCTTGCAGATCCACGTCACGTTATCGTTGGTCTTAAACTGAAGGGTCCTGATAATTCCTTGCGAGTACGGCAAATACGAATCCTAGGCGAAATTGAAGGGGAATCTTTGAAAATTGGAAAACAGTTGAATACACAAACGATTCAACAAAGAAATTGTGAAGCAGAAACATTAAAAGTGTTCCGCTTAATTACTTCTCAAGTACGTTAATTATACACTATTCTTGGTCTAACTTACGTATTTTTAATATGTTTCATTTGTCAGGTATTCGGCAAGCTTATACAAGGTGAACAAGCACAACAGCAAATGGATAATACGGAAGGTAGTAACGAAGACTTGGATGATAGCAACGATCTTCGCGAGCACATGGTTGGAATTTTGTTCAGCAGAAATAATTTGACGCATTTACAAAAACAAGTCTGTACACATATTGTTCAAGCTATTCAAAAAGAGACTATTCGTCTGAGAGAAGAATGGGAGGTGTTATTATGTTCTCCAACTCCTGCTAATAGTTTGTTGAGTGATAACAGTGATTTGCCTAAAGCAGCGGATACCTATTGCTTTGAAATGTTATCTATGGTGCTAGCTTTAAGTGGTAGTTCCGTAGGACAGTATTATCTGTCACACCAGTATGGATTGTTGAAAGATTTGTTGAGTTTGTTACATACTGGGTCAGCAAGAGTACAACGCCAAGTATGTATTTTACTTTTTTTAAGTTCCTACCTATATTTATATTTAAATTCTGATTTTTAATATTATATTTTTAATCATTTAGGTAACATCTTTGTTGAAGAGAATTTTACCAGAAATTAAGCCAGAAATATTAGCTAATGTTGTTAGTGTCAAACAATTGCCACCCACAGATTTTAGTATTGTATCGGCGGCAAATAATGGTTTACCGCAAACTACTGAATTTGATGAACATTCCCCAGGGATTCTCGATGTTTTCTTAAGTTGCATTGCTAAAGCATTGACTGTTCAAGTTAAAGTAAAAGGGAAAGAAAATGGAAAAGCTTTGCAAACTGCTTCATTAGCTACTAGTATTCATCCCAAAAGTCAAGTTGGAGCAAGATGGTGGTTAAGAGGGTGTATGACTCGAAAATTAGCAGAAGTGATTATTCAACTTTTGAAAGATATGGCGTCGGTACGTATTAATTGATTAAAAATTGTGAGATATTTATACTTTATTAATTATATTATATATATTTTTGCAGGGAAAATTATCAGAAGCTTGGGCATCTGTAACTAAAGCAGCGATAGCAGAAAATATTCTAAATCTCACCAGATTGGATGAAAAAAGTCGTGACCCGGCAGAATGTCTCAAAACTCCAACTTTGTGGCTCGCCCTTTCTTCTTTGTGTGTATTGGATTCTGATCACGTTGAAAGATTATCTTCTGGTCAATGGAGAGGTGCCGAAGGACAACCACCACCACCTAGAGTGAGAATATTAAACTAATTTTTAAGAGGTTTATTATACATATGCATATATTTTGATATATCCAATTAAAAAAATTTTTTATATGTTTTTTATTTAGCCAAAATGTAGTAATCACGACGATGGTGAAACAACAGCAATCATCCAATGCAACGTTTGCGGAAACTTATGTGCAGAGTGTGATAGAATTTTGCATTTACATAGGAGAACACGAATGCATATAAGACAAGTTTGCAAAGAAGAAGAAGAAGCGATACGCGTAGACCTTCACGAGGGCTGTGGTCGAACAAAATTATTTTGGATTTTAGCTCTAGCCGACAGTAGAACGTTAAAAGCATTGGTAGAGTTCCGTGATGGTTCATCAAGGAAACCTATTGGCGCTACATCTGGAATGTGCAGATTTTGTGGTACTACTGGTAATACAGGGCTGTTAGCGGTAGGAAATATTTGTGCAGATCATGACTGTCAAGAGCACGGTAAAAATGCGTGCAGCAAAGTACACGTGTGTGGACATATTTGTGGAGGTGTTCGAAACGAGAATATTTGTCTACCTTGTCTACACAGATGCCTACCAGGCACTGATCTGAAACAAGATGCTGACGACATGTGTATGATTTGCTTTACCGAAGCTTTATCTGCTGCGCCTGCGATTCAGTTACAATGTGGGCACGTATTCCATTTGCATTGCTGTAGGCATGTTTTAATGAAGAGATGGGTGGGACCTAGGATAACTTTCGGATTCTCTCTTTGTCCAATTTGTAAAGTTCCGATGGAACATCCTACTTTGGCGGATCAATTGGCTAGTATAAAAGAACTCTATGAAGATGTCAGAAGAAAGGCCTTAATGAGATTAGAATACGAAGGGTTGCATAAGTATGTACAAATTTATACTGAATATTAGATAATATTAGAAGAATATTATATTTGGATATTAAAACGTATAGGGGATTACATGTCTACACGATTATTAATTGTTACAGGACCGAAGCAGCATTTGGAGCAGGTGGAAGATATCACCAAGATCCTGCTGCATACGCAATGGAGCGCTATGCATATTATGTCTGTTATAAATGTCAGAAGGCCTATTACGGTGGTGAAGCACGATGCGATGCACAAGTAGGCGGAGAAACGTTCGATCCCACAGAATTAGTGTGTGGAGGTTGCAGCGACGTGGCAAGGGCTCAGATGTGTCCGAAGCACGGAGCAGACTTCCTAGAGTATAAGTGTCGTTATTGTTGCTCGGTGGCAGTCTTCTTTTGCTTTGGAACTACACACTTCTGTAACCCCTGCCACGACGACTTTCAACGAGTCACCACCATTCCAAAGAGCGATTTGCCTTCGTGCCCTGCAGGTAGATTTCTCCTTCTAATTTTACCCCTTAATTTTATTTACGATATGTTTTTGAAATTATACTATACAAATTATTAATAGAAAAGGATATAAAATATAAATTTATTATACATAATGTTATTATATAATTTATGTCATATATAGATATTTTCCAATTTTTATTATTAGGACCTAAAGCAAAACAACTCGAGGGGGACGAATGTCCATTACACGTGAAACATCCACCGACTGGAGAAGAATTTGCTCTCGGCTGTGGCATTTGCCGCAACGCGCATACTTTCTAAAAATCTTTAAAATCTATGATCTACAAAATCTATCTATTAACATATTTGATATGGGACATAGCTCTTATACGAGCTACATTCGGCACGATAGGAGTGACTCTTAAAACTTTGTTGAGTCTTATCGATGCAGTATATATTAATATGACTAAACGGATATATAGTTCGATATAACCATTCTCATAATTATGAATATGTGTATCGAAGTGCTATGTGTACATTGATTTTTAAGAATTCTTATAACGATCGCAAAAGTGGAATTGATGCAATATAATGATGCAAGAGGAATCAAACAGACAAAACTGAATCTAGCTACAATTATAAGTGATAATCTGGTGATGCGTGAAACTATATTTGTTAAGTATTACGTAAGTCGTTTTTATTGGTAATTATTGAGATAGAAATTACTGAAACGCATAGGCGCGGAAGAAATTTTGTGCGTATATTAAACTTCCATGCAAAGCTAACAAAAAAAAAAAAAAAAAAACGGAAAACTTGCACACGTGCATAAGTCATACAAAGTGTAGTGATTTTTTGGTAAAGTATTCTAGCTATAAGTGTTTAAAATAATATATATATATATAAATACCTAATATAATTCTCTACGCCACATAAGAAATATTTAATTATTATCTGCAATGATCCTAATGAATTATGTATGTAGGTAAATTATGTATGTGAAAGAAGTGTGTTATTTAAAAATGAGAATTCAATTGTGAAGAATACGTAAATGAAATAAAAAAAAAATCGAAATTTGAATGAATAATTATTATCCGTGGTATACGGAATGAACTAATTGTACTACATTTGCACTATTATGCAATATAGTCATGAAATATGTATTTATCATGGTTTCCATTTTCTTGTTTGTTTTTATATTTTTTCAAACGTGTACTACAATAGATCGTGTACTATAAAACTTTTGCTGTTATTTATTTATCGGTATAACACTTTGTATTATATGCGCTATTTGCGAGATGATAGTATCATTGTGTATATTCATATACAAATAAAACGTGTGGACGGCAATTAACATATAAAGCGTCGATTATTGTTACTTGTGCTTTGATTTAGTGCAGATTAGACGAAAGTAATGATCGTGAAGAAAAGTATCAGTTTATTACTCACCTCTAATTTCATGACGAACATAACGACCGTTATTCGAATATGGCGTCAGAACAGTTCGAGAATCAAAATCTGCGCACTTTTCGACTGCCGACTGATCGATCCAAGATGGCGATGAGCAACAGCGCCACGGTACGGCAGTTTGCCTTAAGCAGTGCGAGGTGTAACGTGTGTGTGTGCGCGCGATCCTGACGTTTTTCGCCTTGATCAGCGGTAAGTAGCCTTTATTTGCGAGTCGTGCAACAATAGTTATATAATTCCTGAACCTCGTCAGTTATGTATACTCACCCATTGAACGGCCTTTGGCGGGAAATTGCTTTCTTGGTGGGAAACGATCGGGCAACTGCTTGGTTGGAGATGATCTCCTACGCACGTTCGTGCCACCCTGCTAGCATTACTGTCAATTCGCTCTGTTTATTTTTACCACGAATTGAAGCCAATTACAAGCCGAGCGATAGTCTAATTGAACGAAATTACACAAGTTCCTCGTTTAAAAGGGAATCTTCCAGTCAAGATTTACATGAATTTAAACACACCGATCGATTCTTTATGAAAGTCTTTATAAAAAGCAACAGACAGATCAAATGCGTGCAGACAATGTTCTTATGCGCGTAGATTGCTCTATTGACTCACGTTCCCGGAATATTTCTTCGAAATTAGATTGTGAGGACATAGAATTCCTGCCAAGTTGTCGTCTGCTGTGTCGATACTTAACCTCACTTTGCTCACTTAATACGATGTGCTGTCAAGTTATAGACGCTTTCGAGGCTAAGTGGTCCTTGAATTCGGATAGTCGATAATGTATAGATACGATGCCTTTCAGTTTCATCGTCTAGCGTTGGATACAATAGAACTTTACTTCGAAATTCATACTTAACGGGCATTTTCTAAATTCTACCAAAAATATTCGTATTTGCTCTTTATCGATATCATGAAAGCCATAGAGTCAGACGGTGTGTGCTAAACTTTAATATGAACCACCGCGTGCTATGAATGATTAAAATCAATGTCGCAACCATAATGCCTGCGATAAATTATTGTTTTGTGTGGAGGGTACTGGAAGAGCATACTGAAAAGCACGCTTTATTTCGCATGCGACTCGACTATCGATAAAAGAATAATGGGTCGAATGGCGAGGGTTCTGGTCTCTGCAGTTTGAACGTGCTCATGCTTTAATACGTTATGACACGATCTGACGCGTTCGTAACGAATCAGCCGGTTGTCAGAACTACCGGCTGAGTAAGATTGCGACCATGGCATTCCAATGGGAAATACGCTTTGCGGGAATCGTTTAGATTCACGTGAAACTGGTTTTAAACACGTGCGTACCACGCGGTCTAATGCATTTCACGCATCTCACGCATTCGAGCACGCGCCTGTCGCTCACGGTGAATCGTTCTACGCACACAATCATTTGAGAAAGTACACTTTGTCGGCGACAATGAATGACTCGTTCTCGTCTGTTTCCGTTTTCTCTGGAAATGGCATTACTCGCGCCGGTGAGCTAGTTGGAGATCAACCTCCGTGGCAGGTTATTTTATAGCATTTCATTGCTTTTCTTTCACGTGATATATGTATACATATATATTTATTACATCATATTTAATATGTTTCAATATTTGTTTCTTCCATATAACTCATGTATGTATAGTTCATTCAGTTTCACATTGGTTATTACGTCCTTTATGATCGAATGAAAGTGCTGTTGCGAAAAGTATCGCGTTTACATTCGCGTTCAATTAATCCCGACCCATGTTTAGTGAAATCCGAATAATACTACTGGTCAATGCCTAGCGCAACAGTAATTTCTATGATTACCACGCTGTTTGGGGCTCCATCGTGATTGAAGTAACATCACCGGTACCCCGGAAAACCAGTTTCAGCGAGAGATCACCATGTCCCGTTATTTTTACTGAATCGTATGCATTGCGTCAGTGCCATATGTCGCAGCCGATATCTGCACTATGTGCCCAAAGGTTTACGTATACTTTCTACGATTTTCACCGAAATGGGCTTTAAATTCGGGCATTACTAAACACGGCTGTTATGTCTTTCAACTTTTCTGATGTATGCATTCAGATTGAGTATTACTAGTTTTTTTTTATCAACTATTACTAGTATTTATCGAACACTTTCTTTCCTTAATTTCTTTACGAAATACTTGCATGAATAAACTAGAAAATATGTGCATATTTATTAGACATGCTACAAATGATGTCTCTATTTTTTCTCTTATTGTCTTTAAAGTTTTGCACATCTTCCGGCTACATTATAAATTGCTCATTATTATTCTATTTTAAATGCTTACGTAATAAATGAAGGCAGAAGCAAGCGTGTTTAGTTATTCCGTAATTAATTAAATTACTTCATACATGTCATAAACCACGTTGCTTTCGTCGCCATTTCTTAGATCAAATTCTAGCACTCTAAAATTAGTCTACCGCAATTCTACACAAGAATATTCTCTTTGCACATCACGTTTCACATGCACATCACATATATCGTCCTTACCTTCAAGATTAAAGTCCATCTTAATTAAACACTTCCTATACTCCTCCTGTAACGGCTTAGATCTATGAGCTTGCGTGTTTGTCTAACCGCACTATGCATATATTCAGCTCCATTCGATCTGATAGACAAACATTTTCCCCATCGTATAATTTTCATTTCTAATTAGAAACTTCCGTGACTCGAATTATCGCGATTGGATCCACCGTGAAATTCTCTGTTAGACTGACAATCTGGAAGCTTCGTCTTTATCATTGATTTAATCGTATATTTCGATCAGTGATGCCAATTAACGATGCTTTTTCCTGCAAGTTTTATTTCTCCATGGGACGGCACATATTTGTAGCTTCAAAAGCATGGTTGGTTTCTTTCGGAATTTTCACCGTGAACGTGCTTTCTTCCCTTTATCTTCTGCTTGTCGCGTTAGAAAGTTGAAAACGCTACTAATGGGTCGGTAGACACTTCCAGTGCATTAATTGGACGCATGTCGCTCACAGCGATGAATGGCTCGAGATAAACGAGTGATTACAAGAAAAAGTGGTACAAGTGACGAAGTATATGGTTTGAGGAAAATATAGATAAAATGGATCAATATTAAGGCACGTTATTATTTTAGTATTTAGTCATGAAAGCTTGTGGAAATTGGTACTAAAAACTTTCTATTATTTTTCAAATGATTCGTTGGTATATACTGATGAAGAATCGACAAAATTATTGCAGAAATATAATTAATTCTCGTTAAAAAAATTAAGTAATGTTTTATCGCTGAGAAATAAATGAAATACATGTCTAGATCTAATGGTGGATTTTAGCTAAAATAAGTTGATACGTGAATTAAAACAAAATCTGGTATCTGTATGGTATGATATGTGTGGAATCTCTGGTTATATTGCAGTATTTCTTATTGTATATATATTATTATATATTAATGAGTATATTTTTGGAGAAGCATTTGAAAAATTACAATAGCCAAATAAAAACAATTGAAATTTAAAGAAATCCAGTTCGAAGTTAGAATTATTATTAATAATATTTCGACCACGAATTCCTCGAGAAGAAACACAACATTTCAGAATATTTTTATTTTAGAAACAAAGTGAGAATAGAAAAAGTAAGCAGTTACAGAAGCCGAATTTCAACGAGGAACGAGTTCGGCAAAATGACTTTCGATCGCGAATTAATTCCGTTCTCGGTCCGCTGAAGAGAGAGTTAACCTCATGGTTAACGGATTTGGTAGGCAGGTTATATCGGTAGACTATACGAGGATTCGATTGAAGTCGTATCACTCGTCAGGATCGCAGACGTGTATTTAAATCTTGAGTTTCATCGTATTCAGACTGTGACAGCGCACGGTATATTGTAATTGCGTTAAAGCTGCGTCAACGCGTGCGCTCTCATTACTGAGATTAACGATGTTTTAATTGCGCTGGGAGGTATTTAAGATTGCGTCCGCCAGTCTGGTCTCTTTCCGATGAGCTTAATTGCCCTTTTCTGCCTCACACTCTCTCATCTTCTATTCTGTCGATCTTCGCGTGTATGCAAGATTCTAACTTTCAGAGAAACTAGGCGACGTATGTACGTGGAAAATCGTTGAAAAAGCAAACGAGCGTGATGATCGATAATTTACAACGAGCATGCGGATAATTAGCTTAGCTTCGAAGGGGAATAAAAAATATCCTACAAGCGTAGAATTTGATAAGAGATCCGATAACCATATGTGTTCTCTCGAACGTAAAAAATTCGCGACACTCGAATGCCAGCACGGATCTGCGCAACTCTCGGATTTTTATATTTGTTACCATCTCGAACCGGTTGCGACCGACACAACGACGTCGTACGAGCCGCGATCGTGACCCGCGAGCTGTGTCCCCGAGCATCGGTGGCCAAGACATCGCGAGCCAAGATCAAGGCCGTAGATGCCGGTCGCGATGAAACTCTCCGGCGATTCGTGGGGCGAGCGTAAAATTCGCGTGGACACGGGCCGGAGCGGTCACGAGCGTGTGCACGCCGTGTATCCGCTAGACAGACAGAGAGAGAAAGCGCGCAGATTCGCTCACGCGTGCACACAGGTGCGTGGAGCCAAGGTGAATGCGCCTTGAACGCCGCTGAGCACCTTCAGTCGTATCTTCTTCCTCTTCACATCAACACTGCAGACGGTGTATCGCCGGCTTTGCGCGCTCGCGTGCCGTGTTTCCGAGACGTCGTTGCTCGTTTCACGAATCACCCTTTGATCAGGCCAGCCACCGAGAACGCTCCTGTTTACCAAATCTGTCGAGCAACCAAAAGTGGGATCGGAGAGGAAAAGAGACGTATGGCGAACTGCTCCACGAAACCGTGATTCAGCTTCGATCGTTCTTCGTTTTATATTTAGAGGGATCGACGTTTTTGTAATACGCGGAATGTTCGCGTGACTCGAAGATTCTCAGCAAACGCGAGGCAAACGGACACAGAAACGATAAAGGTTCAATGTGCGAATCGTCGACCGTATGACTTTATCGAGATCGTACGATACGAAGTATTTGATCGAGTTCGATACGAGTGAGCTTTAGACGGCAGTGTCGATGAAAATGTTCGCGAAACGTCGTGTATTCCTGTGAGACGAGTATCTCGGGTTGTTAGAAGTTTCGTGACGGCCAGAGAAGTATGTGTAGTTCGTAACTGACCTAGCTTGATGAATATCGAGTGACGAGTTGATTCGTTGAGGCGCTGACGAATGTCGGCTCTTGACTCGCTATTAGCGTATCCTTTCGCTCGCTGTTAATTAAAAGCGTCGTTAGCCCTTTGCCACCAACTGACTACACGAACTTCCCTGTAAACGTGTCTCGAAAATGATGATTGATAAAGCTTTCGAACGGTGAAGTCTGCTAGTGTTTTTGCATTGCAAATTGAAAACGAGTATCGAAGAGTGGACAGGAACTGTTTGAATGCCTTTTTCCTCGTATGGTGTTTCATTGGTCTATGAAGCAGCAATTTTTTCATTAGAAGTGATGGTGGATGCTGTTTATTAGTGTTCCGGTTTGAGAACAAGATTTTCGAAATAGAAACACTTGGTCAACGACGAGATATGGGAGAGAAGCTCTACCATGGTCGTCGTGGCTTCGTCGGCGATTACTGTGGTTGAGGATTTTTCCAAAGACACCTTGGGAAGGTACAATATGGTCATATATTTCATATGAAATGTCTTAACTAAACTCTGCAAACGTAAACAGTATTTAATTTTCTTTTACTCTTTATGCACTCTATAATTCGTTTTACAATTAATATTAACACAGCAGTCTTTATGTCTTTTAGTGAAGCTTTCAAAAAATACACGGAAATGTTCGATACTGTTAGAAACATCAGCGTAGCCGACATAATCGTTCGTATTACCATAGAACCGTAACGCACGGATGTTTTCAGTTAAGGGTTAAAGTCCTGCTCGAGTTACGCGGAATTACACTAATGTCCCCCTTTACCCCGATAGGTGCACGAAATCTAACGGACACGACGATCAGACTAAAAAAGCCGCACTTAACGTTACGCGAGGTTCTGCGGTCGGAGCTGCACTGCAAGAAACAACGTTATTTCACGGTATTGTTGCCGCGTCGCGCGAACAATTTCTTTCGAATGACTTCGAGGTGACCGTCTAACCATTCTAACCGATCTAAACTTATCGTCGATAGAAAAACGAAGTTGAATCGTACGCGTGCCTCGACTCCAGAGCATTCCATTTCACGCGAAATTGTTTTTATTGCGCGTTTTATCGTCGAAATTCAAACGACAGGAAGCAACGTGGACGAATGTTTTTTAGGTCGGTGAAATTCAACGATCTTTCGTTTCTCCATCGTGGATAAACCAGCATGCTATTCCCTGGTACAACGATCGAAAGTATACTCGATCGCGCTCTTTAGTCACGATCTCACCTGAAATCGTGCAGACGAAGGTCGCCACGAACTTGGCCTTCCACGTTCAAATCGTTCGTTCGTTCGTTTGTCCGTTCTTTCGTTCGTTTGTCCGTTCTTTCGTTCGTTTGTTCGTTCTTTCGTTCTCGCGCGTATGCACGCTCGTGTTCCTCATTTATCGGTCTGTCGCTCAACCAAGAAGCACGGAGCCGATAGCGACTCCGAAACATCGATCGCGGCGCCGACGCGCCAGTTGATTCGACCTTCCAAGTGCTGTTGCCTGTTTCTTTAATTGTCTGCCTCTTTCGAAATCGATGAGTAACGGTGTATACGAAACAGTAATCTGTCGATTTTTCTTTCGAGCTCGATTACTCCACGGGAGTTTACATATTGCATCAAACGCGTCATTTGTCACTGAAAATCCATTTGGTACGCGAGAACGTTTGAGCACTCGTTAAGGCGCCTAGTCGCTAGTGAACAGTTCAAAAACATTGTTTGCGCACAGCGTTTGCAAGATGTTTGCAAATATTTTTGTATCCACACTACGCGATATCACTGTGTTTCGCAAACATGTTTGCGAACTGTATGCAGTCAGGTGGTAAATAGACGACGAACTGCTCTTGAACTATGGTTATAGTGGATGTGTTTTTTTAGCGAACTGTCGTTTTGACGAATGAAAATGTCTGTTAGTCATAAAGTCACGTTAAAGTCAGAAAATCGAGGAAAATGTACTTATCATCTTCATATATTTCAGTTCATGCCACTTCGTCGGAAAAAGCATCCAGCGTAACCATAATCTTATCCTCCACGATTTTCGTCGAGACCACTGGTTGCTAAGAGCCAGAAGGGGAGAATTATTTGTTCAATACGAATCGCGCTGATACGCATGTTTACGCAAAATCGATGTACGCGAAGCCCAGCGACGAAGAATCATTGATACAACGCAGACTTAACGATTACGAGCAGGTTAATAGCAATGTTGGATGTGCTCGACAATTTCTCGATTCTTGGCGTTTATCATAATTTAACTGGGTCTGCTAAAACTAGTTTGTACACTTTTGGTTTGAACTATTTAAATATCATTTGCTAAATGAAGAAATTAAGGAATCATTCAATCGTATGAAAAGGTATTTGTTGATTTTGGTATGCGTACTTGCTTATTGACTTTATTTTATGTGTCGTGAAACGTGAATAAATCTTAGCTGTTGATACGCGATAACTTGTCGAAGCTTACGAATGCCGTATATCTTGATGCGAAAATGAAACTTTCAGATACTTCATTGTTATGAGTCTTTGTTAGATTAATTGAAGAAGTTTGACATTAAGCGAATTTCTAAGTTTTGAAGACTGAGAGTTGCGTAAGCAACTTTCAGTCGTAGTTTCGAGGAAGTTTCTATATAGCCGGAAATTTCTAAATCGTAAAAAGTTTTATGATATACCTGGTTCCTTTTCATCTGAGTTATATCGGCTTACAATGCAAAGTAAAAGAAAAAGGAATCGGAAGTGATACAGGTATAACGATTACCCTGCAACCTATTAATATTCTGTGCCATATCCGGCACAGAAACGGTTTCCTGTCCGCTTGTCTTCTCCCATCCGTTTCCACGATTTTCCATTGATGGAAACATGATTTGCTGCATGTACGCTTTGATATTGAAGGGAGGAAATGTCGAAGATGGGAAGGAACGTGTGAACGTGTTGGAGAAACACACAGTCAATTAAAGGAAGTACACAGCCCGGAACGAACGTTGCTCTGCGAATCGTCGCAGTTCTTGGTTACATCCGCGCGAAGCCGAATTTACAGTGTCTTCTTTCGCTTTAATCTCCTTATAGGAACTCGAAAAGTAAATTGGATCGAACAATGGATAATAAATGTTTGCGCAGAAATGTCTGACATAATCGCGTAATAAGACTTTTAAACAGATATCGTTTCGATTTCAGTAATTAGCTTGAACTTCTCGTTCCTGGGTTTTGTTCGAGTGGTAAATGAACGTAGAAACATCTTTCATCTCCCTCCTTTGTTTTCATTGTTAACACGTTCGATTCGATTTCTCCGACTGATTCAATATCTCCCATTCAGAATAGAGTGCATAAAGGACGAGGAATATAGTCTCTTCTCGCCTCGTTGATTAATATTTCCAATAGAATTTCTCCATTGAATATTTCGAAACCGTCGAGACTTTTTATCCAGAAATTTCTCTCTGCAACTTGTTCGGCTAATTGCTGTTTATCACGTGCGTATTTCATCGAATCTGCCTTATTCTTAAATCGTTCAGACAACCATCGAGGAAGTTCCAGATGCGTTCGAGAAATTGGTTCGAGGGAAGCCCCCTCTGTTTATTAATCGACTGCCTCGTACGTTTCACTTTCACCGTAAAACTGCCGCCGACAGCTGGTCGCAAATAATTTCCGTGCCCTCGTGCATCCATAATCGCGCGGATGTCGTTTAAAAGCGTACAAACGCCGGCTATAAAGAGGCCACGAGTGTAGTCGAGCGAATCGTGTACGAGAACGTTATTACTTTCTACCTTTGCTCCTTCTTCGATGTGAAACATTCCGTAAAAGTTGTATTGAAGGTGGAATTTCGAGGAAAGAATACAAGACGTGAAACGCAAACGTATATACCTCTAAGTTGCTTACATAGAAGTTGACCGTGAGCAATAAAGTTCAATGCGTAGGTGAAGGTCAAAGAAGGGTCAGAGAGATTGGGTATACTATATGAGAAACGTGTTATGCTTCGCGATACTGCTTCTTAGAGTTTTCAGGAACGCAATATAAGATTTATAATATCATGGAACGTTGTTTAAGGAAATATGAGATTATATTTATCGCGATGTTGATAACGCGACGCAAGTCACACCCGAGCTACGTCGGTAGCTAATATGTTCATGGGAGGCTGTTAGAATATCCCGTCTTTTCACGGGATGAAGGGCGAAACGCTTCGAGAGACGGTCGAGAGAACATTTCAGCAGTAAATTCGTCGACATTGGTAAACTTGGTTTTCCGAATGCAGAGCTTGCAGTGAATAAGTAATACTAAAAATCCTGTAAATCGATAGCCAGTGTCTCTGTCATCTTGAGCGAGAAGCGTATACAAGAAGAGCATGTATACTGAATTAGCCGAGTGCATAATGCAATAACCTCTTATAACGATACGTAGATATTATTTAATCACAGAGACTAAACAAGCGTTTAACATGAATTATTAGTCACAGAGACTAAATACGTCCGCAGTCCCAGAGTCTCTGCGACTAGATAATACACACGGACGAAATACAATACACAGATTAAGTTTCTAGGAAACGTAGAACGGAGTTCGAAATTATCTCTTCAATTTATCATGTTTTAAACGTTGAGCGCTCTCGTAAGTATCACCGATGGTGAGCTACGTAAGCTTTATTTTCATTCTAGATTCACCAAAAAGTCGATGGTTCCGCTGCTGTGACCTCTGCTCGTGAGTTATTTAAGTCTCTACCGTTACATCGAGTAGGAAATGGCTGCACTGTGGTTTTCGGACGGCTTCAGATTTTGTTCGTCTTTGCTTGGTGGAACTTTTGTTAGTTAGTTCTCAGCTGTTATTACGTTTTCTTGTATCTGGTGCTCGTTGTTTAATCACTCTTCTCTCGGATGAACGACACACGAAGAGATTAAAATCCGTGAAACGAAAGTCGACGATAGTAAATATTTTTTTGGTGTTCGGTCGCCATGAATGGCGAGCATGAATAAAACATACTTGTCATTTGGAGACAAAGGGGTGGGGGATGGTTGGAGAGGAAGTCGATACGTTTTCAGGACACGTATTTTATACACCAAATAATCTGATTTTCTACGATCAGACATGAAACTTCGTGGAGTATACGGAGCCAACCCTCTTCCGTAGATCTCGCGTGTCTTCATTTATGCAAGATACCCGGCTTCTTTCTCCTTTTCTCCTTTAACCTTGAAAATATTATCGCAGTATCATATTTTCTTCTTTAACCTCGAAAATATTATCGCAGTATCATATTTTCTTCTTTATTACCGGAGATTATAGTAACAAACAGCAATTGCATGATAATTCGAATGTACTTGGTGATTCCTCGTTTGATGGTGATTGATACGCTATACATCACGCTGTGAATGAAATTGCGAATAGTATCGATCGTGAGTCGAGTCAGGTCATGTTTTATCGTTGCTCTTTATTTACTGTCACAAGATTCCCTGAGAGTAAAATTTCGAAGTAATGGAATTTCGACGTTTCTTTTCAGAGACGTTATTTATATCGAATGAGGCTGCAATTCCTTGATGATGGTCGCCGTTTGTGTACCGCAGGAATGTGCGGTTACATAGAATGCAAAATGATCGCCTACCACCATTTAATCCTCTTTCAGAGCGAAAACTTGCGGGGCTACGTGGCGTATGTACGAATTAGCATACGACGTTATTTCATACGTCAAACCGTGTAATTCTATTGTTCATCGTAAACGTAATACCACAGGAGAAATTGGCTCGCATCGTCATTCATATTTATTAACGCATCGCAACTGATGTTGGTAAACTTGTTATCATTTTGCAATTTGTATCTACACTGTTAGTAGCAAACTCGCAAAAATATTTGCACACATACCATAGAAAATCTTTATGTGCAAATAATGCTATATAGAATATTTTGAAATTGCATTAGCACTGTAACGAGACACGTAATACTCACGTTCATAGAAGGTGTCTATAAATGTTCGCGTACTTTCGTGATTATGTGCACACTTACCTTATCTGTACTTTGCGTAACATTAGTGTCTGATAATCGTGAACGTTCCAATTAACTGATTAATATAATTAACAATTTGTAAATGCTCGTTTTTACAAGATGTTAAATCTATCATCTACGCCTTGTACGCTTTTTGACTTTATATGTATCATAATTGAACCATGAAAGTCGTGGCGTAAAAAATTGGCTGGTTCGCGATTAGGTGATTACGATTATCGTAATTATCGTGGAGAGAACGGATGGATTCTGCTTACTACGTTATATGCTAATCGAAGTGTCAAGGAACAGTGCGTGCCGAGTACTTCCGCCAGATAAGTAGTTGGCGTGGTCGAGTAGATGAAATAGCGAGCGAGGGGTAGTCGTTTAATTGAATCTCCTTTCTTCGAGAGTACACGCTTCTTCGTTGACCCTTTTGTTACTTGAACAATAGGATTAAGACACGAACTCTCCCTATTGCGAAACAATATTCCGAGGAAAAGGTTTCGTTCAAACATATTTCAAGGCTCCGATAAGTTTAGCGCAACTATACCGTTTGCATTATATGTTACAGTATATAATTGGAGCAGGAACGTGTAATATGCTTGGAAAAGAAAAAAGGCTATGATATAATAGACTTTTATTCTTTAAATTAATTTCAGTTGCGGTAGAGTTGCGGGATAACAAGATTTACGTGTTAAATTATTCGATTCGCCTGGAAACTTTTGATCTTGATCAAAATCCTGCGTGTAGTTCCTATGTTCTTTTTATATTCAAAAGTGGTAAGATCTGTACGGTTTCGTTTACGCGGTAAATTAGTAGTCACGAAGGAAAATTAATCTCGAAATTATAGATAAAAAGCGCTGGGATTATTTATTTATGAAGTTTTTAATGAACAGGACGAAGTTAATTGTTATTACTCGCTTATGAATTATTTATTATCTTTTTAATAGGAGTTAAGTTATATCTCTTTTATTTCGTTTCCTTATATCGAGTATAAGTAAAGTTTACGTATTTTTCACGTATAACTTTCATTTCAATATAAATTTGTCTCTCATCAAATTACTCTCTACCATTAATTACATTTCCTTTTCTCGTTCAATATGGACCAGGGTACTCCAAGAATTCTCCAGTGACGTAATCGAGACATTTTTTATCCTTCACCTAGACCATGCCAGACTCTCTAGAGATCGATTCTGTTCTGTACCATCCTTCCATATAGTATACTTGTTCCACGTTGCGTGGGCTGCTTCTGTTTAAACTTTAATACGAAAGTATCAGCTCTTACACGTCTGCTATTTTGTTTTTTAATTGAAACAGAAAATTGTGATTTTACAGGCTGGAATAAAAAGGTCATTATCTAAATATTGGAATCTTGATGAAATCTCAACTCATTTCAAAATTGGAAATTAAATAAAAGTAAATAAATTTCAACACTTTTTCAAATACTAATGTAATAAAAATTCCAAAAATTCATAAAAATTTGTTACGTGTATTTCCTTACTTCAAATAGATTTATCGTTATGAAACTCCGGTTCGTTCGAAACATTTGTTCGAGGAGCTCGAATAGTCCACAAAGCGGTCGATCACAGCATTGCGATTCAGCAGTTTCGAATTTCGAGATAGCATTCATCTTCCGCGAGGCATTTCGACGCGTGCGACGGTCTGCGTATAGACGCGCGTTTCGTAGATATAGGCGCCGTCGCAGAAGCGATTCGACGCCAGGCGTCGAGTCAGTGTTTCTTGCGACGTCGTTCGTGCAGTTCAGCCACGTGCTTCCGGTTCTGTGCTTCCGTTCGCCGTAAGATTTCGCGTGCGATTGTGATGCGTGTTCCACTGAGTCGTCCGACCTCCTTACGTGTTACGTGAATGTCCACAACGTGCAAGCAGACGATCAAGAGGAAGTAAATACGTAGTTTCTTTGTACAAGCCAATCCCAGTAGTTTGTTTCCAACATTTATCTTCCGATGAAATTTAATTTCACATTGAATCACGTCATTTCATAATCAAACATTGGATATTTGAGTTATAAATTGATATATTATACAAATTTGTTTCGTCCAAGATTAACAGGTTTTATCTTATGATTTGCATTGTTGCAAGATTGTAGGTTTAATATCAATCGAATGAATTAATAAATCACTTGGGTATCTCTGATAACGAAAGATCACAGATAACAACAACGGTAGTCGTATCTCGACTAATATTATGATTTCCGTACGCGAAACGACAAAGTATCACGAGATCTATTCTCTGCCTAGACGAGACGATGTAAGGTTAATTTGTTTTAATGAAGGCTAGTTTCTGCGAAACACCGCGTGAATTGTTCTACTCTACATAGCAAGTGTTATGTGTTAACTCTATCCTCGCAGGTTCCAGCGATTTTTATGCAGTCGTTCTACCATTTTCTAGATCGAGATATGGGCTTCCTATGTGGGTGGAGCGCAGGGCTTTTTTTCGCCCTAATGTGGGATACGCATAATTTACACGGCGAACCGCGAAATCTGCTTTCCACCCTTGCGATCCGCTTACATAATCACGTGCTTTGCACAAATCATTCAAACTGGTCGCGAAAAGCTGTTTCCGGCACGTATTATCGACCGTATTAGGGAACGATCCGGCCGTGAAACGGTGGAAAGATCGTACAGGGGATGCGAACCGACAGATTGGATTTCCAGGGGCACGAGCGTCGCGGTTTGTATGCCTTCGTTGATACATGCGTTGCTGTTACTAACGCGTCGCTCCCCAGCGTACGATAACGTTCCAACGATGTGCCGTGTAAATTCGCTTGTACCCATTTTGTATAAAATTTTCCCGAATTGTTGCGTCACTCCGGAAATTTGTCAACGTCACGGCCCGCCTGAAAAATTAAATTAACACGCATCGACCGGTGGTTACGATGGTTGTGGCTTGAAACGTGCAAAATATAAAATATTTTGTAAGCTAAAACGAGAACAAAAAGTTATCGTCAACTATTTTAACGAACAAAACTTCTTTATTCGGTGTAAAATATTACGTGTTCGTTGGGGGTGCCCTAAAACGCTTTCTAAAAAGGCTAGTACAGATGAACGGTCGACGAGACATCGTGCTTTTTCGCGATGGCGGTAATTTACGAGTCTGGAGGTTTATCGGAGGACCTCCTAAGCTGAGCTTCATCCTCTCTGTTCAATTTTCCACACGACTATAGAGAGCGACGGTTTGATAAATCACGGCGAGCTACTTTCGCGCTTTATCGACCACGTCGGGGCTGATTCGTCCGCGAGACAATGCACGAGGGCGGCGAGGACTCGTTAGAAAGTAAGGGTGCCGTATGGACGCGTTTGAGTAAGCCTCGATCTACCCCAAGAGCAAGGCCACGCTTAAAACGGCTCTTTAAAGAGAAAGAGCTTTGCTGTTTTGATGAATATTGACATCGACTATGACTTCAGTAAGGTATTCGTAATATCGAAAAATATGTGTAGCGATTTACGAAAATATATGAGCACTTGCCATAGAAAACTTTTATATTTTATTACTTTAAGCGTTTATATTCATTTATTAATAACAAATTATTTATTATTAAACAAATATTTATTGCAAATATGCACAAAGTTATATGTTTAAAATTTCATTATACAGCATAAGTAGCCATCTTAAACATGTAAGTGTTAAATCTGGGCCTCCTATTTATTATATTTATATTTATTAATGTAATGAACAATCGACTGATATGTGTTAACGAAATTTCAAAATATTTCATATAATACACGAAGGGTATCTACAGGAATTTGAATACTTTCGAGAGCCAATTTATATTGAAAGATATGACCGAAAATGTATGTAACAAATGTATGTAAAAGATCTAGTTAAGAAATTGTTTCACATGTGTAGAATGTGAGGTTGAATGAGAAGAATTAACCCGTGAACAGACCCTTCTGTGCTCATCCACGCTCAGAGCTTGCTGGCAATTAAAAAATCCATGATCCGTGCAGTTTGTGGGCAGGGGACTCGGTAAACAAAAGGGCACCGTCGATTGCGCCAGAGTGAATAGCATGCCACGATGCTGACGAATTACGTTGTCATTCTTCCTTCTGTGCGTACAGAGGAACGATGATGGTTAATTTTGGATTGACAGGTCGTTGATCTTCTTACTTCATACAAGTAGTCCCATGAATGTCGAATAATGTAGCAGCGTTGAGGATACTCGTGGTAGATGAACGGATAAATCGATAGGTACTGTTGAAACAGGGATTGAGAGTTAATAATGTTCGCTATGGCAGACTTAATCCGAAGTAAGCCAATTAATTTTTAATATGGATTATTTCTGAACGATAAAGACGACGAGGATAATACGCTGAAGCAATTATAATAATAAAAGAAGAATCGAAATGTAGTTCGATGGATGAGCTTGTGTAATCATTTTCCTGGTCTTGTTGTTCATCGGACAATGGAAATAGAAGCAAGCCAGAACTCGTATACAACCACTTTGTAAAATTACTCAGGAAGACGACGAGTATTCCGACATTGTCCTGGCAAAGTTCCTCCCTTCTTTTCCCACTTTATCGTCTGAACGATTGGGAAACAGTCCGACAATATGCTTGCTACTTTTCTGCTTCCCACGATCTCACGCTTCCCACACGCTCGACCCTGCTTCTGCAATCGCTGCTTACCTCGTTCGAACTTGACGAACAACTTCATACATTTTAGCAGCCTATCTAGTAATTTCATCGCCACATTTTTCACCCACTTTCGAGCAATTCTTTTACCAAAACGCTAAAACTCATTATACAAGCGTTATTACACTGAAAACTTGCCAAATTGAAGTTTTCTCGATGATATCGTTAAGAAAAATCTCGTCTAATATAATACGTCGTCGCGTTACAACTGACTTTCTAGAGAAGCAATTTTTTAAGCGTAACAAGAGATCGGCCGATTTGGCTCGCTTTCAGTCTTTCGAAAGTGATTAACCTATTTGTATCCAACGTGGCTCGAGAACGTTCGAGGCGATCCTCGATAGCACATCGATTTTCTTAAAAAGTCGAACTCATCGCGGGGAAATTCTATTCTCATCGAAGACATCGTGAAAATAGGAAACTCTCAAACGTGTTAATCACGCGAGTGACACGCATGCAACAACGAGTTTCACGTCTTGTTCGTCTCGCAATCGACACGCATTTATTTAGCAACCGTTAATGTAAACGCGCAGTGAGATTTACAAGGAAACGAATGTCTCGTGACGACACACACGGTCTTCATCCGGTTAAACGAGGCTTTCGAGATTTCCCGGAGGCGGCAGCCTTCTCGAGGAATTCGTGTCGCGTGAAAAAGGAGGAAAAAGTTGTCACTGGCTGGCTATCTTCTTGAGTAAACGCGCACCGGTACCACGAGCTTTCGGGTCAAAGGTGAGCTGCTTGAATACCTCCATTACAGGCCGGGTAATGGTTCCTTTACTCGTGCACCAGTATGAAGAAAGCACGCCACACGGCTTTGAACCACGAAGAGACCGGATACTACCCTTCTATAAATCGCTATGGCGCTCCATGCAGGTAAACGTACCGAATCGAAGCGTGTCCGACGCCGTGTCCGAGGCCGTTGGTCCACATCGTTGTAATATTCCGTGACTAGGAGAACCAAGCTATCCAACTTATTTCAAGGTGGCCCGAGAAACAGGCTAATTGTTTTAACAGAGAATTTTACGAGTATGTGGTTTCGGTGCTAGATAGGTACGTGTGGTGTTTTAGAAGAACTCGGACTGCTCGAAGCTTCCAGGTATAAATCGTGCCGGTAGATAAGACGCAGCCACTAGCATAGTATCTTTGTTAGCCGAACTTTCTGACGAAATATTCTGGAGAATGAGTGGAATACTTAGGAACAAGTTTTGACCTGAAGACACGAGGTTTGTGAAGTTGTGAAAGTTTTGCTGAATCGGTTTTAATTAAAGATTACTGCACGATCAGGTTACGTTTCGATCGTATATCTGTAATTACGTGAAACGACATAACATTTGATTTTATAAGACGAAATCCAAGAACAAAATTTCTATATTTACACGAAGAATCTCTAATCTAACTATTGAGAAAAAATGAAATTTCTGACGTTTCATTGGATCGTCTATGCGTTTTATTAATGGATTTATTAATCAGAGAGGAGGCACATGCATATCGATTCTCCGTGAATGTTATCGAATAAGTTAATCGGACATTTGAATCGCGCATACGTAATAGTGTCACGGTGGCCGTCTGGACGTCTGAAAGCCGGAATTACGAACGCAGCGAGGAGCCGAGAAACACCGATAGTAAAGGATCGTGGACTGACTCTGGCATTAAACGCCGCCAGCCGGCATCGAAAAGATGGAGGAATGACCGGGCTTTCAAAGCCACCGAAAGATTTTCAAACTTCGCTCTTTGTGTCTTTGCTCCTTGGCTAGGGGCAATGCGCTTCGCGAGCCATAGAACCGTTCCATAGAACCGAGCTGTTTTTACCTTCGTTCAAGAATACAAATTAAAGAGCGCTTCTCTATTTTTTCTTCCTTTCAACTGCGTGTTCATTTCTTCTTTACTTTCGTTATCAGTCTAACAACCGCTCTATATGTTGGCCTTGGTAGGAAAACCTTTTTTACACCAAGCTTGTAATGTTCGATAGTATCGATTTTTCTGTACTTTTTCGCATTTGAAAACTCTGCTATATTTGCGTCTGGAAATTTTACCTTTTGGAAATTAAAGAGTTTGCAGTAATAAAGAGGCAGCTTCGATATTAAAATTTTATTTGTAGGGAATATTCAAACGTGGAAAAGTTTATTATTATGGATATTAGTTGACTATGAATTAATAACACGCTTGAAAAGGTGGTTTGATTGTGGTTGATCTTCAGTTAGTTGTTGTTGGTTTATTCAAATTACTGGAAAATAGAGCTATTTCTTTATGGCAGTACCCCTTCCATTGGAATTTTACAAATATTATATTTTTTGGAATTGGAAATTGTACATCTTCTACGTACAATATATCATAGATGAAGCTTTTCGTGTTTTTCCGCGTGTCTATCCACAAATCTTGCTTCATAAAGATTATAATATACCGATGTTGAGCATCTACTGTTTTGAAAACAAATTACAATTGGACGCATTTACAATGGGAGGCCGTATATGTGTATCGAAATACGTGGCGTTGTTGCTCGTTGTTCTTTTGCGAACGAAATATCGATCGATAGTTTTGTTTGGTAAATGCCGACTCCCCTTAACTAGTATCTAATTATAGTCGTTTAGAGTCACTTGTTACGAGAATAACGATGAGTTTGCATAGGTCGTTATAGGACGGTAAACGTGGTGGAACAATTTGTGGACGATTCGCAATTTCCGCTCAATAAACGCACTTCCCCATCGATTTCGTATCAATTAACCATTTTAATAAGTAAACGGTCAACGTTTATGAATAACTGGCAGCGCGCTGCTTGGTTTGCGCAGCGAATTACGTACACTAAGAACCGATGGCTATAAAAAAACAAAAACTTTCATCGGTAAAACTTTCGTTCCATTTACCCATTATTGACAATCGTGTCTGGTTATTGACTCTCACACAACGTTATATTCCGGCGTAATCACCGTTTAGTTCGCTACTGAATTCTTTGTCTAAGGTTTCTCGTCCACTACCTTTTCTTTGAAAATTAAATTTAATTACATATATCTCTTTATTCAGATCATAAAATGGAGAGAAAGAGAGGGATTAATAAAGATGACTTATCACACAGTTCCACGAAAGTTTCTGTGGAGTTCTACATGATAGAAAGAGAGTTTTTCCTCTGTGAACAAACTCGTTAAAGCATAAATGGAATTTTCAAAAGATTTGTCGCAAAAAAAGAACCGACAGCTGTGAGCTTCAGCTTTTTCAAACTTCTACAAAATCCGCTTCGTTTGAAAAGCACGTGGATTCGTATAACCTGTCCAATCGTCGATAGTAAAATTGCTCGTTTGAGATCGAAATACGAGGATCACGGCGTAATTAAAACGAAATTGGAGTCGAATTGTTTGCCTGGTAACGAAAGCCGAGTAAATCCGTGACGGTGCCGGGTGAAACGTAAGCGGAACAGTGCTGAGAAATTTAGTTTCGATTATATACCACGTAGCATCGATAATCGCGTGGCTAAAATTATACCGCGTTTTACGTCCTGTGTTTTGTAATTTTACAGTGCACTTTAAACGTCTCGTCATCTTTTTATTGCCATCGCGTTTCCAACGTCGGTTTACGACCGTTTTAAAGTATAACACGAATCGTCAACGATTATTCGATCGTTTTTCTTAATTAATTTCATCGTTTGACAGTATTCTTCACTTTTTACGAAACTAAATTAAGTTACATCGACCTTGTACTTTTTGGGCTTTCCATATTTTTTATCTCAATAAAGTTGATTGTATTTCACCAAAGTAAAAAAGAAATCGGCTGCGCTGTCTTCGATTTTGAATAATTATCGTTTTGGCTCCCTTTCACTGGCAATTCTTTATAATTTCTTTCGAGTCTCGAAGCTGAAAAATTGCAAATAAAAGGATCGACGATATGGCTTCGTAGAAATACCTAACCGTTGTTCGTTGTCAACTGCAACAGCTATTGATGGCACAGACATCGATACTGTTGTCCGCGAAACAGACAGGTACCCTCTATTCGCGCAATATTGTACGATTGCTAGATTCAACCGTTAAAACCGACCATTAAATCTCACGGATTCGATCGACGAATAAAAGTATGATTCATTCCATTCCAATCTCGATTGTAACTTTTACCTTTCAAACTACCGCATCGAGAACGCGAATTATAC
Organism: Bombus pyrosoma; assembly: GCF_014825855.1. Lineage (NCBI taxonomy): Eukaryota > Metazoa > Arthropoda > Insecta > Hymenoptera > Apidae > Bombus > Bombus pyrosoma. The sequence continues at coordinate 7,826,260 of NC_057776.1, forward strand.
CACTGCGAAGACGTGGCATGAGATTTTTCCCAATTCTCCCCAAGTTTCACAATTTAAAGGGAAATTAAATGTGGCTGCACGGCAAGAAGTAGCCGCAACTCTCCTTGTGAAAATTAATCTCCTGGGCGCCCGTGAAACGTTCTCTTTCCAAAAACTTGCTCGTTCCCGCTCGTTCTTCACCGTCCTGCTTCAGAACGCGCGGACGGGAAGCTCGCTCGTAAATGCTGAATTTATCCCCGGTTCACGTTTTCGCCTCGCCTATCCGCTTGCCCGTAATCGTTGGAGTGCATCTGCATAGCCCGTGTATTCTCCGAGGCACGTCTCCGAACTTCGTTACACAGAGTAATTTCCTTATCTCGTCGCTTGCACTTTCGACGAGCGTAACGAATGGCAAACACTGTTGAAATTTCGCAGCTTCGAAGAAATTACATTTCACGATGAACGAAGGGCGGAGGGATTGGACACAAGGTTCGAAAGTTCGGGTCCCGAGCGAGAAATCAGAAATTGCTCGATCAGTGTTTGCCCTCCTTTTCCGGTTGCAGACACTCGATGCCCTCGTCGTGCACCGGCCATACTTCTCGCCTCTCTGTTCGGGTCAATTAACGCTGCCGGCAAATTGTCCGAAATTGAATTTTCGTTCAGTCGCTCGGTTGTCTCGCAGCCGCAACCGCTGCTGCCGGGTCCGGGCTGTGAAATGTGTCCTCGACGAGAGTTCGCCGTCTTCAGCGTTAATATACTAATTAAGGAATAGTCGAGTTAATGGCAGGGAAATCTTACGCGATCTGGAAACGAGCTGAGTCAAGAAACCGTAAACGAACCGGAATGAAAGGTAATCTTTGGCTTTCTACGAAAACACGTGGATCATTGAGAAAAATTGTTTCTTATTTCTCTGGAAATGTTTGCGTAAAACCCACGAGTTAATAAATATTGACGAGAGGGGTGTCAAGTGATAGACGTATTTTCGAATTAGTTCCATGATTAAGCGATTGATGAGATGATAGTGAGATCCGGTTGGCAGACGAGCATTAAGGTCCGATTATGTGCAGCCTTCTTGTTAACGGCACGAGGTGTAACACTTTATAGGTAGGGAAGCTTTTAATAAACTTGACGGCGTTTATGGTTACACGTTTATTGAAGAATGTTCATCTAATCATCGATTAAGAACGATGAAATTTACATATATATTCGATAGATGCTTAATTGACGTGTAATATCCGTGGAAAAATATAAAATATCGTGATATAAACATTTTATACAAAATCTAAAAAGTACAACTATGTAGTTAAATTGCGTGGTCGTTTGATTTGCAAAATCGAGATTCATTTAAGCTAACTGATATACGACAGGTTGTATATCATTGGTATCGAAACAAATTCTGTATGGCGAATAGAGGGACGAATATGGGCATGACCAAACATAATTACTTATATAATTACCGAAATCGTTAACAGGATAAGATTGAGGTGCAACGGTGTACTGAGTGCTTGGCAAATAATTTGTCCCCAGGTCAGTTGGATTACTATAAACTTGCACGACTTGTTCTGCAGCGGGCTGTATCGGTGTTAAATTATTCGATGGTTCAACGTCGTGGTGCACGTTAGTAGGAATCGTGATGCTATAACTTTCTTTTGGCGCATTATCCTTGAATTTCCCGTGGTGATGCACGTGCTGGTGCAGCTTTATTTTGTAGGTATCTCCCAGCTTCGTGCTCACTATTTCCTTATGATGAACAGCTGTTCCCTGTTTAAGTATTTACAAATAAATCCATATCCATTATTCTTTGTCAATTAATTTATCAATTTATCGTTTATCAATTACGATATGTCTTATCATGATCCGAGTCAATAAGTACATATTTTTAGATTATGCATATCACATACGTTATGTAAGACGCGAAGAAAAATCACGAAAATGTGAAAAAATATTTTACAATTTAAAGTTACACAATGATAGTAACAGGTATTGTGTATGAAAATTATTTGTAATGAATGGACTATGAATGATTTATGCTAGATCTAAAGACATAATACCTAAAAATAAACAAAAATAAATAAATACAATAAAAATACAAACTACTCAAAGTATAGTATCCGTTATGACGTTCAGTAAGTGGAACGGATTTCTGTTGCGTTTATAAAAGTAGAAATTTACAGAAAAAAATATTCCTAGTTCTAGTTTAGTTGGTTTAGTAATAATAAGATCGAATCCGCAATGAACGTATAAAAAGTCATTAGAATTTAACAGTTCTTTGTATGAAACAATTTTTCTATGGTTTATTGTGTATATAAAACAAAAATTCCTACCGTGGAAGTTCTAGATTCGTGCTGACTTCCCACGTTATCAACTGGCGACGATTGTTGCTGTTTTTGGGGGGAAGTTTGTTGCAATAAAAATGCGTGATGAAGATCTTTGTTGGCTAATAAAGAAGTCGTGGTTTTTATAGGAACAGCAGTTGGATCTTGTGGCATTTCTTGCTTTACTTCGGCAGGTATTTGTTGATGGGGATTCAATCCCAGAGAACGGTATTGTTGCTGCACAGGATACATGTTCGATGGCTTCAAGCCCAACAGCGAAACACTTTGACGAGTATTCACGCGCTTCTCTGTGGAAACATCATCATTTGATAGAATTTATTCGCGATTTTTTATGAAAATCGTTCATAGGTGAAAAGTTGGGTAGTGAAAGATATGTAAGTGTAATTGATTTATAATAGGTAATATAGTAGATAATAGGGCTATCTTTTATAACATAATTCGAAAAATGGGGCGAATATATTTTTGTCATTGGTCAAAATGATCACGTTTGCAAATGGATCATTTTCATAGTAGAATTCACATAGCTGTAATGCATATCATAAAAGTTCACCGATTTTTTCTATTTTTATGATTTTTCACTCGTATAATAGCAGCTCACGACCAGATATGTAGATGGAATTGATAAGAATTCATTGAACAAGGTCATAACTAATATTTCGTTTGAAATTCTACTGTACATATATACGTCCAAGAATCAGAGTATCTGTATCATTCAACTAGCCAACATTCCGCATGTAACACTAATATTGTACTTGAAAATAATTATCTTACTCTCTTGATCTTGCAAATCAACGACCGATAACGAATCATCTAAGGGCGACTTCGTGGCCACATCATCGTGTTCGCCCCTTTGTATTCCATCGGGTTCTTCGCTTGGATTAGATCTTCTGTATCGATTGTGTGCTGCCTAAAAAAAGTGATCGGTTAATCGATAATTACAGGAGACAGTGCTGAAGGTAGCAATGAACTTTGCGTGCTCACTGTAGGAGGATATTGATAATAGGGTAGAACTGCCCCGGGAATTCCTGCTGATCCGTAGATATTCATATCGGACAACAGTCGTCTGTAAGCAGCCCTTGACATAGGTGGCAATATTACATGTTGAAACATCGGCGACAATGCTTGAGCAGGAAGATGGTATGAATCCGAATACACTGGATAAAGTTCCAAATGATACCCTGGATCCGTGTATCCCTGTTGTGATACTAATTGGTGTGGATTGTGTGATTGAGGATGTGATTCATGGCCTTTGTCTTCTGAATTTGGAAGAGTTTCAGGATGTTGAGTTATGGGCTGATATTCTTCCTCCAAATTTGATTTCTGTATAGACTGTGGATTTTCGTATCCAGGTTGTATCATAATGTCAGCCAGCGCATATTGGACTAGGAAAATAGCCATTAAAAACTGAAATCAAATATTATCAAGTATGAACATGATATTTTATAATTTAGTATAGATATTAAGATATTAATCAAACGGCAATTATTGCGATCTTACCATCGTTAATTGCCCCATTGTTGTACTTTACCGTTGATCGTTCAACAGTTCGATCGAATCTGCGCAACGGCCTTTAAAGACACATAAATTAATGGACAAAGGTGCTGATGTCACGTATTTCATCTGGCACGCACTTTTGTCAAGCCAGCATGTTACAAACTTGGGAAATTTAGCAAATTCGCAGAAGACTTTTATGGGTCACTGTTTTACGAAATTCACTTATCGCTTGACACCTGTATTGCTTTCATCGCGATTTCATATCCTATATTTTTAATAAAAATGTATTTTCGGAGAAATCTTTCAGCCACAGAAATGACCTTTCGTTTCGTCGTATTTCATCTGGTCGGTGAAGCAATACAAATCTCGTAATTCACACCCTTTGATCAAGTGCCGTTTCGAAAGAAACTTTCGGCACCATATGGAGGCAGTCGATAACAATTTTCCTCATACCCATATTCTCCGCCAACGTCGTTCGCGCTTCGATTCCCAGCAAGTTGGATAGAAAGAGACTTCCAGAGGAATATAAAGTAGAAGATTTTACGGGGTTGCTCGAAATATCAAGTTTCTCCCTGCTGCATAGAGTCTGTAGGATTTTGCAACGAAATGGAATATCATCGTCATATGGTGGCCGCATAATAACGGCCCTCGTGTAAATCCATGTCATCGTTCCAATCTACTAAACGTTTCCGAGCCTTCCCGCTGTGCATATTTCATTCAAGAAGCAACTCGTGCGATTTCATCGTCCGACCGGTGAATCTATGAGTTAGAAACATCGAAACGATATACAAACGGAAGCAAACGCGAGCGATTTTATGTTTGAAATATCCTCGCACAGGAAAGAGTAGTTTAGTAGGGGAATAGCAAATCAACGTCCGAATCTATCCACCCAGTTCGTGCGACAATCAGGGCGTGTCAGCAGGGCCGGTGGCCTCGAAGTGCAACGAACTTATAAAACCAAGGATTTCGCACATTCCTTACGAGCGTAGCATTACTCAGTTTTGCAATAACACGTATCGTCTGAACAGCAATCCCGGTGAATCAGATCGTGATGCGTTGAACCTTAGTATTATCGATCGCTAAATTAACATTGAGCAAAACAATTTCGATATCAACCTACCCACATTCTCGACTCGCATAATCTATATGTAGGTCTTTGTTTTTGTATTAACAGAAAATCGTTTTTTTCCCTTGATTCTATATAATGTACAGATATAACCTATATATGCAAGCTGCATAAAATTGCTAGATGTTACAATATCATCGAAATTGTCGAGCCGTATTTCATTCGACCGTTTATCAATGAAATTTCTTGTAACTCGTCACGCTCGATACAAAAGGTCGAGGCTGTAATTCTCTGCTCTGGAAACTGTCCAGGTTGCGTATTCGGTACGTGATGCCGGCGGCGCACCTGACGCTGCGCGAGGAGGATGTGGTACGACTAACCTTGGAGTTCCTCCACAGCCGTGACCTTCACATCTCGCAGCTTTCGTTGGAACGAGAGACTGGCGTGATAAATGGTCAATACAGCGACGACGTCCTGTTCCTTCGTCAGCTGATCCTCGATGGACAATGGGACGACGTGCTCGAGTTCATTCAGCCGTTGGAGGCGCTGCCGGATTTCGATATGAGAAGGTTCACCTACTCGATCCTCAGGCACAAGTACGTGGAGTTGCTATGTATCAAGTCCGAGGCGAACTTGATCGCCGCTGGGACGAACGGGAGTGTCGACAATGCGGTCGAGGAGGTTGTCAAGGTTTTGAGCGACCTCGAGAAGGTCGCGCCATCGAAAGAAGAGTACAGCAGCTTGTGCCTATTGCTAACGCTACCGCGACTCACGGACCACTTGCAATATAAGGACTGGAATCCTAGCAATGCCAGAGTTCAGTGCTTTCGCGAGGTGCATCCGTTGGTTGAGAAATTTCTGCCTGGCGACAGAAAGAGCAGCGACCCTGCTCATCCCGTCACCTCCGCGAAAAACGATCGGCTCATACAGTTGATCATCAAGGGCATTTTGTACGAGTCTTGCGTTAACTATTGTCAGGCCAAAGCTACAGGCTCGAAGGAGAGCGAACAGGTAACATTTGTTTTCATTTTATCTTTAAGTCGACTATTTTTTTTATCTGAAATACTAGAACAGATACTTCGAGTAATATTTATATTTGTACTTGAAGTACGTAGATACTATCAGATATGTATTAACTTTAGTTCCCTTTATAGTTTAAAGATAATTAACGATAATTAAGGTATAAATTTGTATTACAGGTGGAAATGAACTTCTCCAGACTGTTAGACGGCTCAGTTGGTTTCAGTGATTCTGACTTAAGTCTGCTTTCTTGGTTACAAAGTATACCGCCGGAAACGTTCGCCGTACCTTTCGCTCAACGAACGTTAAACGTGGATGTGGAACGGCTCGAGAGACCATCTTTGGAGACCTCCTGGACGGAACACATGTTGATCACCCCCATAAAGCCGAAGACCTTCCCGCATAGCGCGATGCCGTTCACCAGGCCAAGATCCGCCGCTGACATGATGTCACGAAGTTTAGTGCCCGCTTTAGAAGCTGGGCTTGGACCAAGGAGTCCCGGGCCTAAAAATACGCCGATACCATCTGCGGCGCTAATGGCTCTGTCTACCGGTGATATAAACCCTATGTCAAGATCATCTTTCGCGAGCTTTCATCTAACCGGTTTTAAGAATAACAAATTAATGAACACCAGCGTGGACAGACTCTTTGAGAACGAGGGTGACGTCTTTCTTAGCTCGAGCTACGCTGAATTTCAGCAACTGCCTTCTATACAAGAAACAACGACCAACAGCCAGCCGAAAGCTCCACCGAGGACGAGGGGACAATCGAAGAGTCCCGAGGGTAAGCCTATCTATTCTTGTTTTTATTTATTAATACAGTAATATTCCATATAAATTGTTGTTTTTAACGCTTTTACATGCGTCTCATTTTAGGTATCAAAGCTGACCCTTCTGCAGCCTCCACGCCAGAGCGTAGAGTTGCAGGCAGAGAATCTCCCGCCCCATCGACGGCCAGAAGTTCGAGAAGAGATTCCTTGGCAGAAAAACCAACCGGAGTCGCGGCAAAGATCACGGAACCTACTGCGATGCCTGTTCGGGCTTCCCTAGGTGGAGAGCATCTCGAGCAGAGTTATAACGGCGACCTGTTTAAAGAGTACCAAAAGCAGAAGCAAAGGCTGCAGGAAAAGTTCCAACAGAGAGAAAGGGAATGGGATGATTTGGTCAGACAGTTGTCGGCTCCGTTACCCTCTCAAGTCGTCGATAATAGACTTCAGGGAGATGGGTAAGTGAATGTTTTATTGTTAGCCGGTATAACTAACTTTCATATCGCCAGTATAATTTCGACAGTGATAAATATTCACTGTTTGATTTGATAGTTTTTTTAATGTAAAGAATCCGATCCGAAAACGATAGGAGAACAGAGAAACAAAAGCGTATTGTTTGTCGCGTTTCGATGCGCCGCTATTCAGTGGCCGGAGGGCTGACGATTATCACCTCGAGGCAATCACGGAAAAGTCGTACGATGCTTCGAATTAACATTGGCTCGCTTCCCGTCGAGTTGCTCATGCTACAAAATGCAGACAAATACTGTTGTTTTCCGTGTGGTGTCTCGCAGGTTCTGCAGAGCACAGTCAATCAAACCGAGTAGTTGGCTACATTCTCTAACAGATGGCAGCAAAGGAATGTCTTTGTCGCGCTTATTATGGTACTAAAGCGTGGGCCGAGAATAACTTGTTCGGTCTAGACGGCAACGTGTGGCGCGGATCGAAATAGCAATTCTCCACAGGAAACGTTCAAAAGAAACCGGGATTATTTTGTTGATTTGACGATGCCCTTTGACCTTTGCTCTCTTATCGCAGTTCCATTTCTCTGTTTAAATATCGACTTCTAAAAGATGAGAGTTTACAGAGATACTCAATACCCTATATGAGCTTGAAAAGTTCTGCAGGGATTATAAAAATATTTATTTGTAAAAAAAGTTTCTTTTACTCTTTTTACCTTCGTGCATTATTTATAGTTCATTGAAAACGTGTTTCTTTTGAACGTTGCCGATCGTAGCAATTCTGTTTTCCCACGAGCTTACACACCGAAAACTTCACCGTAGACAAATCAGTAGCGGCGGGAAGTCATCCCTCGTAAGTGTCATGCACATTCCTTTTCGCGAACGAATAAACGGTCCCGGCTGTATCCTCGTAAATGTCTTGTAACGAGCTAAAATTACCATCGCCACGAGATGTCAAGTGCAATGTATCTTTTCTGCAAAGGCATATCGGTCGCATCCGGTGATAATAACTGAAAACGGCGTTTAAACGCCGATCTCGTGAACTATCTATTCTACCCTATCAGCTTCAGTTCATCATTTTGTCAAGATATTTACATAGAAGCAACATTACATTATACTTTACCATTCAGAATCATGAACCATTTTCTTTTTTTACCATTTTTTAAATTCATAGATTTTTAGATATGGACTCATCTTGCCTATTTTGTAACGGGTCAGAATATATAATTTCTGATCTTTTATCGTATCTTCTGGCATCGTCTGTACGCAGTTCGATAACGTAAAATGACCTAAATAATTCTCAATGACGTTGTCGTGAAAAAGCTAGTTCGCGGTATCGATGCGTCAAAGAAATGAAAGTGGAATTCAAACACGGTTCATTGGCACCGATCGTTGACATTGTTCCGAGTCCGGATACCGGATGTATGTGAATAAGTACGCGCACGATGTCACAGGGAAATCGTGACCATACAGCTTCGTCATTGGTTTGGGCCCCATCGAAGGTTCTCGCTTCATGGTTTCGTTCTGCATATTTATGGTCTCATTGTCTCATTCATGTATACCGGTTCCTCATAAAACGCAGATGAATGTGCAAATTTCTGGTATGCGGTGTATCGTCTAGACGTTTCTTTTTCTTTAACGATGTAAATGCGGTCTCTGAATAAAGCTAAGGGTAAATTATTTCGTGCAAACATTCAGTATTTCGTAAATTTTACGAATAATTTCACTGCCTCGAATATACAGGTGAAATTAATAATTAACATATTTAACTTCTTTTATTTTTAGCTGCAATTTATTGAAACGAGATCAAAGTGTATAAAGTTGTCTCAAAAGCTTCTTTCGTTTTATAAGGAAATAATAGATGCGCAACATTTTTTGTTTTATATTGTTTCGTTGAATTACGTACCCATTACTTTGAATTGCACTCCATTAATTTTATTATTGATCCATTTTATTTTATTGAAACAAAATTGAATTATGTATGATCCACTCTGTTCTGATTCCAATGGAATAAAATGGATCATACATAATTCAATAAAATAATATAAAACAAAAATGTTGTGCATCTGTTATTTGCTTATAAAAGGAAAGAAACGTTTGGGACAACCTAATACGTAGCGAGGAGTAATTCGATGTGCATCAACGTGGAATTCGTTTCAGCAAAATTAATCGTAACTGCAAATGAAGCGAAATAATAGATACCAACTGTGCTTGAAGGGCATCCTCAGTCTGCAAAATGCTAATTACCGTGGATTGCTGGCGAACAAAGTTTAACTGATTTCAGAGGCGACAATATCGTGGTTGCAACGTGACGAGCTTGCGGTAGTCGGTTTCAATTTCTTGTATACGTATGCAAATGGTGTCGTATTATGACTGCATTCGGTTCTTAAACAATGAAGAATGGATATTACATACATCGAATATTTATTCAAATATCCATTTGAACATTTATTCGGTATTATCATCAATTGTTCGAACAACATAACAATTTTTTTTTTAGATATTGCAGGATTTTTAAAGAGATTACGTTTACCTAGTTCTTCTTTCCTGTTGTTTGCTCTTGCTATTGACAATGACAAGTTTTAGATTCAGTATCATAAAGCTGATTCATACCTTCTCTTATCTATAATCTATGATATCGTGCAATGATTCGGTTGAAAGGGGCCGTAAGATCGTGATATCTGCTTAGAAAACGTCCGAGTGACTCAGTCATTAACAGAATCGATAGACGTATTTCAGTACAAGTGGATTAATTTCGATCGAATAACTCAGGAAGAACAAAAGAATTTAACGAAACGTTTGAAAGGATCAAGGGAATGATGCGAAAATATTTCGAATATGTTAGTAAAGTTTAAAGAAAAATGTTCTTAAGAAAAGTAATAGAATGTAAGAGAAGAATACGCTTCTCAGGAGCAGATGCATCTGTTTTTGAGCAGAGCATTTTCTACTAACTATTTGAGAACAGCATTTGCAGGTCGTTCATTACTGTAGAGTCGTGAAAAATAGTGACTATGGTGTTCTAGGAATCGAATCCGAGTCCCTTAGCGTTTATAGCCGACTACGTTACCCACTACGCTGTCGCTGTCGCCTGCTACTGTTCAGGTTTCACGATCCTAGTACATATTTGTGCATGGAGAGCTTCCCGATCTCACATTACTGTCAAAACACGAATTTTTCGTAGAATTTTCAATGAAAGAATTAAAAGCTTAGAAGTTGAAGGAAAGGAGAGTAAAGAATTGAATGCACTTAAAAGTAACTTGCAAGCATCGATTCATACAAGGATCGCAACAATATTTCGTGTAGTCAGTTTCTTCGTTTGTGTGGAAGTATGTAATTCATATTTTCATTACAGTAATATTGTATGTTAATGGCATAAATTAGAGTTAGTGACAATATTGTATTTCCTTTGCAAACAAGCGTAAAACTGCACGCGTCAAGCAGTTTAAGCTAAAGTTACTTTCTCATCAGAAATGATTATTCCTGGTATCTTCTTTGATTTTTTATTGAATTTACCAGATATTCTTTTATCTTTTCATCGTATTAAAAAAAGGGAACGATAAATGTTTTTCGACGATACATCTTACATAACAGAATTTTGTTGCGCGAATAAATAAGTAAATGAATGATCTCTTTTCCACTTCAGTTGTTTTGGACTCGATAATCATGGAATTTTAACAAATAAATCAAATTAGAATGAAAATAAAAGGACAGGTGAAATGCATTTACATCGAATTACAGCGAGTTGGTATATTTTAATGGTATACTGTTTCGATGTGTGCAGATACTAACGAGACTTGTTAGCAATCACGTTGACACGTCTGAGACGTAAGTCGTGGAATTAACGAGCCAAAGGAATTTCAAATGTCTGACAGTTCGTTAACTACAAAATACGAACGTATTTGAGGTAGTAAAATTTACGTTTTGCGGTCGTTGAAATAAGGAGCGTACGGTAGTCCTTGATCCTTCAACCGGCTCAACAAACGAGGCCGTTCTTTATGATTCACTGCGCTCGATTCTTTCCAGTGAATCCCTTTAAATGGCCACGCGCTGTCACATTTTCGAGTTAGAAGCAATCCCCAGTTAAGTCGCGTTCTTCGTAGAAATTACTTTATTATTGTCCATGCTACTACTTCAGGATAAAGCATTCTTCTGCGTGGTAACACACTTACCAACCGCGTATTATCTTTCACGCGTGACAGACACAAATCGTATCCATAATACAGTTTATTAACTACTCTCAAAGATACAAATTACGCGAGACAAGTTGAGACAGCTACTTCGAATAACTCTGGTGACCAGAGTCGTCGAATGAATCGCGAGGCATCGAGTTTAAGCACGTCGGAAGACAGATTTAGCGTGGAAAGATAGAAATTCGCGAATGTCTCGCACGCACGTTCTCGATTCGTTCGAGCTGTCGAGCGGTCAGCGCGCGATTGTCACGGACGTTGCTTTCTCCGTGAAGATCGTCGACAGTGCCAGTCATTCGTGGATTTTCTTGGCTCGCGACACCGCGTTTTCTCAATTCCTCAGCCAACGAAGCTTTCAACCAGCGTAAGTACGGTAGTCCACCTACTTGCGCGTGTCGACCGCGAGACGCAGCGCGCAATTAGCACGCGTGACCGGCCGAGATTGGCCACAGACGTTGCTTTGTTCGAGACTTGCTCGATTAAAACGAGAGGGAATCGCGAAATGAGCGTCCATCTCGAATCGAATCGCCTCGTTAGCATCGAAGAATAGCAGGTGTTGTAAACGTTCTTACGTGGAAAAGTACATTGGGAGTAGGTTAGTTCGCATTGGTTCAAGGTGAACCGATTGCAGGTGCTGTGACGGGATGATGGTGTCCCATACTCTCGCAATAGTTTGTTTTCACTGATGCTTCATTACGAAATTTGCATTTTGTTGCACGGTTGGAGTTTGGTAATGTAGGACTTGCTTGAAAATTATTGCATATTCATGAGAATATTTGTTTTTTCTTTGCAGTAATAATATCATTGTTCAAACGAGCGAATCAGAAGTCGCATTGATCAACTTCATAAATTAAATAATAACGTAATCCTGTTTTCTAGTGTTGCTCTGAAATTTACTTATTTGCGATGAACAAATTTCTGAAGTAATTTGTTTCTTGAGAATTGAATATCAAAAAATTTTGTATCTGTGTAATGAGAGGCTCAAAGAAAGATAGGCAATATAAATGTTATGGGAACAATAACTCAAGAAAGTAGAATGAATAATTTATACGCGAATACGGCGACGTTTGAAAATTTATAGGAATTCGCACGTTGGTGTATGGCGGAAAGTATAGTTCTGCGTTCAACCTGTTGTGAAATACAGCGCGTGTAGCGTGCAGGATATCTCGCCGCACGCTTAGAGTAAAAACGTGTGTAGTTTTACGCGAGAAATAACTGTGCTACGTCTGTTGTCCCTTCTGTTCTTGGGCCACCACATCTGCCAGATGTTTCTTCTCTCGATTCCTCCAAAAAGGGTCATCCACCCTTTACCACACTACTCTCTCGTTGCAGTGAATTCCAGCGAGAGATATTCGTCAACTTTCGAATTCGTCGAAGAACCAGTCTACATTATTGAAGCAGAAACAGTACTCTCCAAACGCTACTACTTCTAAAAGTCCTTGTAGCACCCGAAAAGCGTTAATTAGCTATTTAAAATACATCTTGTATAAGACTGTGATGTGCATTTTGTCGGCCATCGATGAATCTTATCGCTCTTGAGAAAATCTACTGCACACGCCGTCTAGCACTTCTATAAGATTTTAACTGATAAGGATATCCAGAAATAAAAAATCACATTTCTGCGTGTATCGTATCACGTACTCTAGGATTCCCCTCTATATCTACTAGAAGCTGCAATATTCTGCCAATATTTCTCAAGTTCTGTCAAGAGCTCCGCAGTTAGAATGCTATAATCGAAACATCCATACAGATATCCAATTATCGAAGATTCCATAGCGAGGTAACCGCGAAATTCGCTCGATCAGAAAGCAATCAAACCGATCACAAAGGCCTAACAATTGTTGAAACACGCTTCGTTTGAATCACGCTCTGAATATCCATGCGCAAAGAAAAACCGCCAGACGATTCCCCGAATGCTCGCGGCTGCATCTTTCGATCGGTATGTTTGTTGCGGGCACAGCTGATCGCAGACCGCGTGTGCAAACGTGAACGTGGCGCAGGGCCGCGGGAATCAAAGCAGCCTCTGATAGGTCGCGATACGCTTTGTTATTACGAGCGGAGTCGGTCGACGGGCAGTCGAGTCTAATGCCGCTGGCGGGCGAAATCGTAGCCAACGCTTGGCTCCCTCGATACTTCACGTCGGGCTTCCTCCGCAGCAGCATCGTTCCCCCGGTTCTGTGGCTGCGACGCGGTTATACACATAGATACGTACGGACAAACGGACAGACAGACGGTACGTTGGATCGTCGCGAACTCGACATTCCATTCGGTCCTTGATCACGCTCCCTAAATAAGGTACGAACACTTCGAATTCCGTGGCGCGGTCGAATCGTTACGAACCGATCGTTTCTGTCTACGTGATCTATGAGACATCCGATCGTTCGAGTTTGTTCAGGTGTGTAGTGGTGATCGACTTGCAATTAGACTACGAGGATAAAGGGATTGGTCGTGACGAAGTTTGATTTCGTTCCTCGCGACACGAGGAAGAGTCGAACTGAGATATGAAAGTGTGAGTTTTTGATCGACGAAGTTTGCTGGATTGGTGAAGAAACGATGATTTATCACAAACCGACGATACCACGATTTCGGATTGCCGAACGTATCAGCTTGGCTCCGAGCAATCGACCGATTTACACGAAACAGAACAACCACAGTAGCACGTGCAGCTTGAGGAGCGCCGGTTCTACGCCGCCGTGTGTCAATCGGTACACGATAAGATATTTTTTTGCAACCTCTGGTGTAGATTCTTATTTCGCGGTTTATATTTTATATCGTCAAAGAAAAAGAATATTTTTATAAATGTATCTTTGACCAACTCGTGGCTGTAGTTTCTGAAAGATTTTAGCATCTGAATGAGTAGCCTCTCTTTAGATCGTCTCACTGGTTGAGTGTCGTTCATTTAGAATGCGACGCTGAATTATGAACAGCTTCCGCTTCCAGTTCCCATCAGCCAGCCCGCATAGCACGCGTGTTGATTCTCGGACCTGTCACTGTGTATGAAAACGAAACGACGAAATACAACGTAATAAAGTCGTAGGCTTAGAAGTATTGAGAAACTCACTCGCGTTTCTTTAACGCTGACGTGGAAAAGTGTTTGTAAATCTCGCAAGAAACGAACTTGTACCACATGAACGAAACGTCTATCGTTCTGTAAACATACGTTTGGAATTGTTTCGGTTGTGCAAGGTATTTAAAAGATTAGGAAAAAGATTGGTATAATAATAATTTCGATTCTGTAATATTTCATGTATCTTATCAATTACTTTAAATCGCGTTCTTTGTCCATCGGGGACAGAGTTTGTATTCATATTCGACTTGTAAAGGATGCGGGACGCTTTGTTTCCATGAATCACGTCTTGCCTGAATAATGACCAGTGCCTCGGATAACCTTTTTAACCCCAACCTAACCCCGTTGATGATATTCCAAAGGAAATCTTGATTGCCGATGAGCCTCTAAACGTTTACCAACACGAGAACAACGGTATCCTTCAATGCCAGATAGTCACTTTAAACGAAGTGGAAATTTCGCTTTTGTCGGACGGTATAATTTATCAATTCACTGGTCACGGATGGTTTTTACGAAATTGAAGAGCAATCGCGTATAATATGCGACGATTTTATAGAAAATCACGGTCACGACAGAGCCTGATCGTATACTTTCTTTTGCGATTACAGTATAAAGCAACCTTTGGGGAGTAAAGGACCTTCACCTGTTCACACTAGCACGCCTGCTCGATCTGGTATCCAGTCACCAAAGCCTACGATTAATGGATCTGAGCCTGTAGTGTAAGTGTCGTGCTACTTTCCATTACTTAATTACCCATACGAAAGAAATTATTTAAATTTGCATTTAATTGTAGTAGAATTGAAATTTCTGAAAAAGACAGTCACATTTTAACATAACGTCTAAACTATAAGTATTTATATAAATTCCTATTATTGTGAAGATAATTTAAAAAATGGAAATCATGTAAGAAAGTTATTTTAGCGTAACGAGTGTTACACTAAAACTAGACTTTAGATATTTTCTATATTTTCGCGTGTATTCTATGCACACGCAATGGCGTAACGTAGGAAGTTCAGCAATTTTCAAGTACCAGATTCGAAAGGAAACGATTTGTCATGATATTTCATTGAAAATGGTCCTCGCAGGAGACAGAACTCGGCGCTGGGCAACACTTACGATGTTAGAGCACAGGAGAGTCATTACGATGTCGTCAAGCCGATGAAGGTAAGTCGATAAACTCATTTACGATTATTGCACCGAATATACAAGATTCACGAGGAATAACTCGTCGCTATTTTAAACCACGTCGATGCTTTCATGGACCACCGATACAATTAATTTACGATTGGCGCGCAAGCAGCGGCGCGAAATCCTCGTTACGACGCTCGATGTAATTTAATAACAAGCTGACGAGAACAACGTTTAACAGTTGATTTATTTTGAATCAAGTAACTTAGACGTTTATCGCATCGAGTTGTTAATCGTTCTTTATATTTTATATACTCGCTTATCAGAATTGAATTGCAAACGCATTGCTGATAATAACGCTTGTAGGAGCTCGATGAAATTTGTTATTAATACGAAAAATTGCAAACGAGCGTATCGTGACGATTCGAACCGTTCAACGGCCTTTTCACGCCAATTTGAAATTTCTACCAGTCACTCGTAATTAGCGATATGTTTCTTAAGAAACGATTTCATAAAATAGAAAATATATTTGTAGCCTTGTAATGGATGTTCTTGTGTACGTTTATTGCATCAAAAAATTACAATCTGATAATCGGGAAAAAGGATCGATTTAACGTCCAACTTTCTATCTGTCTCTCCTTGTTGCCGTAAGCGCCCGCATAAACCCGTGACTCGTTTATGGTTCGACTCGTAACGCACCAGAGAAACTGGCTTAACAGCAATTTCCACGAATAGTTGCAAACGTTACGTCTAAATTATCTATATCTACTTCTTTTCAAATTAAGAACAGGCAATTTCAAAATATTCCAACCGTTAATAATTAAATCTCATAAAAATGCTCCGTTTTAACTTACCATTTTATCAGCCTGTTAACGATTTCTATTGATTTAAGATCAATTTAATATAATTCAACAGCGATCAAATTACACCGGTGAAAGTGTCGGAGTTTGGAAAATTACGGTGCCGAGCATTCGAAGAAACTTCGTTCTCGTTGTTCCAGGTCCAGATCGGCTCTAATTCCCCTAATCATCGATTGGTTAATCGAGGAATTGTCAATTAGACGTTTTAATCGGCGCAATTAGCCGTTCGATCGCATAACTTCCCCCTTCCCTTGTCCTCCGTCAACTATGTCGAAATTCTTTTCCGCAAAGTTCGCCAGTGACGTAACCGAGGCAAGTCGCTGCGCATTTCGAATATCTTCCACGATTATTTGTAACACGTTTCCGTTGTTGAAGATCCGTAGAGATAATACGTCGTTGACGTCATTTTGTCAGTTTACATTTGAATGTTCCTTCGCATCACCATCGACGCAAAAGCCACGAATAGAGAAGAATTGGCAAAATCGTAGGGCAATTATCATGTCCACGAACCATGTGTCGAAGAGTATTCGTCGAAATAAAATGGCATGTAATCATCGTAATAATTATTCGGTGTTTGAATCTTTTCATACGCCACGTTACATCATCGTTTAGTCAGCAAGAACTCGCTTCCGTGGCGAATTAATCGCAAAAATTTATACCATTATTATTCGAATGTTTTGATATTCGAATTAACCTTTACGTAATTCTAGTTAAATAATTGGAAGCACAATTTCTTTGCTGTTCCATTCTCAAATTTTCTACGTCGATTACTATTATATACATCGATCGACCGATTAATCATCTCCTATTTGGAATTAAACTCACGATATCGATAATATTCGATTATACAACACGGAATATCTCTTAGAACTGAGAAAACGTTCGATCCAAGTGATTCGCCAGGTGTCCATTCAGAACTATGCATAGATTCCGATTCGACGTCGTGTCCCCGTACGTGATCACCTCGATCGCCAACAACAGCTGCTGGCGACGTTGTCTACCTTTGATGGTCGTAATGGGTCACGGCCTGTTTTGTCTGTTTCCAGTATCGCGGACGAACCGGTTCATCGATCCATATTAGATTTACTTTTCAGTACAGAAGTCTTACGACATCGATAAACGTGCGTGTCGCGCATACTTTGCGGAAAATAAATTACGTCGCGTGGGAGAGAAGTCATGCGCGTTTATCAAAACGTATGCAACTGTTAAACTATTCTATTTCTTAATTATTCATTTGAAAAACACAGTTATATAAAAGAACAAAAAGTGCTCTTTTAAATGAAAAAATTCAAAGTATAGTGAGAAAAAATAGATCAAATTCTTTAGAAATGTAAATTTTCTGTGAAACGTACTTTGATTTTTAATTAATTGCAAGACAAGGTCCAAGCGCCCACACTCGAAATTCTAATGCTCATTCCTGAGCGTCGCTGGATTATGTTACGCGATGACGCAGTTACAGGATGCAAATCGACGTGCAGTCGCGCACTGATGCGTCTTTTCCTCGCACAATTAGAAGACGCGCCGTAACACGGATAAAAATGGCTATTCCGCGTAGGTGATCACTGTTTTCCGAGATTTTTGCCGAGCTGCAAACTTGGCGATCGCTCTGTGACAAACTCTAATTTCAATATTTATGACTATCATATGTCGCAGTAAATAGTAAAGGGAAAATATGTGTACGAAAGGAAGTCATATCAATCAGACATATCGCAGCTGTCTGTGATTTAACGTTTGTTCAATGTAACGTTTACAGAATTTAACAAGGTAATCATAAGATTCGTCGTTATTCAAGCGCAGAAAGAGAATAGACGTGTGGCCATTTTCGAGAAAAACAGAGTATTATGTTTGTTAATAAATCGCAACAATTGTCACATGTTCCGCTGGGAACTGGACACCTGCCAACGTATCACTTTTCCGAAACGGTACACCTTTTCCTACTTGAATTAAAACCGTGATACACCTTCGACCGTCAAGGTGAACTGGAATCGACAGCCATGTGGGTGTGGAAGAGACGCCTAGTAACTTAATAATGGCACGTGCTCGTTAGTATTCATGATTAATGTATAACGGCAGTGTTGACAGTCATTTGGTTATAATTGACGAAGATTTGATGTTCCAATTTTTAAATATTTCGAAACGATACCCAAGTCATGGTATTATAGAATTGAAAATTGTTACCATGAAACTTCCTCCTTATTTTAACAATTTATGTAATTATTTTTATGGAAATTTGAAGATTTCCATAAATATTTATCTCGTAGCTGAATTGCAATTTTTTGTACGTAGAACGTAACAGACCGTTGTATAATTCATAGGATGTTCGCTTATATTGATCGGTGTCTTATATCATTTGCTCTGGATGTCGAGCATACAGTGCATACAGAGTGCATACAGAATGTGAAATAGAATCGCAGCTCCATCTCGTTACATGCATGAGAGCTTGTTTCTGCAAATATCACTACTCTATTAACGCTTTTCGTTGGTGATGCAGGGATTAATTAAGAATATCAACGCGTCAGATCATGAATGAGTTTACCGACGTAGTAGATCCCTGGTTGGCAATTTGCATAATTGGGAAACGGATTAATTATTTATAGAGTATTAATGTCAAGTCTAATTTAATAAATACACCAAAATATACGTAATAACAATTATAATTAAATGATAATAACACGATGTGATAGCATCGACTGAATTTGTCATTCATTATATCCCTTCAACATTGTAAACATCGTTCACCTTTAAGCATTGGAATACTTTCGTAACCTGGCTATGGAACATATTCAAAAGAAATGTTGTGTAACTATGTACTGTATGAACGATCGGATTATCTTCTAACGTTAGCAGAATAACGATGACATATATCTCTTGTTATATCTCTAACACTACCTTGATAATTTCAATTCAACGTCCGTATATTATATGTGAAAAGTTTCAAAGTTTCAAAGAGCCATTGTCAGTTTTGTATGTCATTGTTACTTTGCTTTAGATTTCAAGCATTTTCTTGAAACATTAAAGTGTAGCGTTATATTCGACACAGTCGATTGTGACTCACAGACGTTCCTAGTAATGACCAATAAACATCTTTTTTCCCTTTGGTTTGTCTGCCGAAGGCAAAGCCTTCTTTAGCTCGAATACCAACCACGAGGCAGAAGAAAAAAAGAAACATCTGAATGAGTTCACCGGTGTACCAAGAATACTGGTCGATTTTAAACACTCGTAAATTCGAGTTTTGTATTAGACATCTCGAGAATTCGATGGAATATTCTGTTGGAATCGGAAAACTTTCTTGAACGTTCAGTTTATATTACGATCGAGTATGTTTTGGATAAAAACCAAGAAGCTGTTAAACGCAACAAGATTGATAATCTGTTCAATGAACTTAGAATTGGACGAATTTGATACAAAGGTACTGTTCTTAATAACAAAATAAAAAATAATAGTTCCTATGCGGAGATAATATGATCGTCAGGTGATTCATGATATTGCGAAGATGTTGCGAATAATGAAACAGTAAGACACTATTTATAAAGTAGTTCATGCTCATTTTGTTTTCTTTGAAGAAATAAAGGCAAATACGCAACATTTTACAATAACAATATACAAAACTGTATTTTATAGGAAGCTCGAAGATAACAATATTTATAAATGGTACAATCTAACCAATAAAATAATTAATTCAGATGTGTCCAAATATTTCTATGATATTTTTTAAAATAATGTTACTTCTCTTTTACTTAAACTGAATTGCATAGTATTGGCCATCCATCATACAGGATACTAAACAATACAAACAATGTAATAAAACTTACAAAATATCAGAAGATTATCTTCCAAGCATCCTTTTCAATAAATAATAGATTCGTTAGAGTTAAACGTTCAACGATTCGAAATATCTGTTCATGTCAATAAGGAGCACAATGAATAAACGAAAAAGGAAACACGCGTCTCCAATCGGCTGAAACGTCGAGTACCAGTGGGAACGTGTCGATGACAGCGTAAAGCTTTGAACGCGGTAGACAGGCCATGAAGAGAAGAAAGCAAAGCTCGCAATGGCAAAGTTAAGAGTTGGCCCTCGGTCCGATTACAACGACCGTCAGGGACGTGTAATACTCTCGCAGTTTTGCGCGACAAACCCATAAGGTTTGACCTAATATGGAGACTTGGACTTTACGAATGCCACCGGTCGGGTGGGGATCCGTATGGAGAGCTCCTGTGAGGCCTTCGGGTCTCTCTCCTCACGGAGTTCCCCAGTACCTCACCGGACGTGTGTTACGCCGCACACGCGTTTCCATGTAACTACTATTACGTTTCCGTCCCGTAAATTGTCCGTGGAACGTTCAACGGGAAACATTACCGTTCTTCGCAAGGTTGTCAGTGAGTTGTGTGCCATTTTTCATGACTCGAGAAAGAGAAAATAATCTAAATTGGAATCTATACCGCTCGAAGTCGATTTTTCGATCAGATTTTTCTATCAACGAGAGATACAAGATAGAAGATAAGATATCTTGGAACGCACTCGATCGTTGTTGTTAGATTGTTTATTTATCGTTTAGTCTTCAGACTCGATCTTTCGCGTAGAACACACGCGTCAAAGTCTGGCACGAACCGGGAAACAAGTGACAGGAAGGTTGTATTCGATAGAAAGCGGTAGCTATGCGGTGCATTGGCGAAGTTCAGTATACTTGCTGCGTCCGGAGGAACTAGCTGTTGCTTCGACAAGTCGAGGAAACGATTTCGGTAAAACAGATATCAGACGTGTTATTGAACCGATTGGTCCGTTGTCAACATGTCTACCGCGGCGCATCAGCAAGCAGCGATACGACGTTTGGAGGCTCTCTTCAGAAACGTGAAGCTGGAACAACAGCAGTATAATCCCGAGATAGTGAAGGTGGAAGTCGACACGAGTTGTTGTGACATCCACGGCAAGCATGCGAAGGAGAATTGCTGGAATCGTAGAGGATCCATTGGGGCTGCGTATCAGTTCAGGAGAGATTCGCTCGGTCGTCGTGACGGTTATCCAGGAACATCTCCGAGTAGAAGAGGTTCTTTACCACCGAAGAAGGAGCTTCATCCTTCGAGCTTTCCCAATACATTGAGGAAAAATCACCTGGGCTCGTCGATGAGCGCCATTAATCACACGAAGAAAGATCCTCACATGTCCACCTTGGCTATTTCGGCGCTGAGACGCGATCCTATAGGTCGATCAATGGGCTGCTTGAAGAAAGACACCATGTCAAGCTACAATTCTCCACTGAGACGGGATTACGTGGCAAAATCGATGACGAGTCTTCAGAGACCAGTCTCGCGACGAGACACCAGCAATTTGGCCAGCCTTTTCGCCACTTCCCCGATATCGCAGAATTCTCTGAAATCTAACTTGAGTTCGTCGAACAGCGATCTAAAGGCGAGAAGCACGTCGAACCTGAAGAGCTGCTTGGCCGGATCTAGTGGAAATTTAAGAAGCAACTTGAACGTGACGCTCAGTACTGATCTTTCGATGGGTTCCAACGGAAACTTGAAAAAAGACGGCAAATTCATAGCGCCGCTTTCTAGTCGAAGGGGCTCTTACGACAGGAGAAGACTCTCCACAGATTCTTTGGATAATACGAAGAGAAACTCGTGGGATCCGGGTCGCAGGGGCTCTTCCGGATCATCCGGAGGATGGGACGATCCGATTTGGGAGGAAGGAACCTTCGATTGCGTCGATCAGGTAAAATATTCCAACTTGTTAATACGGAAATCCAAAATGAATTGTCTTTTACGAACGATTACGAAGAAAAACCTGGCTTAGAAATAACTAACTGAAAGAAGGAAGCATAGAAAGTTTGTTCTGGAATTGTCTTCTCAAGCCATTGTGGCTGTCAAAATTCCGTCAGATATTAACAACGGATCAGAAAGCCGAATGACGTCGCCTCATTGTCTCTGGCGTTTTCCCGCGAGGGACAAGAGAAACCATCTCGAAGCGTGGTGAAACGTGCGGGGCTTGATTGTCGTTGCACGCGCGGACAGAATTTATCGTCCCGTGTTAGAAGGTGCACTCGGCCGGCCGTGGGAATGCCATTCTCGAGTCCAAGCATTCGCAATCCGATTGCAAGTTTATCGCAACGAAAATTTCTGCCGAAGGATACGCTAACGTTGTGGACAGGTTTCCCGATGAAATTTCAAACTTCGCTAAGAAACGTCGATAGAGACCGCGTAATACTTTACAAAACTTTCATCTGTCGTTAGAAAACGTCTGCTGAATTTCGCGAAAGCGTTGATTTACGACCGTGTGTCAATCGTGCGACGGCTTTAATGTTTCACGACATTAAGGTGCTTTCCATGTGGCGCCGTCACATGCAAAGTGTTCACCGCGTACTTACGTCATCGACATGCCTTCCACGGTATGGACACGCTGTTAGTCATCGACTGATTATGAAAGCGTCCACCGCATCGAGAATATCTATGCGTCTCGTTCTTGATAAAATCCGTAGCACTTAGGCTGATCAAAGATAGGCTAAAAATTGTGATAATTCTTTTGATTCGATCTTGATCTTTTACATTTCCTAGAGATCAAACAACATCGACTGTTTATGAAAGCGTGAATATTATCGACAATGTGTATGCCTTCCAATGCATAATTCGTGACACGTAGGTTGATTAACAATAGATGAAAGGGCATGACGATGCTTCGATTCAATTTTGACACTCAGTTATTCAAACTTCAGGGATCTTGGAGTTGCTTGTATTATAATACTTTCGAAGTTATAAATTTTGCTGCTTGTATTTCCAAGGAAAGACGTCACGGTTATTTACAGCCTATGACTATTAGCAAATATTTGTATTCCTCTTTCGTATGAACAACTCTTGGATGCATTTCACCTGTTGAATACACATACACGCGCACACACATCGCCTAGATTCGCAGCTACGTAATTCCTATTCCTCCTTCGCATCGGTGCGGTGGAATCGTCGTTCCAGCATACGCCATTGCTTTCGTTTTCCGTAATTCTCGAGCACAAACGCTGAGAATATGTAACTCGCTTATTTAAGAAGCTAGTTCAAATCATTGTTATTCACCGCACCTCTATCTGATACACAAGCATTCCTTGCATACGTAATACATAATACATCAAGCGTAATTACCATTCTACTACATCGTCCATTAAAAGAAACAAATCATTCAATTTCTGTACCTAACAAGTAGAATCGTCGACACAGGACGCGATAGCTCAGCCGTTAGATCATTTACAAAAATCATTCATCTCTCAATTTGTGGATCATGAAATGCGCCTCTGAGAGGACAAAATGGCCAACCCCACTCTTTACGAGTTTCACGACCTTATTGTTCAATTTTCTGAAGCCAAAGTCCATTTGTTGGGAAAGGATAACATAGACGATAGTAACAGATTTGCAGATAAATTAAAAAATACAATGCTTGTAACAGTATCACTTTGCTTCTCAATTTTAAAGCTTTAAGTGGCTCGGGCGAAACAATAATTTTCGTGATTTTCATTCAATCTTCCTGAATTGGCATTGCTCTTGATGGTGAAACGCGATGCTGTGGCGCATTTCCTGAAACAAGATTGCCGCAGGTAAGGCCTACGCGTCCTCTGGCCATGAGCTGCCCACACTCACCTGCACGGCGCTTGTACCTCGCGTTTTTTCCTCGCGTTCTTAGCTTTTTGTCTCGTTTCCACCTCGCGTTCGTCTTGTATGTAAACAGCGATCACGCGTGGCGACCCACGCCACGGTTCCTCGATATGGCCACACCGCCAGGACGATTTAAAAGTAGCGTTCGCGTCATTAATGTCGACCCGATCCCATCCATCCACCGATCGTTTCGTATTTAATGTTCGCCATCGTTCGTCTTATTTGGCGCGTTGTGTCGCCGTGGCACTCGACTGTTTCGCAAAATCTAGAAAAATCGCATCACTATATGGATACAAAACCTAATGATTTGATTAATTACTTATTCATGGCCATTTGCGTTAAGCGCTATATTATTGAGATGTTTGTTTTTTAATGTTCGGTGACAGGTCAGATTTGTTGATAGATGTTGGGTGTTAGTGGTGTTGAAATGGATTAATAATGAGAATTTACCAGATGTTTAATCTGGTAGAATGGATTTGTTGATAGGTCCGCTTCTTTTTTTGAATGATTATTAATAGCCATTCGGATAGACTTTTACCTTCACTAATTATTTCGTTTTACTTATTTTTAGTAGTCTGACATTAATGGATGTAATTTTATGTTCCCCTTTCCTGGGTTTTTTATGCTCCATGGTCTGGCAAGATGGATTTATTAATAGATGCTGGATACTGAAGTTTTAAGTTCGTCGTTGATTCGTTGGAGCGTTTATTGGTGCATAGTCGTTTGAGTGGAATTTTATGCCCATTGTTTGTTCTCCAATGTTTACAATTACTGGTCTGGTAGAATAAATTTGCTGGTCGTGTTTCACGTTAGAATTCCCATTTGTATATTGATGCTAATAAGGAAATGCAAATATCGTACCGCCTATTATAACATAAGATTTCATACCGTGAGATGTCAGATAAATATCCATATAGATTGAAACGTAGTTTTATAACTCATTGCATGTTTGAAACAAAAATCGAAGCAGACATGTTGAATTAATAGCACACGCAGTTTTTAACGTAATATTTGTTTTCTATTTGAAGGAACTTCTTTTATGTAATCCGAGCGTGATTCGCGATCGAAAAGAAAGTTTTTTTTACGTAACTCGTAGCGTGTGCATCAAAAATTGAAAGGATACTTGGAGAGTCGGAAAGGGGAACTGGAAGATGTTAGTATCGAGAAAGTAGCGACCGATCGAATGTAAATTCTGCTTTAATTAGCATCGAATTCGGTTGTTCGTATCCAATTAGAAGTACCATCGAACCGTGATAACGGAACAAATTACTCGACTCCAAGATGCTTCCTAACACCTTAATGACACGAAGTCTGTTAGCAAGAAGATGGTTTTTGCTCGTTTACGGGATAAAAATGTGTGCGAACGCGGACAACGCGAAACGTCCTTTCCGCGTTATGCGTGTGAACAGCATCCTGCGAAAGAGAAAATATTAAATTTATATTAAAGCCTTTAGACAATTATTTTAACTTATATACGATATTTAATTGCGTTGGAATAATCGTGTAATAACACCCTAACAATTTTCTTCGTAAATAATACCGTTATTATCCCTCAATTTCTATCATGTTTCATTAAGATCAGTGGCTGTTAATTACGTGAAAACCAAAAAATAACATCCTTCCTGTTAACTCCCATAATCTTCTTCTCCATAATTAAAATCTCGTTAAATATTCCACGCAGGTGAATTTTACTTAAACTCCGCACACCGTTCAAACCGAGCCAAACCGAAGAAAAAGAGAAATTAACGTGCCGCTGGTTCCTTTCAATCTCGGTCGTCGACCCGATACCGGGAACATCGGCAGCGCCGATTTCCAAAGGCTCTCGAAAATACGCGTAATGGGGATGAATCGACAAGTTGCACGCGTCATTTTCCGGCATTATACCTGACGGTCCGCGTAATAGGTCTAATTCCTGAAATCGCGGCGCTGGCAATTTCCGTCTGGAATGGCACGTGACGTTGCCCGGTCGCCACGGCTTACTTCCTCGATACGATGCACGTGTATCGGCCGCGATGCGCTTTCAACTGCACGCGTGTCGCGTTCTTGCGCCGCGAATACACGCATTTCGCGTTCGTGCCTTGTTGCACGGAGTCGCTTTGTCTCACGGTACGACGTCCGAGATGATTGGCCGAAACAGACCGGTACCGTTAACAAAAATTGACGTCCTATCGACGTACGAACGCACACAACTGCGTCCGCTCGTGAAACGATTTGTCTCGCGGTGCACTAGTTGGTGTACGTTGATGGATTGACCAAAGATAGGAATATTTTCTGCATTTTTAGTAGAATTGGTTTTATTATCGAAGAATATAAATTTTATTCTATCAAGTTGCTTTATTGCTTCGTTCCATTGAATGCTAGTGAAATTTGATTTAGATTTATAACGTAACAAAGCATTAAATGTACTTTGACTGTGATGTGTATGTAGTACCTGTTCCGCAAAACTTAAGCTAAAATATCGATTATGGGGTTTGCTACCATTGCAGATAACATTAGATTCATTTGCATATAATTCCGAATTTGGATGCATATAATTTCTGCTCTCTTATTGGAGACCTAAATCTAACAAATTTGATAGAATTAGAAAACTGAATGACAGTGGATATTAAGATTTCTTGGACCTTTTGAAAGCTTAGGGCAACTAAGGTCTTAGATCAGTTTAAAAGTCCATTGAAAGTCTGGAAAATCTTGAAACACCTGAAACCTATTAAGGTCCTCGATACTCGCAGAACTGATACCGCTGAAGCTTGTGCACCCTGCTGAGACCTTAGAGGTCCCGAGGAGGCTTTGTATTTGACGAGAACAAAGGAATCATTAATACCTTGAAGATGTGCTTTGATAGTCTGCTAGTATCGAATTACTAGTATCGAATTGCAATTGCTTTGGACTAGTTTCTGTTTACGAAGTACTTGAAATCATCCATGTGTCAATGATACAGTGTGTCTATAATTGTCAATATCGTACTCATACGATTCGAGATCATCCGCATTACCTTTAAACAAATCAAATATTATTTCCCTTGAGATATATTCATCGTCTTTGAGAATACATTATGATTCTTTACTAACGTAAATACACCCAAAGTTCTTTATATCGTGTCTCTTTGTATCGTGACAAGAATATTCTTGGTCGCATTGCATAAAACTTTTAAGCAAGACTATTACCTTTTCTCCCACGGTTATTACATTTTGACAATGAGATGGCTGCATGCTAGGAGACAAAAAATCGCGAGATTTTCAACGAAATGATTAAATTGAAATGTACCGAGCGTAAATACACGGAATAGGGTCAAGTTCGAAGTGGCACCGTGCAAAGAAATCGGTGATTCACGCGGCACATCTAGAAACCAGGGCTAGCGAGCCTTGACATTTCTCCGGCAAGAATTTTTCTCTACTTTTATCATTAGCAAGCTAATTAAGCTTGCCGACTTATTGCGGATTACGGAATCCTTAAACATTGGAAGAAATTTTTTAGGTCAACTGAGATTCCAGCTGTAATTTTCAAGTATAATTTTGCATACTGGTCTTCGATTATATCCTTTCTAACGCTATACATCTATATGCAACACGTGCCCGTGAAATATACTACATAATTATCACGGTCAGTGTGTTGAATTTTTATAAGTTCGCTAAAAGTATCATGCAAAATGTACGATACCAGATGCAGCTGTTTAGAATTCTAAATATCGTGTCATAAATTATACGAGAAGCTCGTTAGCGGAAAATAAATAAGCGTGCTATAGAAGAAAATATCGATGGAACGATGTCAGTTAGTATAATCGAAGCGTCATACAGACGCGATAGAGTCATTACGCCAAGAGGAACATGTCTATCAATTACCAAGTATGTATATCGATATATTTAAGATACGGATTTTTTCATTGTACAAATTAAGAGAAATGAATTCGACTAGTGACACCGTCATGCTTTGTCAATTAGGTGAAAGTCTCGTGTTCGAAGTTCTACGTGTTTATACTTCGGTGAAATCGCACCTTCCTCCACTGTGGTTCTTTGATCGCTTCTCCCATTTTCATCTGCTACAGTTTGATTTATTGTTTGAGGTAATTTTTCTTATTTAAATTCTTATTATTGATGATAATTTCCTCCGTGGCAATTGTCGATTAAATCAAACAGAATCTCTAGTTAACTGGAAAGATGGACGGTCGTGGAATTTGTGTATTTAATGGACCAACGCAAAAATAAAGTTCACCGTTGCAATGTTCTTAACGATGGTAGAGAATGATAAGAAATATTACGCCATAATCGGTTAATTGGTATCTTCCGTAATTGGACTTTTAAGTTTTCCATTTCCGATCTTTCGGGTACCCACGGTCTAGCCATAAATATTTTGTATATATTGAAATATTATTTTGTATCCAGTACATTATTCATCCATAAATTTTCCACAAATATATAAACATTCGCATAGTGGTTACAATGCGTCGTAAAACACGTTATTCAAAAAGAAAAGATATGGAACATTAAGTCGAAAGGATGTTCTTTAATTAGACGCGTAAAAGTTATGATTATTTCTCACGTTTCAGGGAAACTGAGAAACGAGTTCGTAAGACTTGCACTGATAATTGTGGCGAATCTTTTTATGGTGTAAAATACATTCGTATAGGAATTGATTTAATGAAATAGTGTAGCACTTTGTTTAAAATCGTGCGAAGCGTGTAATTAGAAATACATATGAAGATTATAAACGTTTTCTAAAGTTATTAACAATTATTTATGCGCTTGTTGTATAAAGTCACCACGTGAAATTTGTACAGAATAAATTGCACTGAAAATCTTAACCCACCAACATATCATAATATTAAACCATGTTTCTTCATGCTAATGAAAACGCATCTATTTGAAGGGTCACGTAATTACGTATCGAATAAGAAGTACATTTTAGTTGTGATCATGTTTGCAAACATTTGTCATCTCATTACGTATTTCATTTCGTCACATACCAGTCAGCGAATTTCCATTTATAATAAATCGCGTGGGCATTGCTCCGCAACGTGTTTATGAAGATAGTTGGCAACAGCCATTGATTTCTTTGCGGTTTTTCAGTGTTTACCGTTCCATCTGCCAACTCGTAATTTGGTTTGTAACGAGATATTCTTATGTTGATAAATAATTTATGTTTATTGAACAGATAAATTTCTTTATATTCTCACAGCATAAATTACAGGATTTTCTCTAATTGTAAATGTAATATGTTCACGATATATCAATGTTTATTATGACACTTCTCTATCTTCTGTTCGTTCAAAAGACTTTCTTCATCTAGGCGAATAGAATATAAATCTCTATTCGTTACTTCATCATATTGCAATCATCAGTTCATAAATAACTTTAATGTACATAAATCCACATCTTTGATCGATTTCGCTCGAGTGTAAATCTGTATAATATGGATAAGACAGGAAGTTTCTAGTTCCTTGTTATAAAATTCCATCATATTTGACAATTTAACACAAAAAAATCTCCGTCAGGCCACGCGCGCAGCAGTACCAAGCGTTCTCTGCTCGGTGCTCCCATCGATATTTTCATAATGCGAGTCGCTCATCTGGTGGTCTTACCACTCGTTTCTTTTGTTTCCATTCCTTCGCATTTGTTTCTCATTTCTACATTTTCTACAAAATCAGTTTGAATCTTGGCCGAGCAACGAACGGTATAACTTAAAATCTCTGCCCTAATTCGTTACAATGTCGAAAAGAAAAATTGAAAACTTATTTCTTAGTCAGTCAGATAGTAGTGAAAAAGAACGCTTTTACGAGGCTTATGATTCCGGAAGAAGCATTAGACGCGTATGCAAACTATGTTATGCAAATAAAAGACGTCGAATGGACCGAACAAGGCACGAAAGAATTTGAAGAAAACAACAACTTATTGTCCAAATTGACCCGACCAACCTCAGCTATGTATAGAATGCTTTAAAGCTTTACATGCTAAATAATTTTGTTAATAAACCATTTTCGTATTACTTTTATAACAATTCAACAGTTTTATTATTATGGAATATCTTTTCAAATACCAACGACGATCCTTCGCAAGTAGTCAAATAAGCGACACCCGAATATGAGTTTCGTGGCCTGACCAGAAACTTTGCTGACATCCGAATACGAGCGTCGTGGCAATCAACGTGTTAAGTTGATTTATTTGATGGACTAGCTGCAGTAATTATTGAATGGCAGTCGAGTAGGATTGTATAATTCTATAATCGATACCCATTAGTCGACAGAAAGTGCAATTGGTAATTAGTATCGTCTCTCTCTCGAACGTGAAAAATATTCGCGAAGGTAATCAAATAATTATATACGTAGAAAATTAAAAGATCAGAGACCTAAAAATAAATCCTGTCTCACAAGTGATGAACAGAATTTATTCTAATTATTTCTTACTAGTTTGCTTTTTAAGTGCATAGCTCTATTGCTCTTAATAAATTAATAATATTACTTTTAATAAAATAAAATTAGATTAATGTCTAAAAATATAAAATCAAACTTTTGATGCTTTGTAATGTCGGTATTTCAGTTTTTCGATCACAGAGTCCTGCATGATTTACATATCTTCTTATTTAATCATGCATCAATGAATACTGTTTTACCGACTACAAGTAAGATCGCTTAAAATGCTCACTCTGTATTACCTGTTAAGCAGCAGTCCCGCGACTTTCGATTTCACCAGGGATCGTTTCGTGCCTTTTGTGACTGACGAATTCCCGTTCGAACACCGGTCGTTCTAATTATTATACAACGAAAGTAAACGTTCGAATACGCGTGAGAAGTAGAAAAAAATATTATTTAAGACTTGGATTGTGAAAGAAATCTAGGGCAGAATCGTTGCACCAACGGATACAAGTCCGACCAGGCGGATCTAATGGTCATCAACTTTCTTGTAAATTCTTTGTGATTTTCACGATCATACTCTTTTCTCCCAATCATCCTGCTAGCGTTTCGTATTTCTTAACAACCGTCAGCTTGTAAATATGTCACAGATCAGCGCGCATTCATGTTGCGATTCTCGAGGCTCGTGTATAATCGAGTTGCATCGTCCCAAATATTCTGCCTCGTATCCTATATCACTTCGTGGAACGACAACAACGCGATATTTCACTGCTGATCTTTATTAAACCCGTGTTAAAATGCACCGAATGATCCAGAACATTCGTTTACAATACCAGCATTCCGATCGATCGATCCACTTTCTATTGGTCGGATAGGAAAAAACGAACCACTTTAACACGCACGCGATCTTCTGAATAATATTCCCAGAAACGTCACGAACTTTCGTGCGTTCGATACGCAATATCTCAAACTTGTTACACACAAAACGAGCCCCGTTGCACGTAGCACAACAGCGGTGAAAACACGAGATTGAAAACACGCAAGTTCACCGGAAACGCCTGAAACGAGGTTCAAAACCCTTAATAAAACAGTGACTCATTAATCAACAGATATGAAATTTACTGCATAGGTTCGTACGACCAAAGAATTACGCAACCGGCGTATTTCATTCATCGACGAACGATCGCCTCGGGCTCCGACCGAAAATTTCCAAAACCAGATAATTACGACGCGAGACCGTGCGAAGACTCGATTCGTCTCGTTTCCACACGAGTTTCAGCATCGCTTTCGCGCGCAGTTTTTCGGCGGTGGCGAGTCATGGTCCACGTACCACGACCGGACGGAAAAGCAATTATGGTAGCGCCGTACGCGAACTAAAACACAGCGAGATCTCGTGGCACTTGGCTGTTATCGCGTACACGCGCGTATCGGGTTTGTTATTAAGATTTTTCGCGCGGCCACACGGTGATCCGGTAATACCTGATTTTTGCCAAGCAGCGAACGACAGGAAAAGAAAAATCGAAAAGAAACGGTACGAGCTTGTTGCGTAATTCTCGTCAAACCGTGCCTTTCGTCTCATACGAGCAGGTTGCATTTTGTTCTGCCCTCGCGAGCAGCTAAATTGCGTCACGAATCGCACCTAATGCTAATATTGAATCGAATAGCCGAACCGCTTAATCGAAACTGTTACCTGTCCATTCTTGGAGCGAAAAGATCGATATCTCATGAGACACGTTTAACGCGCATTACATTGAAATAGAGAAAAATCCTGCTGATTTTCAGATTGATCGATCGAGCGTGCATTCGACCTTCGACGATTCTGCAAGGTAACGCGTGGGATCGTTTAATATCCTTGTTTGATTTTCATTGTGTCACGCGACCTAATTACAATACCTGAAACGAGCGAATAGATAGCATAAACTCGTGACACAGGATCGATACGTATTACGCGATCGCCACTCGGTTCTACCGACATTACATGCTACGATGTTACGTAGACACTTTCATGCTTGGCTTTAAATTGTTGTAGACTGGAGATTTTTCAGTTTTCGGAGGTAATTATCGAACAGGTAAATTTTGCATTTATGGAAAGTGACGCGAGAAGGTGGATTACGATACAAAGCGGTAATAAATCACATCCTGAGATGAAA
Organism: Bombus pyrosoma; assembly: GCF_014825855.1. NCBI lineage: Eukaryota > Metazoa > Arthropoda > Insecta > Hymenoptera > Apidae > Bombus > Bombus pyrosoma. The sequence goes on from NC_057776.1 coordinate 7,858,749, forward strand.
GTTCTGACGGATAAAGAGAAAGGTTATTGAACACGTTTAAACTACCGTTTCCTATAATACATATGTATTCCTACATTATCGTATACTATTATGATAATTTCATTGAACTGAAAACACACGATAAAATTTCGTTTGACCAACTTTTACGAATGTAGGAAATCTATAAAATATACAGTGGATTAATTTGATATCTGCAAGGAAATACAGACATAATTTCTTAGAAAATATAACGATACTTGTAGAATAGGTAGGTACAATTCCTGTTCGATCTTCTGTATAGAGTTTCCCGATCTTTGTATTTACGGATATTCTTTTTGCATTATGCAAAACGTAAAAATAAGGTAAAATTGCAGCGATAAGGAAGAGGAATAAAGGAGCCAAGTACCGTACGAAAGTGAAAAAGAATACGGAGTATTAGATTGAAAGGTCGTTGATTTTATTTCAACAGTGAAACTTGGAACAATGCCGTAATTATTAACGTTAGAAAGCTAACGCGAATTGTTCAGAGACGGTCGATTGCTTTATTCCTACCACTTGGGAAGTATACTTGCTTTTATCGTATGCTTTACGAACTGTACCTTGAAAATTAGCTAAGCGTCGAAGCAAAATTTGTATTCGTACATTGTATGTGTTCTCGGTAACACGATACTTTCATAATTCATCGATATCGCGGTTAAAGTACGTAAAATAAGTAAAGTAAGTCTTTTGCGTTAGACGCTTGCTACGATTTTATCGTTGATCAATAGATATTCGACATTTAAATCTTTCATCTACTTTCACTCTAAATACTCGAAATTTTTAGTACACTGACACAGTTTCCAATGTTCGATTCTACAAAATAAGACGGCGATGTCAGAAATGTAAAAAGCAACACATACAGTCGCAATGGAAAGTTAATTGACTTAGGATAACGTAGAAACAATCGAAAAGTAATAAATGGATTTTGAAGAATGAATCTTAAAGAATGAACGAAAAGAAATGAAAACGATATGGAAGATTTCCCAAATATCAAATCGATTACGATATCCATCATCTGTCAATTTTTCTCAACTGTATTAGGTTGTCCGAGAAGTGTCTTTCTCCTACAGACGCGTCTTTTACAACACGCGTCTTTATACAAACATGAAACCTAATCGAAATTGTGATCTTTACTTTGATAGAACGAAATGGATCATACGTAATTCGATGAAATAATATAAAACGGAAAATGTGCATCCATTATTATGTATATTTAATAGTACATTTTAAAATAGTACGAAAAGAAATGTTTACGATATCATTCATTTTCTTTACCTTTCAATTTATAGAATTGATCAAAACGATGATTTCTAAATGATTCGTATACCTATATATTTCGATCGAATATACATATTTCTTTTTATTATTGCAAATATTTCTATAATATATATTTATCGTATCTGTCTTTCTAAATTTCGTGACTTTCTCGAGCGAATATATTCGTCGTCCAAAAATATGTTCGGTTGGATAAAGCTACTGTTTTTTGAAGCGATAAACAGGTTCAATGGGAAGACGTTCATCAAAGTTGTCCGATGCAACGTTCATTTTCAATAAAACGAATAGCGGCTTCTTATTCGAACGGATAAGACGAGGACCGAGAACATTTGTCGTTTTGGCGCGACGTTGATCAGATACGATCGGCATAAAAGCGGACGACCGGATCACAGCAATTTACTTTTCGTGTCGCGCGGCGAACTTTCTCTAAAATGTGCACGATACCGATCTTGCGTCTGATTTGACGTCTGCGTTCTCCATTCATACGTTACGACCCATTTTCTGATTGTATTTGGCTTCGATGAAGGAAAAGTTCGTTGACTATCAGAACGTACGAAATCGATTGTCTCCGCGTCACTTTTACTCGATTAAATCGATTCGGATTCCTCTGGCCGGGACGATCGATCTATTACGCGTCAGAGCAGAAAACTATCGATGCTGTTTAGCTCGTGAAAGTGACTCGATTTCTTTCTATTATCATAAAATGATAGAAATGATGGAAATAATGGAACCATCCGACGAACTATTGCAACGAGATGAATTATTCCGCTGATCGACTTGACCGGTTTACGGCTAGTTTTCCACGCGATTTCCTTCCAGTTACAATAACTACCTGTCGTTGCTTATTCTACCGATCTTTGGATTCAGAGTTGTCCACGATCTTGTCGATAGGTGGTTCCATGTCGTTATCGCGCTAGGTCCGTTTCTAGCGAAAGGAAATCTTGCGTGGGTTTCGACACGCGATAGTTTCCCGCGAATAAAAGAAAGAGAGGGCGAAAAGAGAAATACGGGAAGGAAAAAAAATAGAGAGGAATTGCCGCATCGCCACGAATTATTAACGGAGCGTATCGGAGAAAGCTGAGATGGAAAATTGAGACGGCGTGATCGTGCGCCAGCATGGCGATCCTTGAGGCATCCAATTTTTAAAAAACAAGTCATCGCTTGAAAAAATAAAATTATATGCTACAAAGAGGAAATTTAAGCATTCTGTCTTGAAGAATCTCATAAATCGTCTGATATCGTTCCAGGATCGAGCCACGCTACAATTATATGAAATTACATCTAAAAGCTTTAGGTATGAATAATTTATGGTAGGCCATGAAAATTATTTCGAGTAAAATATTTAAATTATTTTAATAATATTTTTCGACCGAAAGAGATCTTCGATTGCGAAAACGCGAATTGTTTATAGGAAACGGAGTACGTGTGTAAAATCGACCGAAACGATGAGCAAAGATTGATTTCCAGGAAAAAGATAGCTTAAAAACAGCCTTTCCATGCTTCGAGTTCTCGTGGAAATCTATTTTATATCCGTAATTAAATTTCTTAATGATGCAAATCTGCTAACGCGGCTCGTATTAGCGACTGAATCGGTTCTTTACACCCACCTGTTTCCAACTTCCTGCCTATAATGGCGCGATTTCCGTACCAAGTAAAATAAACCCGAAAGGATGGGCACGGTTGTCGCGGACTTAGATCAAGGCGGCTCAGTGAAAGCGCTCGCAGAAAAGGAACGTGATATCCTTTTAATCCTCGTGTTTGATTATCAAAAGCTCTCTCGCGAATATCCTCGGGAGCATTTAGATTTTCCATCAATCGATTTTATCGAAATTATTCGGCGAGCTGAGATTCCTGTGTGTGCGATGTAGATTGAGAAGCTTCTAGGTTCCATTGTATAATAACTGATTTTATGATTGACAAAGGTACACGATTATTAATATCTTAATATTATTAGTGTTTATTTGGTATTTAAAGAATACATACTAAATTACTAGTAACACAGAGTTCAAGTCTCTTGTTGTTTCATACTCTAAATTAAATTATTTCTTCTTTTATTTCATTTTTCAAATTTCAACTTATTCCCGCTACGTCATCTTAGTTTTTTCTTTCATTAAAATGAGAGCAATATGGAGATCTAAAATCTACCGCAATATAATATTCGCTTCGGGTGGGATGCAGACTCGAAGAGAATCGGCGTTAACCTGTTAGAATCTTAAATGCTTAATTTTGCTCAAACATCGTTCCGTTCCAAAGTTATCTTAATTTAAACTTAAAATTCACTCGTCATCCTCAAAGAAACCGTATCTCATGTGTCAGCTTCAATACCTCGAGTATCAATAATAATCAGTCACGTTTGATTCGGTGGACCACCTGTTGCGATATCACCTAAACGCGCATCGTCCGCGAACGGAACCGGCGCGGCATGTATTCTCGTTGGAAACTCACAGACGCTGAAGAGGTAGCCAGAGATGAGTAGTAGAGCCGCGCCACGATCGTGGTAGGGAGATGAAGTTTCAATCCTGTGAGGAGAAGTGGGTCGTTTCTCAACGAGAGGCGAAGTCACTCGACGAGAACGCGTCGGCTACGCACTCCTTCGCTGCACTCAGCTGAGCACAGTCGTCTCCGATCCGCGATCCACGATCCACGATCCACGGGCCTCTCTGTTGATCATTCGCCGTGATAACACGGCGGAAGTACGTTTGTTCGGGGGCGAGCAGCACCGCTTCCGACCGCGATTTCAGCGAAAAACGGGTGAAAGGTGAGAGACGTAACGGTACCGGGTTTGCCATTCGCGCGCACGTAATAACGTCATAAGTGTAACGCGCTTGTTGCAAGGGTAACACGTACGAGTTGATTAGGAAACCAGAAAATATCGAATATTCCACAGGTGAAGTGCAAAGTGTCGGAAGGGAAACACGAGGAAAGTGACAGGGCCTGAGCTCGCGAGAGACTTCCCAGCGTGCGTGGAAAGTGGTGAAAATCCCGTACTCGTGCGAACACGACTGGATCATCCTTTGTTCCTCGATTCTTCGTACGAAGAAGGCCATCGGTTGCTGATTTTCCTCGCTTTCTTCCGACGTTTCCTTGGCTACTCCCTGGTATTCGATCATACAGGAGTATAAACTCGGCCTACTTCTGCTTCATAAATATTCCAGACACATTGTATCAAATCGAAAAAACTCGTTCGAGAACGGTAACTCGACCGCTATGAAGATCGTTCAAGAGTATCAGAACTGGTAGTTCAAGATGAACGTCCACGTCGTTCATTGACGCCACTTTCAACATCGATACGCAGCTGTCATTCAAAACCCGGTCAAGAGATCGCGGCGTACGACATGGGCGACATCCGAGTGCTGGATCCGCGGATGGATCCTCGCTTCGATCTCAAGCAGTCTCGTCCTTGGCCCCCCATGTACCGTAGTCATCCAGCCACCAGAGGGCCGTCCTTCTGTTATCGTCCTATGCCGATGGACGCTATGACTCAATGGGTAACACCTCATATAGCTGACTACAATTACGTTCCAACTAGAATAAGCGCATCCAATTCTAACAAAGGTCGCGATTACTATTATTTGGCGCCTTTATATCGAAATGCAATTCCACCGCCACAAGCCATGTCACCTCTTCAAGTTCCACCTGTGGCTGTTTCACCAAGAATGATGATGATGGAACCGAGAAGTAGAACTAAAAACTCTGGAGGACTATGTAGAAGCAGCGTACCTCCATGCACCTGTTCAGTAGGCAGGACCAGGTCCTTGGAGGACGTTAGAAGCGAAGTGAGCGAATGGGAGGATTATCACGATGAAAATGGAAATCATCTGCAGAGGAAGAGCCCTAAGAACGGTGGTGTATGCAGACAAGTTAGACGGTCCATGGAGAACCTTTTGGATGTTGAAACGGCTGAGCAGCATGAGCTGAACACGTTTGAGAGAATTGGCAGAACTTGCAGAAAACCGGATGAGAGAAGAAACGAGAGGCCGGGAAGAAGGCGCGGCAGTTATATGGTTTGTTGATTTTTAGGGATTTCGTGGAGATAAATGAGAGAAAATAATCTTAGGATCAGGCTGTGACAGAAATTAATGTCGTAGGATAGAGATTCGTTGAAGTAAATGTTTCGTCTAGATTCCAATGTAAAATTGATAACTATTTTTTTCGAAGTTCAACTCGTAGAAAGCTTAATTACCGTGATGTTTGTAGATATTGGCTTAACCAATGATTCGAGATTGGTAACAATTTCATTGGAAATTAGACTCCTTTTTGCAATAATTTTCTTGCTAATTAAATATGTAAAAACCTCCGTATCTATAGATATTACTAAAACAGTTGAATTTATTGGTTATTACTTTCGTGTTCAAAATCTCGTTTTACCTGTTCAGTCGGATTTAAGTAGATGAAATCCAGGAAAGGAATTTCGTATAAATGGAACTTTATACACGAAATTCCGCCCACTCTATATCCCGTTTTCTCGCTTGTTTTTTTGAACTTGTTAGCTGATAAAAAGTAAAACCACTTTTACTGGAAATTTCGTTTCGATTTATTCCGCAAATTTGTTGCACCTATCACGTCTTGTATGTAGATTAACGGGAACAGCGTTTAATGGAAAGTGTTCCACCAGTTTATTGCTCCAGTTTCGCCATTTCTAATCGGTGCCAACGCCTGATCCCGGAAGTCCACGAACGTTCGCATCAATTACGCGATTTGACGCGTATATATTGCCCGGATAGAAATTGTTTCAAAACGGTCGCCTTCGCGACGATCGATCGCTGAATCGCATCTAACCACCTGCTTTGGTCCGGACACGATCGTATCAGAAAGTAGATAATCGGCTTTTCTCTCGCTTTGATAAACATCAAATTGTATCCGATCAAACTTCTTTCGTGAAAAATCTTATCTTCTATCATTATTTTACTATTTCATATACGATTACTATACTTTAGTATTATTTCATTTTGCAACATAATCTCTATTATCTTTATCACTTCGGTATAGTTAAATTGCTTGAAATATGATACATTAGATCGGTGTAAAAAGATTGAAATGCAGTGGCAGGCAAAAGTACATTTAAAATTGATACTTTTGTATATGAAAATTTGCAACTTTTTTATTACACATTTTTTAGTATTATTCTGGTAATAGTAAGTTATTGCGCTATGTGTATTGTATTTGCTCATTGCTCTTATGAATTATGGTTCCATTTTCTGTAATCGTTTCTTCGTACTGCTTCCTTTCTAAACCTTCTTTCGTCCGTCGCTATAGTTTTCGATGGAAACTTGCAATGAGATACATGAGATTTAAATGAGACATGTCTTGAAGTATTAACCTTCTGTTTTTTAAATAGCCTCGATTTTCCGACTCATTAATAAAAATACCATCGATGACACGGTTGGCTGGAGGATCTATCGCAGAAATCGCCGTAATTTGTCGAGAAAAAGCGTCTTCACGCGATCTTGTCCTTTTTTCTCGTAAACGTTCGATTACATGTTTTACCTTCATATCGGTCGATACTTTTTAAAAAATAACGAGCCGGTATTAATGAACCGTAATTTTACTAGCCACAGATAGAAAGTGTTCCCGATTGGTGACCTCGAGTTAATTCACCGTTACTTCTTCGTTAAAACGAGAAAAAAAAAAAGAAAAAAGAAATCGAATCCATCGGGAACAATACACCTCGGTAGCTTCTCTCAAACCTAATCCTTCGTTTCATGTTCGATGGACCACGGTGAAATTTGTCTATCAAGAATTCTCGTTACAGGCATCACTGATCGATCTTCATTAGCATTTAGAAACTTGAGTCACTTGGATAATAGAATTGTCATGAATCAATAATTGGATATTTAGATTGTTCCGTAGTTAGGTATAAATCATCGATGTTTATTTAGAAAGTTATATATTTGAATCTATGTATTACGATGTAGCATATTAAGGAGAAATCTTCTACAGAATTCGAGTAGTTTCAGTTTGACTAATTTGTACGACGACTTAGATCAATGATCGACAGAAGACAAAAAATAGAAACACGTTCTTTCTAACGAGTAATACGTGCCATGCTAGAATTTGTCGAACTGGATCGATTATCTAATTCTTGCACAGTGTAGCCATTAAATATGACACTATACATTTCAAGTCTTAATTATAGATAAGTATCTATTTCGTAGGAAAAATTAAAAGTAGATACTTTTTGTCTGATACATTGTGATTCTATGGTTGAAGATAATGGAATAATCTAATTATTCGCTACATTGTTCATTCTGAATTCTTTATCGTTTTAATATGCCATCAAAGCATTGATGTAAATTTCCCTATAAATATTCCTTTAAGAATTTTATCTATTCTACTTATTAAAATGAAAGAATTTTACTCATTCAAGAATTTTCGATATATATTTTTATCTAAAATTTTCAACAATTATCTAATTAACTACCAAAAAGAAAACTGTAATTTCAATATCAGAAGTTCTCGTAGTTACCCGAAGGAAATAAAATTCATATCTTTTGTTCCATATTTCTTCTATACCTGTATACAATTCATGTATAGTATGCAGTATATTGGTTCCTTCATAGTCGGACGCTTTAGTATCGGCGATTTCAATGCTCGAGCAAACGAGACGTTCGCTGAAATTTTAGTGCTTCGAAGAGATTCCTCGGAAAGGAGAATTGTAGCTGCTGGGAACAATTAAAACGCGGACACTTTCGAAAAAGCATTTTTCTGGTGAAAGTGAATCCGCTGGTTGCGCAATATGGAGGTGCGAACAAGGACGAGCGATCGCGTCGCCTGGTGGTTTCTGTGAATCGCTAAACCGCAATTTTTCGGTGTTTTTGTTCATCCTGCGATCCACCGGATTAACGAAAGTGGAAGTAGCGTACGGAAAAGTGGTCGTTTCGATCGATGAGCTGCTTAATTAACGTTGCGTTCGCGGCTCGATTGCAACAGTCTGCAATCGCTGGTCTTATTATTACCCTTGCTATTTTTTCTATTCTATTCTTGTTGTCGGCATGAAATAAAGGAAGTGTCTGACGTTATTAGATAGAGAAACATGAAAGAAATATTATCCGTATCGAGTTATTAACTTCAATCGAGCAACAGGTGGATGGTTAATTAGAAACAATTCAAACCTGCTTGTTAATTCATAATAAACGGTGGTTTTATCTTACGTAGAAACATGAGAAGACCAGCCGGTATTCGCTTTTCAGTTGGCCTACGTGAAATCGTTAAATCATTTATCCAGGTCTCTAATCTTAATGGTTAATTAGCAATATTCTACGGTTTAACAAACGTGTTCGCGTAAGAATGATAATTTCTTAGCTTTTCCTATTTCATTAACTTTTTCATCATTTGAACTTTCATCAATATATGTTTTTCTTACCTATGCAATATTCCATTTGAAATTTCTTTTAATTAAAAATTTTCTTAGGAGGCAAGAAAATGATTTCCACGCGCGATTTAATGGTAGTTTTTTACATAAATTTAAGAGGATATGTCAGACGATCTGCGTTCTATCGCAATCCAGTCCACTGAACTGCGCCGGACTTTCGAGTTTGTTCGTAAATAGAAAGAAGAGAATGTTGAGCCGTGGCTAATCTGGCACGTGCGCGAGTTACATCGAACATCTTACGCCCGAGGGGAACCATCCTTTGAACTATTACGTGATCGATCGGTCTAAAGGCCTCTGGTTTTGAAAAAGACTATCTTCGAGTATGTTAAGCTTCGCCGAGCAAGGTACTTACACGCTCTCTTACGCCGACACCGGTTGCAAGGCGTTCGATAAGAACTCGTTGAATGCAAGTGACCTCTTGTAAAATCTCTCCACAGTAATATCGTTCCTTCTGTATTCCAGTTCTGAATTTTGGATCGGCTCGAACGCGTTTCATTTCTTTTCCATTCGTCGTGCAAACTAGTTTTTAATCTCCGCTAATATTTTAACGATAGTCGTAGTCGAGTCGAGAGCTTGATCTGCTATTTATCGTCGTCGCTATATTTCTGTAACGTCAAATTGTTTGATCTTGAAATTATTGCTATTTGGAACGAAACGTCTATTTGATGGAATATTCTTTTTATACTGAGAGAATGTATAACTTTTTTGGAGGGTTCTAAAACAATAGCAAAGTTACTCCTTTTCTTCTTTCAAAAAGACGAGCATTTTTACTCCAAATGGTAAACTCTTGTCGTAGAAGATGAATATCATCTCTTCTTCGTAAATAGTTTTGTTAAAAGACAGAATTTCAACGAAGATAGGTATATCTTTCCTCTTTTTTCAATGAATGGTACTTTTCTTGGAGAACAAACACTTCTGCAGCACAGAAACAATTTCTACGAAGAATAATTTTTAAGAAACTTCAATTATTATCTACTAATCTTCAAATTAACATAAATTTTCCACGCCTGTTTCCATCATAAACGAGCAATTTTTCTCTCGTTCTTTCTCGAACAGAGATCTGTTGAACAATTTCGAACGGTGAAATTCCGGTGCACAAGTTTCGAAAGTTCCTTCCTCCGAAAGGAACCCTGCGACGGCGCGCGCTGCCATTAAGCCCCGTCCACACACATCTTCGATTTCCTGAAACAGCGTCACGCTGAAAAAGTATGTCGCAACCCAGATCCGCGATGCTGCGACTGGTTTCACCGGAATTCGCTACGTATTCTCCGTATTTCGAGACTTGGTTAAACATAGATCGTACTATTATCATCGAGTGGATCGATCTGTTGGGCTGCAGACAGAGAAAGGACGTAGTTTCCGGCTCGACCGGTTCCTCGTCAAAAGTGAAAAGTCTTTGCTCCACAAACAAAACTGTCTCAAACTGAAAACGTTATGATGCTTCTCTATTTTTCGTGAAGAAAAATGCGATAAGAAAGCTGCCTTAATAAATACCGTTTCCAACTAATTCGAACATCTCTATCAAGCGATTTCACTTGGGAACAGCGGAGGAAATTTATGTGGCGATAAACGCGGCGAGATAATGCGGATTTATCGATATAGAACGAGCCGAATGTTTCGAATATTTCCATCGAGATTTCTGCCTCTTCGGCGTATTGCAATTTCTAAGATTGCGCGAAGGTTCTCGTAATCGGTAATTGCTTTTCATCGAGACACGGGTCGTTAGATAGTCCTTGTGGACGCTCGATCGAAGACCTTCGCGATTTCCTCTATACTAGCGTGTTTCTCCTCGCGCAGCATCCTTTGCAACAAATATTTCGTAATACGTTTGAATGCTATCGATTAGGGCTCTTCTATCTTCCTCCATCTTTTAACGTTTAAATCGATCGCCAACTTTAGATGCTAATATTATATATCGATGCAAGTAACAGCGTGTAAACGAAATCAATGGTAATACGTGCGTAGAAAGTGATTAAAGATCGTGATCGCTTTAATATCGAAAGTGGCAAAAAACGCTAATAGTTGCGACGGAATAATTGCAATAGAAAGCGGGAGCAACGTTCAATCGTTTTGTTTGTTACTTGATAATCGGACCGAGATAAATTATTCATGGGACGACGTAGCTTTAATTTAAATCTTCTGTGTAATTCGCATCTAATCATCGGTCGAAAATTAACAGACGGCTGATTGCTGCTCGAGTCTTGATTCTATTCGACAATTCAATGGAATATCGGTGATTAGAATGGTAATTTGACGTTTGAATTACTCGTGGGATTTACATTGTAAAGCAGAAGATTGCGTTCTACGTGAAATTTTCATCCTGAAATACAAAACGCTACTCAACATTCGTTCAACGTAGATGTTTGCAACATTTACTAGTTTCTTCAGATCTTTTTTGGATAAATATCACACGTTTTATCTACGATCAATAGTCTAACATCTTATTTAGTTAACAGCCATGTAATAACCACACCTAGCTTCCTCAGGCGTAAAAATTACACGGACCTTTGTATTTTGAAGATAAATGATTCTAAATTTGAGAAAATGGATGTTTAATTGTCTTCAAGACGTACCCTGGTCATTCTGAAAATGAATCGGATGCTTTTAGGCTGCACGCAGGAAATCCCGTTGACGCTCAAAGTTGTAAGCAATGAGTCATAGTTGGTAGCCCACGGTGCTATCAATCTTCTTTTGAGAACTATGAGTACAGCGAGAAAACGATCTTATCGACGATTATTACTTCTCATAGAGGCAGCAGTAAATGTCCCACGAGGAGAACGTATCGAATAAATACGACGCATCAATCCTCGAAGAATGATACTGTTTGATTAATTCGCGAGACGTTTACCTTCTTAACGTTGATGGGTCTTCGGTTGGTTTCAGCAATCTTCACTATCCTTGCCAATATTTAACAGAGACATTATCTCTTTGTTGATGGAATCGATTCGATTCGATATGCTTCCGATACATTTATCACTTCACTATTTCTTTGAAACCTTTTATAATTTCTAAAACGAAAGATCTAAAACCCATCACTTAAACAAATTTGACAGTTCCAATATGAAAACCCAGTATTTCATCCTTCATCATCCTGAACATTGTTACAACAATTAACTTTTCTGGTTCATAATTTTAAACGTACCTAATGGATGCCATTGTCAGCAGTCAAATTAACTGTAAAAGTCAGAAACCATGTCATTTTCACGGTACAATTGCATGGCCAGCTCCTATCTCGAAAAATCATCGAACCCTGGGCTTAAGCAATTAGAAAATAAAAAACGGCCAATAACTCATCGGTTTAGTGACCCGTCGCGCCGGTGAAACTAGGCTTCTGCCAGGTCCATTGAAATTTATCGGTCGTTCCCGGATGGTTTACTGGCGTGCCGTTTCCGGTTCGTTAAACGTCCTCCGGAAGAAAGCCGTATCATCGATGAAATTTTCACAAAGTTACCTCGAAATGGATCAACGATCGGTCCTTTCGACGGCCTCGTTTTTCATCGCAAACCCATTTATTTTTCCTCTTAACGTCGTTTCTCCTAATTCTTTACAATATTTGAAGAAAAAAGAACATCGTGCAATATTCTTTCAAGATATGCGAAGGAAAGAATAAATGAAATAAATTTAGCAAAGAAGACAGAAATTGCTTAACACGAAAGTTTATCGACAGTTATGTCCGATGATGGCTCATAAAAGTTGCAAAGGACGCAGCACACAAGCGTATTGTGATTGTAACTCCATTATCTTCGCGTTCCATTAATCTTCTTCACTTACAGAAGATTGCATAGCTACGGTACATACAACTCTATTTACATGGATCTGTGGAGGAAAAGTTTATATAATTGCAGTTCATAAATAAGAGTGCAGTGATTTCCATACTACCTACTCGTAATTATAATTTTTCGTTCACGTGGTAAGAGTTAAGGTTCATATGAGTGGACCAATATGCCGTTAACTGAAATTTCGTACGAATAAATGGAATTCTACTGTATTTTAAAACGTATAATTTATCTTATAAGAAAGGAGAAATTAATTGTGTATCTTTGCTTATGATCTAGTCGATTTCTATTAGCGTTCCCCTCGCGAATGACACACCGTGGTGAACACCGATGGAGAAACGGTGTTCGTGACTAAGCAGCGAGCGTTTCTGATTCACGATTCCTCAGGATCATTCTACACCTGTCTCGTCCTAGATCTTTCGAATTTTTTTCGCCTCGGCCCTCTATTTTGCAATCATCGAAATTACTGCGAGGATAATCCCTCCTCGATTTTCCGAAAGATAAAAGTATTTCTCGCAACGAAATACCATGTAGCGAAGTATTAAAAGTAAAGCGTTCTGTGAAATATTTTTAAGATGTTGAAATTCTTTCGATCGGCTTCTTCCTTTTAACTAATGGAATAGTCGATTTCTAGAATTCTCATATAAATAGAAATCTTTCGAAAGGCTCACGATGTCGACCGAACTGGACGTTTATATTACCGGTGTCGCGGCAAATCAAACTTCTGCCTCGTTGTGCAACGAAATTATTAACTGTGTGTAAGATCTATAGGCGCAACGCTCGAGAAAATAATCGTCGTTGCGTCAATCATAGCGTCTTCCCGATTATTGACTCCTAATCTTTGTCGATTTGAAGTTTCCTTCTTCTTCGTAATTATATTTGCTTTCGCGGTAGCAATGCGAAGCTTCGGCAAACAGTTCATTTGTTTCAACTTATTCGTGCTCGGTTTGTAATTTCCAACGCTAAAAATGAAATTCATTAATCGACTCGATTTATCTTATAATATTTCCACAAAGATAAAACGAGAGAGCAAAAAACAAGTTAGTAAATACGTCATTAAAATACCATCATTTTTAAGTTCTGTATTTTCTTCCATTTTACACAGTTTGGTAATTAAACCACTGTAACGACACGAACTGGAAACCTACGTAGCTTTTTATCTATATTTTATTCGCTTATCGTTGTATTATGGTTACTCTAATACCAAACAGTCTGCTCGTAACATTATCGGCCTGTATTTACTAGATCAAAGTAAGAAACTCTTGAAATTACAGTTTGTTTCCTCACAGCAAAGTCTGATTTATAGACAGTTAACGAAAAATTAGACGATCATAACGAAAAATAGTGCTGCTCGTTTGTTTTACTAATTGCCCTTATCTCGATAATTACGAAAAACTCGCAGCAGTCGAAAGTAAAAGCGTGGCGAGGCGTGCAAATTATTGTGCAAGAAGAGTCGCAAGACGATTCTAAATCAGCTCGGTTTCCTCTGGAGGGAGCTTGAAAAACATTCTCAAGCTCCTTATCCCCTCTCGAATGTTTGCACAGCGAAGTTTTTCGCAATCCTGCTACGTCAGAACAAGCTATCATTCCACGACGGCATAGAAACAAATCAAAGCAAAGATCGATTAAGAACAGAAGAATTTTACGTGCTATATGGAAAGAAGTATGCAGAAGGTGTTACGCGATACTTGAAAGATCGTTGTTCCGCTCAGAGACCCTGAATGTTTCTTTTTGTCCATTTCTTTTCTTTTTTCTCTCCATCGTTAGATACCAAGCCTGCATAGAATCCGCATAACGTCATTGTTCGATTAAGGAAATCGGTGATTACTGTACGGTCGCTGTTTGCGTAAATACATATTTTTACGAGTGCAGTTAAAAAAAAAAAGAAAAAAGAGAGACCTTAATAGAAATTTGTTCTGTCTATTAAATATCTTGAACATCCCGCTTTATCTATTTTATATATTTTACGAGCGCGAGTAAAGAAGTGGAACTTAAATAGAAATTTGTTTCATATGCTAAATACAGTAACGAGTGTATTTAACTTAATGGCCAAAGGAATGAAGCCTGAACAGCAATTTGTTTCACCTATTAACTAATACCATGAGTGTTTCATTTCGTTTATTGCCCGTAGTAATTACCTGTTGCTAACGATTTGTTCAAGTGGGTTAAAAGATATGTTTAAGCACATTCTTTAATTAAATGAATACGTATTGTGAACGAGCAAAAATTCGTCACAGATGATATAATGATACTAGTAGCAATAATAATAAAATAATCCGCGGCAATGAGAGAGGAAGATTGCATGGACAAGACTGCAACATGAATGGGTGTTTAGATAAAGAGCCTGGAGCAGGAAACTTCACCAGAGATTAGCATACAAGTAAACACGGTGATTGTGTAGAAAAGAGAGGCGTTTGAAATCCTTTCAAGGTCTGACTTTCTAATTCCCCTGAAGTTTTCGTCGCTCGTTACGTTCCCTGCTGGTAAGGTGCTCGTTCTGTCGCGAACGAACTAGCTCGCGCAGAAAAATGCTCCTAAACGGTGACTTCTGTTGCGCGAAGTACACGAAAGGGTCAAAGCGGGTCTCGTTTTAAGATTTAACGCTTATTATAAGGTTCCAGCTTGTTTTTTGACGTGGAAACGCTAGGAATATTAATCTTAACGAGCGTGTGCCTTGACGAATGTCGCAATTAAATTCTTCATTTTTCTTTGACACCGTGTATACCTCTACGAAAGACGCTTTTTTTCAGTAAAATTGCCATTCAAATATGATTCGACTTACGGGTCTGCGTAACAGTGTCACGAATAAAAAAGTATGCTCGAATAAGTGAAATTCAACCTGTTAGAGTTTTTTAATGGATGCGTGAAATAAAAGTAGTTATTCAAGTATCAGATTAGGTTCGTTACGCATGGAAACCATTCAGATATATAATTTAGAAGGAAAATGTACCGAGTGTTATTTAAGACATAATTGTAGTATCGAAAATTTCTGGATATCATAACGTAACCGGTTGAAATTTCCCCATGAAAATGATAATTTAATATTGAAAATCTAAGATCTAGATGGGACACGAATGATTCTACGGTTATTAATTTCTAATTAGCACACGTGGGATTAATTTTAGAAACGTTTGCCTATCATTGCACAAGTTCTACTCAGTTTGCCTATCGATGTATCATGAACACGATGATAAATTTTCTTATCGTATCGCAACGATACTTCAATGGGTAATTACAGTACGGGAACTCTTTAAAAATTCCCCACTCTAACACGATTTTCCACTTATTGACGTTTATGACGGCTCGAACGTATCGATCTTATCGATACTTTTCATTATTGCATTATAAGTTTACTCGTTAATCAACGGTCAGAATCATAATTATTCATTAGTCGTTAATCGCGAACAGACGTCAAAGCGCCAATTTGGAATGTAATTCGTAACCGGATTTCGATTTTGTTTTCAGCAAGAGCCGAGGCAGGAACTCGATGCCAGCAACGGAAATAGCAATGGCGGAAGACCGAGATTCGTTCCTGTGACAGCGCTCGAGGACGTGCAAGCGGTTCGATGCGCGGAATTCCACCCCCATGGAAAATTGTACGCCGTGGGATCGAACTCGAAGACGCTGAGAATATGTTCTTATCCAAAGCTTCACGATGTCAGGTAATATAATTTTTTGGATCTTTTAGTCTCTTCTTTCATGTTTTACGTTCCTTTTCCTCTTGATTTCTTCTTCGTCTATCTTTTTAATCCGTGATTTTTTCATGAATTTCTTTTTATTCTTCGTGTAAAACGAATTCGTCGGTGTCTCGAGCGATTGATTCGTGGTTTACAACGCGTATAACTTAATCTTTTTTTAAATATACGTCTTCTTCTCTGCTACATTATTCATTAAGAACGGTTGCCTTTCCCATCGCCATTTATTTGTAATTTCGTATCTTCCATCAGTGGACATCACACTTTCTTGCACCTAATCTCATATTTTATATAAAATGTTTCTCTCTAATGGATACATAACGTAAAATCGAGAAAGCAGTTTTCAGAAATATAAATGCATAGTAGATAGTAGACTTTTATGTTTTTATCTGAACGATTAATCAAGCTGGACCGTGCATTTCGTATTTCGAAATAGGATGTCGCAAAGAGAAATCTTTCGAAATTTACATTGGCTAGCGTGAAGAAATGAAGAAATAGGAGTGAAGGGTACGAGCGATATATTTTGCTAAAATAGCAGCAGTAGTAATCGTAAATTACATATTATTGATAAAGCTGTCGAGCACACTGGGATGATCCAACACCGCTGGTAATTACGTAAAACGATTCTCGATACTCGATCGATTCATGTTCACGCGAATTTACATTGAACAGCTATGAATCTCAACTAGGTGGCAATTATTTATTGCTTAAGACCTCTATGTTTTATCACTTAATTTATATTCTCTTTCACCTTTAAAAAAGGATAACATTTATTTACTTTTCTATTCCGCTATTTTTATCTCTTAGTTTAAAATCAAAGATTTATTTATTTTAATTCCAGATTCAAATAAACTGCGAAAAATCTTTCCTATATTCTTATTCTTTATCAAACTTCTCTTCTGACTACTGTTCGTTCTTTCTCCTTAGAGGTTGTCCGTAATATTCTTGGACGGTGCGCTAAATCCACAAATTTTCTACGCGAAGAAAAGAAAAAATTGACACGTCATTATCACAATCCGCGCGCTATTTACGATTGTACACGAATAGTCGTCGAGCGGACTAATTTAACGCAAGCCTGCTGACTTAACGAACGACGGAGGCCTTCATACCAAACGGAGCATCTCTCGATCCTTCGTGCGATTCTTTTATTGTCTGCTATCGCGATTTCGCGATTCTCTGTCTCTGTCTCTCTCTCTCTCTCTCTCTCTTTCTCTGTCCTCCCTGTCTCCTCTCTTTCTGTCTAGCTTTTTTGTTTCCTTTGGTTATATTTGAATGAATTTCAATCAGAATTTCAGAGCAGAACCGTGAATTCATTCAATTCTCGGCGATACACTTTGCTAATCATCATTTCATTTACTTAGTGATATATCCGTTCGTAACACATAAAATGTCCGTTTAAATTCTGAAACTATTTTAAATCGTATCAAAATTAAATCAAATTAAATTATTAATTAATTAAATACGTATCGCTTTCTTGGAGCAGAATTTTTGTAAAATTGAATATCGATTTATGTACTTTTTATTTCGTGTGCATTTTATATCAAATAGTATTGAAACATTCTCTTTGCAGCAGTACAATATTTTGTACAGTTAACGAATTTTTCATTGACGATAACATTTTCAAGAATGATAATGATATTTTTCAAAATATAATGTCTTCGTGATAGAATACAGGTTAATAAATTTACTCCGATGGAAGGCAAAAGTACAGTTATTTTAATCGATAATGGAGAAATTCTGTTTAAAAACAATTTATTGGTTGACGTCGGAAAGGTTTCTCGGTTAGAAAGTAATTTGATAATCGTAACGACTGGCTAGTAAAAACAATGAAATAAATTAATTAATATCGTTGAAAATAGCCTTGCAATTTACTTTATTGGTTTAACCGACTTTACCGTTTAGTAGATGAGATTACAGATAGAAGCTGATGGATAATATTTCTAATTATTTCATAGAATTTTCTATCCGAGTTGAAGTGAAAGTCTAACGGCTCGGGATTAATTCCATTTCTTAAATCTTCACCTTGTTTCAGTTTCTTTTTATTCTTCTAATAATCTACGGAAACTTCATCAAGGCTAGCAACTTTCGGTATAATACGTTATTTCTGCCTCGTAAAACGATTAATCTATATTCGCTCCGATCGAGTATCTGGCATTGAACTCAGAACTTTATCAACACCGAATTCTATTACATTTCGCGCTGTAATAACTCCCATACGTTCCTACTGTTATACTCGCACTAATTGTAGTAAGAAGTACATGTGAAGCGACGTGGAGTCAGTTCTTAAATGACATCATAAAGAATCAAGAGCGTTTAGCGCTAGAACTACATACGAGCTTCCGATCTGTGATTAAACGTGTTGTATATATGTCGGAGATGTAGGGACATCGGGCCTCTCTTTTGGAATTTGGGAAGATTCCCAATACTTTGGTCCAAACTATTTATTATAGCTGTACTTAAATAGCAAAACATAGAGGTAGTTGTTGTGATACGATCTGATTGTGTTTGCCCGAGATTTGTGACAGTGAGCTTGGGCTCGAGGTGACACAATTGGTCACCGAACGTAGCCACGGTCACGGGATGAACGTTTTTACCTGACAGAAAAAGTACCAATATTGAGGGACACACGCTGTATTAACAAACAAGCCCCGGCCAGGAGCAATGTCGGCTCTACGCGGGTCTGTCTAGTAACGGCGCTTGGAATTTTGTTGATATCCCCGGTCAATATGCAATTGACAAATGTGATCGTATCAGTCGTTCATTCTTGTGATCACCTTGGAGAGTTTACACACATCGTCTTGTCAGTCAGTCAGAAAGAAACCGAGCGACACAGCTAACGTCACTTTGTGTTTCAAAATATATTCTATTGAACAAAGATGGATTCACCATGGATTCGTTATTGAACCTAAGAACATTGTCTTTAACATCTAGAGTGTCTAATCACGACGTATAATTGTCAAACTCTGATAAATCAACATTTGTACATATAATTGTAAATATAATCTCCATCGAACAACAACGATGGCTTATCCTAATGAAGAAACGTTACACGCCCGTTACAAGTCTAACGCCAACCCGACGTATATATAAAAATTATAAAAATAAATAAATATATAGTGGTCATATTTCTGTCTTAATCCTTAGAGTGCTGAATACTCGGAGCCTATGCCATTCGTACGGACGGCACGCGGCCAGCGCCTACTGAATACTTTTTCGCTATACTGAACTCTGTTGATTGACTATTCAAAGCGCAAATCGTAATAAGTTATAGTAATTCTTTTGCACGAGAGTAAATGGTCCAAGGGCGTTATTTTGTATTATTAATTATTTATTATAAACATTGAAATTTACAATAAACTAGAATTTGGGTAGTAAACTAGAAAACTAAATTTAGTAAATATAACACGAGTTAATAATTCAGCTGTGCGATTACTGGTCGTATTTTTGCTAAAGGATCGTCATTTACTGTATTATTATCGTTAAAGTGAAACATTTGTAATAATACCATGTATCGACCTCGTGCTATTATTTTGCGGAAAATATTGCTTTTCAACAGTTCGTCCGTAGACCAATATTCTCTCAAAGACAGTTTCAATTCTATCAAAGGTCCAAATTGGACAAATTGTGAATGCAAAGTATTAAAAAAAAGAAAAAGACAGTTTCTTCGAACGCGGCATTAACATTGAAATGCATTTATATTTATCTCACACAAACGTAATAGTATTACTTCTGCGTAGGTGCTCGGAAAAATTGACGAACGCATATATGCGTCCTTAGTCCACACCGATGACTTTCGCCAGACGCATATATGCGTCCATAGCACTCTAAGGGTTAATAAGACACGATATTAATTTTGTCAGAAATGCCTATGTATTTTTGATGATTTCGAATACACAAGAAATGTGAAACCGATCACTCGCACTCCTTTAGTAGTTGGAGAGTTAAATTTAAGTCGCGAGACAATAGCTCTGTTTACGTAATCCTTTCAAAAATGACGCACTTTCCAACACACCACGTATTACGTTGTCTGTAAAATTAATATTTAAAATAGAGTGAAAGTACAAAAAAGAAATATATATATATATATATAGTATTACGGTGTGACGAAGTTAGTTCAACGAACGTAGATTACGAAAATGTTTCTCCAGTATGTTACTTCTCATCAACATTCTACTAGTACATACTAAGGAACTCACTACGAGTAAAAAATGAACGAAAAAGATCGTAAACTGGTATTAGCGCGTGACTTTCGTTTAAAAATTGTTTGACGTGTAACTTTATGTTTGTGAGGTAATCGAGAGCGATAGTTGCACACGATAGTCGAATTTCAGGTGTTCCGCAGTCTCAGAACTGCAGGAAATCATTTTTGCAATGTAATGCCAGGTTACGACTTCGTCAAAGGCAAGGTTTATACGAAGTCGGTCATTAGATTGCAGGCTGATCGCTCAATTATCATCTACCCAGCAACCATTTACACTGACAGGTACTCGAGATCGAATTTAAAGGTAATTCGCGCGCAGGTGCTGTGAAATCGATCTGCACCACTTTGTTTCTCGTTTTCGAATCGATGGTAACGATTGACAGTGATAATTTCTTCTTAGATTGATAGTTGTAGACGAAAATCATATGGGAAAAACGGGACGAACCTATTTTTTCCCGACTTTCTAATTTTTTAATAAAGACAGAATATTTTAGTATGACATAATTGGGATATTAAAAATAGACGATAGTTTTTTAAAAGATCATTTATGAAGTTAGCTTACGAATATTTTGTAAATGTTCGCAAACATGTTAAAAAACTATACTTAACTTTATGGACCTAAATAATGATACAATTTGAGCAACACAAAATTAATCCTTGTATTTTCTATAGAAATTTGCATAATTCTAGCTATATTTATATGCAACCTAAAGACTGATTTTCTCGTAGAAAAATGTAAAATTGCGCTCTTCTCCCGTGATACATATAATTTTCTATAATCTTAATTCTATTCATATCCAGTTTAAAAATGACTCTCTCACAGCGCACTAGAAAATACTATGTAGCTATATTTCTCCTTCAACACATAACAAATGAGATAGTGAACTCGTTAACTTGCTGATCATAAACTTCCTCCTTATTATCATTAATCCAAGAACCGTATCAAAAGGCATATCGTACATAAACATACAATTTCCTTAAATACACCAGAAAATACTTGAACCTTTCTCCAAAGTTCTGTTCCTCGAAACCGTCTCTCGAAGCCTTTCGACTTACCCCGGAACTTCTCCGGAAACACGAATTCCTCGATTCTCAGCCGCTTTCTTTCACCTTTGAATGCACACAGAATCAACAGGGAACTTTTTGCTAATGTGATTGATACTCGAACACAGAGGGAAGAAGACGAGGTGTCTAATACGTCAAAGGTCCAATATGTTGAGACCCCCGAACAGCGATCTATCATTTTCGATTCATCCGTCACGGTATCCGTGTTTCCGTGTGTTTGCTTCGACAAGCCTGCAACGACAAGCGTTTCACTCTGTCCTCTCCTTGTAAATGGACTATGTGGAACGTGATAAACGCTCGGCCCCGTGACAGCGGGTGATTGATAAGCGAGAGCGCGCTTCTTCATCTGTCGCGTAGCGTTTCGAAAAACAGTATCACAGCCAACTCTCCTTGCCATTATCTTTAGTCGGTGTTTCCAATGAACGTTCTGTCCACTTTCGAAATGACAGTCGACCAAAATCTTGGGTCTGGAGGAAGGATTAGAGAAGAATGTGTGTAAACGAAACTGACACGTTTACGGACCATTCGACTTCTTAGTGTTTGGCTTGGGTTTCATTCGAACTAACGTTGGGATATAGGAATGTGGCAAATAGGTAGAGTCGCTTGCTAATGTTCGCTCGTGTTCGCAGCGTCTTCGCACGTCACAATTTACCAGAAATAATCGAGGAAGAATTTTCTAGTTTTTACGAGTTGAAATATGTTAACTGTTCTTTCGTTTCTTCGGTTGTTATGATTGTCGCGCTAAGTACAGTGTTTTTAAGTTTCATTCGTTGATGTACCGAATCGTTACAGAAGAGTAGGAATTTGGAAAACGAGAAAAATCTCCTGTTCGTGGCATTTTTTCGTATTAGCGTAAAAAAGTTATTTGAGAGATCAATTAATTTCCAATCACGAAGTTCGTTAATGGCTTCTTCAATTTCACGATAATAATGGTTATTATGGTTGGAAATGGTACTGTTTCGTATTGCAGTTATACACACGGCTCGGACAAATGGAAACAATTACGCTACTACTTATTCTACTTCGCAACATAGACTCATAATCCTTTTGCGTTGGGACCAATATAGACGTCAGTTAGCTTTCCTACGAGAAACCAGAAATCCCACTCTTCGTTTCTTACTTCTTTTCGCCAACTAAAACGTTCGTCGAGTTTTCTTCTTCGAAACAAAGAATAAAAGATGCTCTGCTATGGTGCAGAATGAAATATCGAGGAAAACACATAGCTATCCTGCTCTATATCCACTGTATCGTAACAACGTTCTAATTTCATCGAAGGAAGCCAGCAATTTCGCGTGTTCTTCGAATTCACCGCGAACGCCTCGATCGAGCCATCGTTTCGACGTTGCTCTGAATCCTCGCAGAGAAAGTAACGCGTGTACGATTCTAATGGAGCGATTGAAAATCCCCGGCGCGATTCCTTCGGGAGGCGAGATTACCGGGCCGTCGATAATTTCCAGCACGCGATTCTCATGTTTACACGGAAGAAAGTGAAAGAACGGAGAGAAGCGCGAGAAGGAGAAGCTCTGAATCTCGAGAAAGAGGCGAGTTTTGAGGACCGAGGTTCGATCGACGAATAGCATACGTGCGCTGTGGCTGGGAAAACTCGGGGCTAATTAAAATCGACGTAAAAAGGCAACCGACGTGAAAGCGGCGTCGCTCCTGTTTAAAATCGTATCGACGATCCTCCTCTCCCTCGTTTCCACGACCGAAACGACGATCACCGTGTTAAGTATTACTCGTTTAATTAAGGACGATGCGCAATCGCGTCGGGGCTGGGAACGAGGAAGGAAACGAGGTTGCAAGGAAAGTGACTCTGTTGATGAGAACTCTATTCCCTTGCGAGGTAGGTCGATGTTGATGATTTGGTGACGTTGGTTTAATTTCATTTTATGGCAGTAGCTGTGTGCGTAGTATACATATGTACATCGACTAGGCTCACGTAATGTAAGTACAAGTGTATGTATGTGTGTCACATAGAAGCCAAACTGATCAATTCTTTCGTGGCAAATCGATACATTTTAAGAAGATTGAATTTATCCGAATTTGGCTTCTGAGGGGCTTACATACGATAATGTTCACACAGCAGATAGTTTGTATGAGAAGAGTTCAAAATCTGTGTTTTTAGTGTATTTTGAATACGCTGCGATTTATTGAAATGTCTTTCGACGATGATCTTATTTCTATAATCTGATTGGATAAATTAAAATAGCAATTCACTTGGCAACGTTTGAACAAGTCAAACAGCAAGTAGTTTACAGTATATGTACTATATTTGTATAGTTTGCAATAAAATATTGCGTGAAGCATTTAATTCAAAGTGTAAATCAACCACTTAATAGTCGACGAGACGCTTGTGGTTTACGCTGAAGTTTATAGCGTCGAGATGGAAAGTTTGTTGAAAAAGAAGAGTGAAAGAGCAAACAGTTCAAACAAAAGTGAAACGACTCGTAAGCTGCGTGACTCTTTTTAGTGGTTTAGTTGTTTTAGTAATACTTGCGCGGTGAAATGGAACAAACGTATTCCAATCGTCCGGTAAAAAGGATAACAAACGTAAGAAACTGTTATTAATGCTGGAATGAATTTTCTTCAGAGAGGATCATCAGACGTATCAGCCCACGGTTCTCTTCAAGAGAACGAAACACCACAAGGGCTCGATATATTGTCTCGCATGGACGCCGGATGGACAGCTTATGGCGACCGGAAGCAACGACAAGACAGTCAAATTGATGCGCTTCAATGCCGATACATCAAACCTCGAAGGTAAATCTAGAAGCGTTCTCGAAAATTTGTTAACATTTTTCTCATTTTGCAAACATTTATCACAACTTTCACGCTAACTACGATAGTCGTTACATCGATTCCTCACAGAAACTGCTCTCAAAGTGGCAGTCATTTATTTGAAACTTCCTACTTGTCACTCTGTCGCGGTGTATGATAACTGTTGTGTAACAACATGGCCTGAAAAAACTTTCTCCCTTTAACCTATTAACCGGGGAGAATTAAACTACTTTGATTTCTAATCTCTAGGATATCAAAATTTCTTTATTTATAGATTTCCTATCTTCAAATGCATCGTATAATTTATGTTAAAGATAAACTATATCGTAGTTGTATTCACAGAAACTAAACTCGATTCAACTGAAATTAATCTGTCTCTATTAATTTTATAATCGAGTCGTGTAAAACTTACATTGACCCACTTTACAAATCGGAAAAGTTAGAAAATTTTTTTAATTGGAATTCATTTAGATTATTTATCGCATCTTCTTAGATGCTTCTTTGAAGAAAGTGAACCGTTTGCTTCTTGACAATTGAATATTAATAGTGTACTCGTGCAATGAAGTTAGGAAATTAACAAAAACTGAAGTTTAACAATTTAACTCGGATATTTCATTATAAAAGTGCTCGATTCAAAAACGATCCAAGTTAACGTATTAAAACATTGTTCTCCTTACAACCCTGTGTCTCTTCCAGGACAAGAAGTGGAGCTGACGATGCACGACGGTACCGTTCGCGACTTGTGCTTCCTCGAGGACACCTCGAACAAGTCGAGTCTGCTGATTAGCGGCGGTGCCGGCGACTGCAAGATCTACGTCACCGATTGCGCGACTGGTACACCCTTCCAGGCTCTGAGCGGTCACAGTGGCCACGTGCTCACCCTCTACAACTGGGGTGGAGCAATGTTCGTCAGCGGGTCGCAGGATAAGACGGTCAGATTTTGGGATCTTCGAACGAGAGGTTGCGTGAACATGGTCACACCAGCTACGGTTCCTGGCAGCAGGGTTAGTTTAGTTCCTCAGCAACGAAGATCTTGTGTATTTAGAATACCTAGCGAGGAATCTGATTGTCAAACGGTATTAGTAGATCTTGCTGAAGTTGTTGATTCTGTAAGACAGTCTGTTTGAAATCTATTATCGCTATCGTTAGTAGTAACTGACTGCTGTATCTCTGTTGTGTAATATCGCTATGTAATATTATATTCTCATACATATATGTGAACTTATACATGTATATTTACTGATCTTTACTGCCTACTTAATTTTAAACAGACTCTAATCTTACAGTTGAAGTAAGTAAGTCTTTAAATTCAATTTTGCTGTTCATTGAACCAAAACAGAGATTTTTATATCGTTGATCCGTAAGTTCATATTTTCGTATCACAGTTGACTCTCAGATTCGTCAATTTATTTCTCAATTAGCGCTTTCCTCCTGTCATCGGTCTTTATTAGAAAGGTTATTAGAAAAGGTATTAGTAATACACACGGTTAATTCTATCACTTCATAAGAAATCCAGGCATCATCGATCAGCGATAAATAATTCGAACATAATGTGGAAAGGATTTCTATGATTCATAACGGACCCAGCATGCATCGACGACATCGACTTTTCAGTTTTTTAAGTTTCGTTTTTTCGTTCGACGTCCGATAAAATTTCGACCCACGTTTTTGAATCGCACCGATCATACATCCCCCTTCACGAATCGCATTTCTTTCTTCCTCTAGTTCACTCTTACTCTTTCTCTTCAACTCAGGATCGAATTTTTATCGGACGCACTCGAAAATAATTTGGAACGGAATCGGTACCGCGTATCTGATTAGCATTTGATCCCGTTGCAGGTTGGCAGTCCGGTAGCAGCTCTCTGCGTCGATCCATCCGGACGTCTTCTGGTATCCGGTCACGAGGACAGCAGCTGCGTCCTCTTCGACATCCGGGGCGGTCGGACCGTTCAATGCTTCAAACCTCACGCTGCTGATATCAGAAGCATACGCTTCTCCCCTTCTGCATACTACTTGCTTACCGGTGGCTACGATAACAAGCTCGTTCTGACTGACCTGCAAGGTAAATTTATGCTACTTTAGTATATAGATCATGCGTGACCAAATCGTTAGAAATGAAATTTCTTCTCTGAAGTTATTAAGAGATTAAATTTTCCCCCTCCAGTAGTGTTACTATTATAAACCCAACTCTTAAATAACAAAATGCATATTCTTTTTTTAATGTACCGTAGTGTAGTCTGAACAATGTCAAAAGAGGAATATCATGGAAGATCATATCTTTCCCTACCGCAATTTACAAACATTTTTCCGTCTCATTAAAAACAAGGGAGACATTTGGATGTTCGATTTAGGCTAAGACACTACGCATAATCTAATACGATTTAATAACAAAATGATGCTTGTGCGTATGATGTGTTAGTAATTTTTAAATTCTTTTTTAGGTGATTTGACGATGCCTTTGCCCAGCGTAGTTGTGGCGCAACACCAAGACAAGGTGATTTCCGGCCGATGGCATCCGACGGAATTCTCGTTCCTCAGTACTTCAGCTGACAAGACAGCGACTCTGTGGGCTCTGCCACCTGTTTAGGCAGGCGAACGTCGATGGCACGCGTTTGTCGTTCATTCGTAATATTCATTTTCAGGAACTGTCGCGTTAACCCGGTCACGATCGTTCGTTCTTTCTCTTCTATTTGAATCAACATCAGAGAGTCTGTCTTTTTTTTATAACAATAAGAGATCGATGGCACGATCAAGCGAGAGTAGATATTATTTTTAGTGTTGAAACGTAATTTTTTTAATCCGTGAAGGAGAAGGTCGTTGCCGGAAACGGGAGAACGAACGATCGTGAACGTTATCGATGCGAAGCGTATTAGAACAGGAAGAAAAGTTCATCGCGTGTACGAGCATAATTCAACCATGACCAATTAAAGCTTCCTGAAGTGCAGGCTGCGGCAGCAGTCGAGCGTAATGGAGACTCAACGCGCGACGACGCGTGCGAGAAACAATTACAGCCACGCCGAGCAACATTGTTAACGCGTTACTAAGTAAACGTTACACGCTTCGAGAGCCTCGTGTGAGAAAGAGTGAAAGTGCATTTTCGCGTAGAGACGATGTAACGAGCGTTCTAGGCGTTAATCATTTGTCGACGACGGTGAGTCGTTTGTTAGGAATCATAAGACTGCGGAAGAACCGGCAAGAAAACTTCGTCATTCGAGATATATGCTTCATACGTCGAGTCACGATAGCGAAACGTACATCGTTTCGATGAAGATTCTTTTGTTCAAAAGCAACATTTTCGATTAGAACAAACGACAGTGCAGCACTATCGTGAGCGTTCAGATCGAGCGTATTTCGTTGTAGACTCATTGCATAACGTCTGGCTCTTTATCTTTTTCTTTTTTATATAGAGTTTCTTCGCGGTCGTGTGTTTTGCCCCGGTGTACATAAGTTTAGTATAGGCTTAAGGGCGATGATTCGCGGGAGACGAAAATCTGTATGCTCCCGATACATATTCAATCGCTCTCTGTAACTCTTAGATTTTGAATGCTCTCTCTTTACTCGATACCCTATTATTTCTCGTTGCAAATATTTCTAGATTTACCTGCGGATAATATTTGTAAAATCTACCTACGACATTGGTTGATTACCATTTGCTTGTGTCTTTTGTTTTTCTTTTCCTCGTCTGTTTTAGCCGATCAACTATCAACTGCCTATTTCTCTTTTTCGTTCTTTCATTCTCCTTTTTTGTTTATTTCTTATTTAAATCGTTTTAAAGCGTTTCTTCCCACCAAATCATCGTCCCTGTCTTATCGATCCCCCGAAGTCACGCCAAATATTCGCATATTACGCATATTATAATATATAGATACCTATCTTATATTAAGAAGAACAACATATACGTACGCTCATTATTAATCGCTATTTTTTACCATGATGATAAGACGAGAAACGGGATTCTCTCTGAGCGTGTCGGAAACACTCGGAAGAAAGGAACTCGATGTTCCGGTACGACGCAATAAATGTAGCATGATAAGCGTCACGGACGAGGAAGGTTCGGTTTACGTTGTCGCTTGTCACAATCGCCAAAGCTGTCGGATTAGCCCTGGAAAATTGGGGAAAAGAGGGAGAAAGTCTCGCGCTGCTCGAGATACCAGCGAACGAATCGCAATTTTTCCTTGTACATAACGCACGTTTCTTCGAGCTACTATTCACCTGATCGGCGCAAGCGTGATCGCGTCTCTCCTTTTGTTCCCATTCGAAAATGAACATTGATGAGGTAACAAGCATCGTCTGTCTCTCCTTATTCGTCATCCGCGCATCTAGCAATTAAATCGCACCTAGGAACCTTTTATATGCACATGCCTGATACCGAAAATAAATGAAAAGATGGATCACAGGAATTAGAGACGTAAACGTTTGAGCGATCTGAAAAGTGAACAGTCGAGAGGAGAAAATTATCGTGCTTCGTGGCAGAAGTGATATTTTGTTCCCGATGCTGCCTTATAATCGATTACTTCGTTTCGTTCGTGACGTATAAGATGCGTTCTTCGTGATTGATCGATCAAGAGATTAATTGGTCAGAGGAGAAAAAAGGGAAAGAAACGAAGCGTCCGCGAGAACGCGTGCGAGCATCTGCTTCCATGTAGCAATTTGTCGTGCCTTCTGTCGTGACTGCTTTCGACGATTCACATTTATTTTTATATTTTTCGTCCTCGCCCCTCGACTTCCCCCGTTTCCATCAATCCCCCCCCCCCAACCTTACTCCTCACCAGCTTCGAAATATTATAAATCACGATCGTTCGACGATCCTTGAGAATATCTTCATCCCATCGAACTGTCATAAAAATGCTGAAGTAAAATGAAAAATCTCTTCGCTATCTCGTACGATAATTACCGTATTCTAATATAAATATATATATATACATATGGTATACAAATAGCATAACTTATAACTTTGTACTTTTCCTGTAGATACGACATAATACTGTCACGTCTAATTTAAACAATAAAATTTACGTTATTAAACAATGTGGTTTCTCGCCATGCAGTTCCTCCCTTTTCGCTTGATTACGACTGTAACGCGGTATCTCGCGTAAGAAGAATTTGAAACATTTAACCGTTAAGGGTGTACTATGGCGTAGGATCTTATCTGTAGACAAAATATTAAAAGATACAGAATTAGAAACTTATAAATGTGTCGACGACAGGAAAATAATTTCAGATTTCGAACATAAAAATACCTACGATATCTTTTCGATGGAGAACGAAACGTAGTATAAGTCTTAAGCAACTCAGATTAATGCAAAAAGGGTTGGAACCGAAATCTACAAGGTTGAAAACACATTATCGATCGTTTGAGCGTAAAAGAAGAACTTTGCCGAATAATTTCCTTGGTCGGTGCGATCAAAGAACCATGAAGAAAGTTAATCGACCATCAGCCTTCCGGGATTTCCAGTAATAGACGCAATTAGCCCGGTAAAACCGATCACAACGAGCGTTGAGAGGGTGCCAGGTACCTGGATCGTCGTCTTTTTGAAAATTTCCCATAATCACCGGGCAATCATGTAATCTTTCACCCGCGCGCGTTCTACGCGGTCAAATCCATGCCAAAATAGCCATTGCTACACCACAGGATTCTCTGAACCGACGCTCTAGTTTACGAAACTTCAAACGGATCCACGCGGCAGGGGATCTCGATTTACCCTCATTACACCCTCGAGCTGTGGAACCGGCAATTTCGCAGAAATGAAATTCATAACCCAGCGAAATGTTTAAACGAGCCACCTTTATAGGTGAACGCTTCAGTGAACAAGTTTACATTATTAGAAATTCAGTAAAAAAAGATGGGAATATTACATTAAATTTCTTTAAACTTGAAAGTTATTAAACTCTTCAAGATATAGTTTCTAATATGCAATGCTTGTTTAGATCTTAAGAACCAAAGAAAGTGTGAAGACTCCATGCGTGAATATCGTTATAAAAATTGTATCCACTATGTGCGTGTAGTAAGACTGTACTCTTTCTTCTCTCGTTTATATTTGCTCCAGTTCTTGACGATCGCATTCACAAATGTTGATATTTGTACTGTTATTATTAATTTACACTACTGTTATTTGGTTCCATGCATAGCGTAAACGACTGTTCGAGTTTCGATTCACAAAATTTTCCTATTTAATTCGAAACTTTGTTCGCTAAAGTTCAGACCACATAATCATAGAACCATCATTTCTTAGTTGATTGGTCGAAACTTTCTTCGCTAAAGTTCAAGCCACATAATCGCAGAGGCAATGTTTCTTATTTAGTCGAAACTTTCTTCGCTAAAGTTCAGACCACAAAACTGTTAAAGCAATATAATTATGAATTCGTTACTTTCTCACAATATACGCTTGCAAATAACTCCTACAGACTTTTCCAATAGATTTCAGATCTACCTGCAGCACGATCACAAAATTCAAACCAGTCGATCGTTCACCCAATAATCTATGTCAATTACGACAGTTCGTTCGAGACCAGCTGGTGTCTTAATACTCATGAATCAGGCCAGGTCTTCGATAGTGCCGCAGGACAAACGCACTCGGGGTGCAGACCCACCCACGAAATTCTTAGGCGGCGGCATCCGTCGATTCGACGAACTCGCCTCTGTCGGTTCGCGGTTCACAAATATCCTCGAAATCCTCACCGCGGGCCAGGCACCCTAATTGCCGGGGCGCCAATGGATACGCGGTCTGTTGGTCCCCGAGGACAGAGACCGTTTCCTTTCTTGTTCGAGCACCACCTACGATCGGAATTCCATCCTCTGGCTGGGCCATACCGCGTCCACAACGTTGCACAGGCTTCAGGAATGCCCCCGGAGCTGCGACGATCCTGTAATGTTACGTTTTAGACAGACGAGAGCGACACAGACGAGGTCTGTGCATCTCGAGCATCCTCCGGCCGTGTAATTCGTGGATTGACGCTGAATGTCGACCGCCGTGATGATTTCTGCAGAACCCTGCAGGTCTTGGAAACTGTTCAACGTAGGCAGTCGTATTGTTGACGCGACTTTGCTACGATTGGATTGAGCGAAGTTTAAACAAAGTACATCAGACGATAATTATAATAGACGAAGGTAATTTGAAGGAGTTTGAAATATCAATTTGAGCGCTATGAGAGTTCTAACACGCGGTGTTAACGCGCTACTTTCGCATAAGCAAGCTTCCGACGTACTTGCGAGAGTCTACGATTTCTGACCAACGTCACCTAGTTCTCTTCGAAGGCAGAAATTTAAAACTCGCCATGCGTAAATTATTCGACTAAAGAATTTAAGAGAATAATGGAGCGAAGACTGGCAGACTTTAGAAGAGAATAATGGAGGGAGTAATTGGCACGTGCCGCGAAATGTTCCATCGGTGGTAAAATTTCCGAGACGAGACACGTTCAATTTCCGATATGTAATAACAATAATCAACCGGTCACGGTTCCGGGAAGAGTCGTTGCGTTCTGTTTGGCTAATAGAGTCTCGCGATTAAAAAAATTAAAAGAAGAGGGAGGAGAGCGATTTGAAGGATCGGAAAGCGTAAACAAAATCACGGAACGGCAGACGATCCTCCTTGCCTGTCGATCATGACGCAAACATCGTTCCAGCGTGTTTTAATAGAAGAGGACGCGCGATGCATTAGGCTAATCGCGCCGTTAAATAATTCATCGGGCGCGAGGCATCCGAATTAATAACGTATTACAGAAATCGCCTCCAATTCGGCTCGAATGCGGGCATTGCTTTGTATACTCTATCATTTCCGCAGTGGTTCTCCATTTAACTTGGGTGTTCCTTTTAATACATTGTTGCAGTTTTCTTTTTTTTAATCGTAATGACGCTCATCGTTGATGTTTAGGGAACATCAGACCGTATAATCGTTATTTATTATTATCGCTAGTAATTTGTAGAGGTGAATTCTTGCGAGGTTTTTTATTCGATATAGATACATAAATCCTTATTTTTGGTTATGTAAATTCTCACACATTCTAGTAGACATATACTTCTATTCAACGAGAAAATTACGCCAGCGTTTTAAAAAATCGAACAACTTTTTAAAAGCTGCACCGAACACGAAGTCATACTATTTTCACGAACATTACCATTCTTAACTTTCTTAAACATTCTTTCTTACCATTGCCATATAACTTTCTTACCACTCTTAAGATATTCTTAAATTCTTTTTTCAGATAAACTGCATTCTTCGTTTCGTATAATCAATAATTGATGTATTACACGCATGTTTATTATTCCGATCGTTTAAATAGAAGGATAATGTTAAATGTGAGCAATACTACTAAAAATGAGTATGAGATCTTCCGATCGTCCCTCTGCAGGGATAACAAAAACGTCTGGCTTAAGTGTTCGATACTTCATATTATTTAGATCTTCGTTCGTCTCTTTAAACATTCGTCAGAACAGACGTTGGGAAGACATGCATGCGCACCGCTGATAGTGGAGATCGCATTCAAATGAGGAAAGGGACGAGGCAAAACGAGAAGAAGAGTTCGAAAAAACAGAGAGAAAGATGAGCGCGTGTAATCATTCTCGGAAGGGCGAGTCCGCTGGGGCCGGGGGATGATGACGATAATAATAATTTGAATCGTGGCCACTTAGCATACGTGTAATTTGCCGCTTAAGATGATTTCGTCGACGTTCGTCCGCGTCCTCCTTTGCTTCTCTGTCCCGGCACCGCAGTTAAACGACGAAACCAGAAATTCATAATCACCAGGGGTCGAAGCCGGGGGCGCCACACCAGAGACACGATCATCTGCCCGAGAATGAAATGCGAGGGAAAACGCCACTGCCGATTGTGCGCTCGACGTAGACGAACGTTCATCGACCGCGGGGGATTTCAACGACCGCAACAGCCATACGCTTTTTCGTCGTTCGCTCTTATTACGCTTCTTCCGTTCCTTGCGACGATTATCTTCCTTCCTTGAGACATATCGTACTGAGTTTTTAACGGAGTAGGAGCTTTGTCTCATCTGTTTCGTAGCGCACTTTGAAAAACTCTCTATTAT
The DNA here is from genome assembly GCF_014825855.1 of Bombus pyrosoma. Classification (NCBI taxonomy): domain Eukaryota; kingdom Metazoa; phylum Arthropoda; class Insecta; order Hymenoptera; family Apidae; genus Bombus; species Bombus pyrosoma. Next base: position 7,891,965 of record NC_057776.1, read on the forward strand.
TTCTGATAGCTTTCATCGTCAGATACATTCTTTAGTTTGTCACGATGCATTTCAAGTATTATGTAAAATAAATCAAAATGTCATTTGGGTGATTTTAATAAGGGATTAAATAAATTACGTTTTCCCTTACTCTATTATAGTGTATAAATATTTTTGCGTGTGCTCGTAATTCGCGACAGTTAACATTGAACATTCCAAAGCTTCTCTCACGTCTATTTGTTTCTTTGTTTTTTTTTTTTTCTAGGAATTAATCTTAAATTAAGATCTATTACAAAGCGATTAGAGCATCGAATACTATAATGAGAGGTAGATACTATAATTAAATTTAGTTCGTAAAAGAGTAAATTTTTTCAAAAGGTAGGTGCCTGTTTATAGAAGCTCATTTGGCCCATTAGAAATTCTAGATTCGCCTTTAAACTCGCTATTAACTGAAAACTGACAAAAAACGGAAATCACCGTCGAAAGAATGTAATTACCTGTAATATAATACGGCGAAACACGTATAATTTCGCGTGATGGCTCGTTCGTCGCACCTATTCAAATCACCACGCGCCAGGATTTCCGCGAAAAACGAATTTCTTTGTCTTTAAACACGGTGATTAAGAACGCGAAGCAAGAGCGTCGCGTGACGAGCAACGATAAACAGATGGTCGTGCAGACCAAAAGACGAAACAGCACGGAATTTAATGGGCAAGAAAAAAAGAAAAAAAGAAACAGCTGATTACGGGTCGAAATTATTATAGGTATTTTTGTAAAAGTATTTGCATGAATTTACGACGAATGACCATCACGGTGTTAATTTACCTCTGCTCGTGCAGCGTCGTCACGAAATGAAACGACGATCGGCAAAAAAGGGTGCTGAAACTGGTTAGAAAATAACAGCAATGAACGATAATTATCAACGCATAAAAATTAATTATTTCTTGATTATGGAAAAACGGAAGAAGATTATCTTTCGATAGACTTTAATAGGTCGAATGACCATCACGGTGTTAATTTACCTCTGCTCGTGCAGCGTCGTCCCGAAATGAAGCGAGGATCGGCAAAAAAGGGTGCTGAAACTGGTTAGAAAATAACAGCAATGAACGATAATTATCAACGCATAAAAATTAATTATTTCTTGATCATGGAAAAAGCGGAAGAAGATTATCTCTCGATAGACTTTAGTAGAGCGAATGATTCATAGAATGCGACCTAGGTTCAATAAAAATTATAACTAATAATTCTCGCTCCAACACTTATTTACCAATAATAATAATAATAATAATAATAACGAGAAAATCCGGGAAAAGACTATACATATCCATTTAAAATAATAATACAATTGTTAAATAAACATTCATCTTTATATTTGAAAAAAAATATATGACTCTACACGCGTAATAATTTCTACAGTATTTATTATCTTCCTGCAACATTCCAATTTCAATTACATTGGAAGAACGCACTGTAACTCGAAACAATTGAGTATGTAGTTCATCCTGAACGTACATGTGTACCTAATAGGCGGATAATATAGATTAATATGCACGTCGACTGAAGAAAATACTTGACGCAATACAACGTATGTATTCACAAACAGTAATTACCCATAAGAACTGTCCATTTTGCAATTACAAACTTTTTATATTCCAACGTCTATCACGTATAAAAGTAATTTAGAAAAAAAAAAAAAAATACTACGTTTTCCTAATCGTTCAGAACTATGTACTTACAAAAAAAGACGCTATTACGATTATCGTTGCTTGGAATTAAAAACACTCGTCATTGAGTGCCAGGCGCGATCACAGCGCGGTTACGAGGGGCAATCTTCGCGTCGCAATTAATCAAGGTCGATCACGGTGATTCCCGCGGCCATAGCCACAGGGCGAGGGTGGCACCGCGCCATAACTCTCCGTAATAGCTAATATCTCACAGGAGTCGTACAAACGCGAATCGGTTACTAGTTACTACTTGCATGAGCTCGCGTGATTTATCGCCGCGGGCTTGGCATGCGGAGGCGGCGAGAAAAGGATTCGTCTCGACTAAACGTTCAACAAAAAAGGATCGACTAACATAGTGGAAGAAGCAGAGAGTAGGAAGGAAGGGTAGGGCCCATCGCGAACGAGAGGGATGAAGAAGCAGGAGTGTGAATCCTCTCGTACGTTCTATCGTGGCCAATTAAGGGTCGGTTTTAATCGTTCGCCGTCTAATTGCCGACCCATTACGTTGTCTCTCGAGGGTAAATACGTCGGACTAAATACCCCCGTCAGCGGAAAGAATTCAAGCCCTCGGAAATCATCAGCGTGTAAACACTGACTGCGAGCGTCTTCCCATCGGGGATCGGCGAGTTGTTAGCTGCCCTTGTCCGCGCGATGCGATGTTATTAATGAAATTTATGCGTTTGCCATGCAGTTACGTGACTGCTCTTGTGCCTGCTGCGAGAGGAAACAAAGACATCTATACACGCACGGAATAATTTGTCACTGTTGTGTATTTTGCAGAAGAAGAAGAAGAATAAAACGTCATATTCCATTAATACGTTCTGTCACTCGCTAATCATCACTGGGTCATTCCCATATTATATTATACGCTGTATCGTATAAAAGAGAAATCTATAATTCACGATATTATTAGTTGGTGTATCAGCACGCAAGGATACCACTTGCCACAGCGGTACATAGGCTGGTAAAGTGTAACCTGGATGACAAATTGAATACAATTGGTACACGGTAACTGTCCATGCAGAAAAATTCAGAAAGATACGAATAATAGAATTGAAAGGTTTCTTCCGATTATATTAAAACGTGACGAATACACTAGTTATACGCACCATGGGTACTATGGTCTCATCTCTAATCCACGGTCATTGGTGTTCTCCGTTCGAACCGGTCGTTCTTAATAACCACCCTCGCAGATGGCCTAAGGATCAGAGCTGCGACCTACAATCACGCCATAGACAACTCGCAGCGACTCGATCATTATCACAGCCAATAATCACCGGGACGTATTCCGTTAAGTGCCCCCCTCTGTTCTAAAGTCCTTTTTTTTTTCATGGAGCCGCCACGCTCCTATTTCTCTCGTTCCTTTCCATTTGACCGTCCCCGAACCTCTGCTTTATCTCTCTGTTATTTGGCCGAGCGACCAACGATAATCAGGGTGTTCGAGTTGGCTCTTGGATGGACGGCATCACTAATTCGGTCCAATTACGCGGGACGATTATAAAGATTTAATTGTTCGACGCGACGAATCCCCTGCAGCGAATGACGCCCCCTGTCTGCGAGGGAGGAAAAGGATTTCGAAAGCTAAGTGGACTGCGCGAAGAAAGTTAAGGAAGATTCGTACTTTTTGTACATTTGAGAAGTTCATTTCTCAGTCGTATTCTTATTTCCATTCAGAAGAATCTTTCGAAAAATCGGGGTTATTCTTATTTTCCAATTGTAACAAATGCAAAGCTAATTTCAATAGAAGCAAATCAAGTTGTAATATTTGCCTTGCAGTTACTATAAAATTATGTAAGATTTAGAATATAGTCCTAAAGGGGCTTGGACTAACACAAAGGAATCATTTGGAGTGATATATACTCGACAGAATTCATGAAAATTCTTACTAATCATTTTTTTTACCAAAATACAATGTTTGACCTGTGCAGCCTCTAAAACACGAATTATTCCTCTTCTCCCTTTAACCATAGCCGGAGAGTTCCACAGTCGCAACTGAGTAGATCAATGAGGGAAAGTAGAGAAGAATAGCGTAGACGAAAACATTCAATATGAAGTCATCAAGTTGCGAAACCGCCGTATCACTTTGTCGCCATCTGCGAAACTTCATTTTTCTTCTGCCAAATGGTATATATCGAGTTGTAACTTAAATTCGTCCCATTTTTATATCTATCACAATACGCACGCATTATACAATATATAAACAAGACAAATTTACACTATAACTAAATATTTATGCAACTGTTTACTTCCTTCGCTCCCAATGAAACTCGCAAACTCAAGAACAAGCATCGCCAATAAACTTACATTTCTCCTAACTCCAATTTAATCCAGCAACGAGTCAAAGTTCCGTCTGCCTGTTTCCACGCGGGAAACTTCGATTCCACGAGGTCGAAATTAGAGAAATTAGATTCGCCGCAGGATTCTTATCACGCTGGCTCGTACGAATCCAGGAGCTGTCCCTCGGTCCCGGAATCAGATATCTCGCGGTCGAAGATTCACGCAGGGGGTCGTTCTGGCCTGCGGGAGGATCGTCTTGTCCGGAATCTCGTCCGGTCGTCGCGGCCGCCGAGGACGTTCTTTCGCGGCGGGACACCGCGTCCACGCGGGGCCAGTCGTTTATAATCAGGACCGGCCGGCGTGTCCTTTTTCGCGTCTCCTCCCGCGGCTTAGGAATCTCCTTCCTTTCCCGGCATCCCGCTGCTTCCGTGACCGCTGCGTATCTCTCGCCGCGGACCCGGCAGTAACCTCTAATTAAAATTAACGATAATAAGGACGCTAGGTAGCCGACCACCATAATCCTCTCGAACGCGGCTACTGTCAATTAAGCCATGACCATGTCCTACTCGGCTACGTTTCGTTTTTGTTTTCCGAGCGGGGATCAGTTTGGAGGGAGTAGTTCAACGTGAATGGTTGAATGACACAGATTTGATAGGAAGCAGAGACAGTTGTATGCATTTTGTTATACCGTGAATGTGGGAGAAGTGGAGAGAAGTAAAAAGCGGATATTGCGTTCTCGAAATAGCGTTACAGAGTAAGAGCAAAGTAGAGAGTTGTAAAATAATGTAGAACTAGATGTGGTAAAATAGGGAAACTAGTTATATGCACCTTGTTGCATAATTGCACGTGTCGAGACCTACACTTTACGATCTTTGTATTCCAAGTGTTCCTTTTTCTAAAATTTTCCTATTAAGCAGCATCCTGTCTAAACAACCAATTACTTTGGAGCACTATTTACATTTCAGACAAAAAGACGTCACGAAATATAATTACCTACTTTTTACCTAGTTTCCCCTCATCTAGGTTTACCCTCGTGTTCACCAAGTTTCTCTTCACATTATACTTTCTTTTACATTTTATACTAATCTAACGTATCTGGTTTTAAAAACTCGTTGCTGAGCCGCGATAGTTGCCGATCGAAGTGACAGTGTGATTTAAAACGGTAGCTGATACCACATATAAGATGACAAGCAAAGCAAGTTTACAAGTAACGAGTTATCTTCGTTAAGCTCGACAACAGAAAGCCCACGACGTTTTAATGTTAAGCGTTACCAGTGTCCTGTAAATCTGAAGCGCGTAAGACTAACAGTAAGAGGAGGCTCGTTCCGCTCAAATTATTCATCACAGCTGAAGATTATCAATTAAGGATTGCCCAGCGAATCGATCAGATTCGCTTGAACGCGATAAATTCTGAACGCCGGGAAAGCGCAAGGTAGCATCGCTGCACGTAGGCTTGTAATTAATGACAGGTGTCTGGCGCGCTTTAACAAGCGAAGAGACCGAAAACGCCTCGCCTCTTTCACTTTATTTCCCTTTTCTCTACTGGATAACGCCTGCTATGTCGATACCAGACTCTTCAAGAACGTGTCGTAACCTGTGCACGAGCAGAAACGAGCCATTTTGTTCGCAATAAAAATTCTAGCCGTGGCTAAACGCACAAGGCGCGGTCTTGTCTTCGAACGTGTATTATCGCCTCGTCTAATAAACTAATAAATTCCGCGGTTGAACGCAGACGAGTTCCGAGCAAACGGCGATCCATTTTATGACGTGCGCGTTCCTTTGCCATGCCAGGTACCAGCCACGGATATAAACGTAAAATCGGACCGCCGCGCCGCGTAATTGGGTGAAGAAGCCAGATGAAAGTGTTTTATTTCCGACAAAAAGAGCTACGAGGATTCCGATCGTTGGAATTCGTTTAAGAACGTTTGTGTTTCTTCGCTTAAGAGCGTCGCTTAACGTTCGTCGAGTTCTTCCGCGAGTTTCAATTTTTGGAGCAGAGATTTTGAAGGGAAATTTATGTAACAGGTAGAATGATAGTAAACGAATTATTTCTCAAGTTACGTATGGAATATAATTTTAATCCTTTTCTCCTTTCCTTTTTTTCTTTTTTTCTTTTTTTTCTTTCTTGGAATGTGATTTGATAATGTGGGAACTCTAGAGATTCCTATTGGATTAGATTTTATTCCTATACATAATTCTTTATTTAATTGGTAAGGGAGATTTTCTGTTTTATTTACGATTTATTCTATCTCCAAGGATATCTTGTATGATTTCAAAATTATCGATCTCCGCTCAAACATGTAACGCTAGTAACAAGTTTAGTTGCTGTTCGTTTCCTCTTAAAGTAGGAGATTAAGGAACTGATAGCGGGTAATTTGTTCCCTAAATGTTTGGGAGTATCTATCCATTATCAGATTAAATTCCTCTTTCTGAAAACTATTTATGATAATTTTTATCTACCAGAAGAATCTCCATTTATTTTATTTCGTCTATTCGAAACATCGTTTATGAAATCGTTGATCGGTGGTACCGCGTAGCGGCGACGACTTGAAACTGGACGCAACAGGTGCATTAAGGTCGAAGAGGGACCTAAGAGAGAATAAAGAAAGTAATCCTTACCAATTATCTCATACAATTTTCATTAATTCCCGAGAATATACAACTGTCGTATCGTATAGCAAGATGTTTCTTACTCGACAGAATTATTTTCCAGAGACACCGAAGGACGAGTAAAAAATTTGCTGACGTCGAAAAAAGAAAGGGTGGGGAAAAAAGCACATTATAGACATGACAGAATGAAGTTCGCAACGTGAGATCGCAGAAAATTCAGAGTTGCCAAGACGGTGAGATACGAGAACAGCAAAATACGATGATGGGTAGTTTCAGGTTGTTGCCATACAATGGTTTAGCATAATTGCGGGATTATTTTCGCTGGACGACCTGTGTGGTCAGGCGGGCAATTAATCGGTTCCCCATAAACAACGTTAAGAGTCTCAACGCTCTACCCCTTTATCCCCTTGGCTTGTTGTCGATAATTAAAATCAAAACAGAGCTCGTACGAGGTGTTTAAAAAGCTTCGAACTAGCGCTCTTTAAATTTCTCTACTTTTTTTCCCTTTGTTCGCAGTTCGGAAAACAATTTAACCGCGTTAAGTCTATCGACCGTACTGATCTTGAAGGTAGAAGGGGAAAAAAGGAAGGTGGTTGACTTATGAAAACGATGACTCGTGTTATCGAACATCGGAGAACTGGTTGCGTGGCAAAAGAGAAAAGCAAGCGAGGTTTACGTGTGTTCGGCTAATATTCGAGCTGCTCGCGTGAAAAAGCCGACGTGTCGCGTGGAAGAGAAAAAGCCAACTCGTGCCAGCCATTCGCGTTTATATTTCTCGGCTGAAATATCGAATTATCACGGAAACCTGGTTCATTTCGCCTGACACTTGGGTGGAAAACGCCACTCCTATTGCGTCCATGGGTCTAACAGAGTTTCTCATATTGGCTACTAGCAATATCGCTTCATATTATTCTGCTTTCTGAGAATTTATTAATTTTTGTGGTGAAACACGCGATTATTATTAAGTAATTGTTTAAAATTATATTTATTAAATTAAATAAATATTTTATTCTATTCTTTAAAACGCGTTAATGTCACACTGTGGGCGGATTGGATTTGACGACGATGGCATACCACTTACACTCTTAGGAAAGATGGAAGGAACAACAATTGTAACGATTTATTTTATTTTAAAGTTTATTTCAAAGTGGCTTCAACGAGATTCCGTTGAAGAATTCTTAAAGTAATTTGTCTCTTAAAATCAAACTTATAAACCTAATAGTAGAAGCATCAATATGGCGAGAAGACATAATTTTGTACACAAAGTTGTACATAAATTTGGATTTCCTTCTTTCATTAAAACTATTGTTAGAAAAATGAGATTCTTTTGCGCTCGGGCATGAGATTATCGGCATCGTTCAACGATCATGCAACGAAGCACAAGCCATACTGCTGTTTCATATTTATCGTGTCTTAGATCAAGATAAGTTACGAACGAGGGGTGAGAAAACAAAAGTGATGCAAGGTGCGTCGGTACAGAAAAGCGAAGGTCACGTCGAAATTGCAAAATTTGTTTTTAAAATAAATTAACCGGAGATAATGTCTAATCGAGCAAGTGGAATTTTGTCCGGGGACTTCCAGGAGCTCCACTGTTTGCGCACAGTCATGGGCAGACCTCTTAAATTCAATTAAGAGACCCTCGAAACCAGTGGAACCCGATCTCGGATCACCAGTCATCTTCCAGCTGTTTCGCATTTGCATTCGCCACGCGGTTATGAAGTGCGAATGAGGCTATCCCGGAACGGAGCCGAAAATTTCGTACAACGTTGAATACACCGAGATTCTGAATTATTAATCAAAGATTAAGTGTGAGAATTACGATCTATCAAAATCCATTTAACATTTTTTACATGACTCGGCTGGAAATTAAGAATCATTTTTGATACCCGATTCCTTTTAGCTTAATTAAGCGAAACATCCAGCATACGTATCTTAATTTCAATTTTATTTCTCGTCGTACGTATCGTACACACCTTTAGCTGTATTTCTATAAATATCAATTTCATAAATTTCATCGTGAAACGTTTCGCCAGCATGAGAAAGACCTGTAGCCATGATAAATCTATAAATTGGAATCTATAAGTTAACAATTTCAATGGGAAGATTCGCTTTAACTTTCAAACGATGTACGCAAAAGAGGACTCTAGTGTCTTACAGGAAAACTATCGTCGGTAGATCCACAAACTTCGTAGATTTATCAAGTAGGCGTAGATTGCTACTTAAACCTTTTCTACTTTAGACATAAAACATCCACGTGTATCTTCATTCATCATGCTCTACAAAAATCAACTAATCTCAAGAATACAAAACGCTTAAATCTAAATAAAGGATAATTAATAAAGTTAATGAAAAATATGAAATGGAAAAATGAATCTTTCAAATTTCGAAGCTCCTAATTCTTTATCAGTTACATCTTAAATCGTTTCCATAAGAGAGCATTTAACATAAAGGTAGTCGGAGAAGCCAAGACTTTGAACACTTCCATCGCTCCAATCAGATTTCCTCCGTTTCTTTTTCTAATACCCTTCCCGTAGCTACTTTGTACTTCGCTTCAGTTTTCATTGACACTCGAGGAACACGCTACACATTCTCAACGTTCATCCTATCAATCAGCTTCGATTTTCCTCTTTAATATTTCCGCCAGCGACTACGCACAGATGGTGAGACAGATAGCTTACGAGCAACAGGTTGTTGAACGTGAACAGTCCCGTTTCGATTCGACTAGCAGTAGTCATAGCAAGGCCGACCAGCGCAGCACGACGCGGCGCGGAGCGGCGCCGAGAAGCGCTTATTAGAAAGTCCCAATGCGCCACCGGTATGCGATTGTTCGCCACGATTGTGTCTTATTTAGATTCCTGCCGCATTCTCGTGTTCCCCATGGTCGTCTCTGTCGTTGTTGGACCGCGCCCGCGCTACTCTTTTCGTTGTGGCGACAGCGAGCTTTTTTCGTGACGCAGCTCGATCGTAACCGTGATCGGTTGCCACTGTTCGATCTCATAGTCCAGGTACTTCCGTTGATCAACTACTGGACTCGAATACAATACAGTTTTCCATTGTTCGATCGACCACAACGTTCCTGTTTGGCACGCGCCTACCTACGGTGTGTGCAGCAAGGATTCGTACTTTTGATTTAGTTTAGATCTTGATCGAGTGATTTGTCGCAAGTGGATGTTGAAATTGAATTTATAGAACGATGTCCTTTTTAGGCTACCTGTATAGATTTTTCCATTAATCTTTGGGACAACGATATATCAATTCATTTATTAATTCGTTTACCTAATCAGGGTAAGATAAAGGGATATAAAGCTTCTCGTTATAATTGACAGGTAACGGTAGCATAGAGTTTAATATTCCCTGTTCTTTAGTCTTTTATTCTGCCATTCAATGCCTCTTCATTTGGACTTCTTTTCCTTTGAAATTCCTATTACTACAAATTTACATACTTACACCCTGGTTTCTTCTCTTTTGATTTACACAATTATACGTAGACAGATATCATGCCGCAGTCTCCCATCATAGTTTCAGATAACTCTCAATAATTTAGGTTCCGTTTCATTAGCTGTATTCGCAAAAATTTGAATTTGCATAGACATCCACAGTTCACTTATGACACTGCGATACGTTCTTAGTGCAAGTAGAATAGAAATAACATCGTAAACCTTGCGAAGAATTCTTGTCAAAGCTAAACTTCACCGACATTAATTTACCAATATTAATCTACAGCCGTTGCCTAACATCCACCCTCATCTGGAAACCTAACTTCTACCTTTTACAGAACCTTAAATTCGAAATTCGTCATCTCCACTTCGACATTGTACGTCTCACAAAACTTCAAGTACCTACAAACAAGATTTACGAAGAAACGTCTCTGCATGAGTAGCTTCCAACGCATGCTACTTTTTTTCTCCCTACCGGCTTATTATATCGGCGATGATGGAGTGCCAGCCGGGTTACCTAATGCTGGCACAATGGCGACAACGGCGCGTTCCATGCGCTGCGCATAAATCTCCGAACAACGGGCGTATGTGTGCCGCGTACGCTTACGGACGTCGGCGTTATCTGACGATGTATCGCGGCACCGCTCGCTAAATATGTTATAAATCCTCCGGTGAAACATTAGGGAATGCTTTGAATGCGCCTAATGCCGGACATTGACTTTTCCTCGCGCCAGGTCCAGCCTAGACGCCAACAAAGCTCACCCCTCTTTTTCCTGTTGCTTAGGAAACTCCAACACGCGGAGATTCCGATCGACACGCCTGGTATTTCCGGTTGAGGTTGTATCTGAAGATCGGTGCGACAAACCGATCCGTTGCTGAACACGGTAGCAAAAATCAGGATGACTTCAAATACAGCGTATAGAAAAAGGCAAACGGTGGAACGAATTTCTGAATGCAATCTGGTTAGTATTGTGAAAGCTATTGATTGTCTATTGAAACGTTCGCTGTTATTTATTTGTTAGCCAGTTATTTACGAGTATTGACGCGGCATTGTCAGCGATCTGGGTCGATTAAATCCATCGGGTTTCTGTGGGCTCTCAGATTATTCAAAACGGTAGGCGAGATAAATAATGTAGTCACCTACCCGTAAAGTAGTCACTGGGAAAATGTTCTTTCTCGTTTTTAGAACAGAAACGTTTTCTACGTTTCGTGAGATATTTTAATGTTTCGATCTAAATTAATTCGAGGAGTTACTATGAAGATTACCTATGGTTAAAGTACTCCAAAAAATCAGAAGCTATGTGAAAATATGTAATACATAATGGAAGAGAAAGAATAAATCCTCGTTTCATATACTGCATTAAACTTGCAAAAGCTTTATTTAATTTCTATTCGTATCTCTAAAAATGCACAAAATTTCTGTAAAGAATTTTTAATTGCTTATTTTAATTCCGGTTGTAACGTTGGTCTGGCACTGGGTCTAGCCTCAAGGATCCTCCCCTAAAAATTGTCGAATGAACACGCGCCACCATAAGCTGTTTCGTGAATATAATGGGTAGTAAATTACCGTTTTCTTAGGTTCGCTGCGTACGACGGAATATTGTTTGCGATGGTAATTGTAATGTTTCCCGGATCTCATTTGCTGGCTTTCAGCCGCTAATATACGGCGGTTTCGTAGCACGGGGCAGCGGTCCGGTCATAACTCACTGAAACGCAACAACAAACAGTTCATCTAGACTGGTGGTCGCGTGGGTGCCGCAAACGTTTCACTTTGGTCGATCTCTTCGTCTTTCTGCTCTACGTTTTAGCAAATGTTTCCCTTCCTAGACACACCATACGATTATCCGCGATTCACGTGACGTCTTAAGTTGGATTCTCTGCTCTCTCAGGGGGTGAGAAATGTTTCGCAGAAGCCGCGAAGATTTGCAGTTGACTCGACGAAATATTTCCTAAACAATGTGAGCACATTATTTAGAATATCTTTCATTTCGTTCTTAACTGATCTTCATTGAGATTTACAATTTGAAATATGGCTTTTGAAGAATATTATTGCAATCTAAATTTGAATTTGAATTTTTCGGAGATTTCTTATATGCGATATTCAACAATTCAGCAGTTCAATAATTTTATTTCGATCGTTCTATTAAATCTTTTATATAATCATACTTCCATATAAATATATTTTTATATACATAGTGAAATAATGACAGAAAAGTAGAGAAACAGAAGCAGCAATATTTCCCGTACAATTTGCGTTCGCCTATTAATCATTGGCTTGTTGTATCGTATTCTGCGTCGAAGCTCGACATAATTTGTAAACCGGCGTGCTTTCGGGGCTTGAAACCAAACGAACCACCGTGTTACGTGAATGTGCCGAAGGGCCCGAGTCTCGTAGATCTCTTAAGATTCCTTAAAGGGCGCGCAATTATTCGCGTCATTACCGACATGAATATTCATCAGGACGCGGCGAAAAAGGCCGCAGGGAAAGTAATTACTAGCGATGGGATCAAGTTCAATATACACTGGGCTAAAATAAAAAAAAAAGAAAAGAATACGATGTATACCAACTCGGTTGAATCACTTTACCAACACGTAACATACGTACGTACTCTACATTTTTCACCTATTTTAAATTCAAATGCGGTTGAAATTTGATTTCAAATCTATTGCTATAAACGTCCAATGTAATGATGGATAAATATTATTTTTACTTCTTCTGTGCCATTCACGCACACGTTGATAATTTATCGAAGTACGAATCTGGAAAATCAATTTGAATAGTATTAAATAACATCTTTTTCACGGTAGAATGCACACCTTTAAGCAATTACGAAGTTTGAGTGCGCATCAATGATATCTACGAATTGATTGGAATGTTAATTGAAGCAACAGCTCGTGATACGCATGCAACGGGAATGTCGTGTATAATTAAACGATTTCGCGGGGCAGTTCATAATACGCGGTATTTAGAACAGATATGCATCGCTATTTAAGATTCAGACATTCGCGAATTTGCATCGGCAAATTGTTTTTCGTTTGATCACTGTCAGGAGTCCACCGTCGTCTATTTTCACGTATGCGTTCTTAATCTACTTGTATCGAATAGAAACTTGGCAGAATGTTTCTCACGTGATCTCTTCAAATAGAACGTAATCATTAATAACGACAATCACTTTCTTTGATATTGAATAACCTTGATTACAATCAAAGATAAATATTCTTTAAAAATCCTCATCCCAGGGCCTTAAATATTAAATCAACAACTAAATTTAACATTACAGCGCGATGTACTCGCGGCACAAATATCTATCAAGTTCCATAATTTTAACAATCCTCGCTCCTAAAGTTCAAAGTATTTCATCAACAATTAAATTTTACAACATTTTAACCCGACTCCGTTCATACAATAAGATAATAGTATTCTAGTATTCTAAATGCTTTTGTTTAACGATCGAGTGCAATTTTTCAGCACATATCGAGATACGTAACAAAAATCTTTGAAACTGTTATTATTTGGAACACCCTGTACATTGTCGGAGCGTTTCGAAAGAGCTCGAAGAAGCCTTAATACGACCATAATTACACTCCTCCTGGTTCACCCTCGGCGGAATATCTCCGAAGGCGATCGCTTTCAATCACTTTCGGTCGCCAATCCCGATCCCATCCTCCCTAAACCGCCCACACTCGGGACTACGCTCGGCAGCCTCTTCGTTCGTCGATAATAAACCGCGCTGAAGACTGGATCTCCACTCTACTTTCTCTCTCTTTCTCTCTTCCTGTTTCTCTCTGGACCAGAGAGATCTCGGACAGCAAGTAAAGGCTCGCAAGAGCGTAAACAGATGTATCTGGTCGAAGCGTATCAGGGCGAGCGACAAGTGATTCGCGAACACTCATAAATATGCGCGGACGATAAACGATCGGGCGCGCTGGCCTCGGTGCCGGCAGACGTTAATTACAATTAGACCGATAATCGCTGGTCCGCTCGTTTTCCAGGGCACCGGCCGTAAATTACCGATCTCCTGGTCCGCGACGTTTATAGGCGATGACCCTGGCCGCGAAATATCCAAATGAAACGCTCGTCTCTCAACGGAGGAGAGAGAGGGCATAGGAGAGAACGCGGCTTCGATTAAACGCGCGTCCAACGACGCTGCTTTCATCGACCGTAAACTAGAAAGCTGGCCGCGGACGTGTTATAGCGAAAGAAAAAAGCGGCATAATAAACGAAGGAAAAAGGATCAAAGGAAGATCGTGCGGTGCAAGCAGTTATTTTTCCTGTATAAAAATAATCGAATTTCGATCGCAACGAGTGCGACGAGCGCGGGAGCCCTCGTTTGTTCCCGAGTCGTTACAGAACGATTGGTTTTAGAATATTAGTTAGGGAAGTGCTTTTTGTTTAGCGGCGATTAGTTTTAAAGATCTTGGATTCTATAGTTTAGATGCGCGGAAGGTATGAGAGAGTTGTCGATTGTATACGACGTAGCTGCGGGCTCTTCTTTCGATTAATTGTTATGCGTTTGTGCGTATGCGCTTGGTATCTTGAGACGAGGTTGTTGGTGGTCAGGGTGATTAGAGGAATCTTCCAACATGTTTCTGCTAGCCTACGACTTCAATTCCTTGTCTTTCGTAACATATTACATGCATGTAAAAGTAGAAATATATCTATAATTTAGTAAATATCGTTTGTGGGTTTCTACTAAATGCAGACTGTAAATACATTCGCTAAATGCGAAAAAAGTAAAAATATCCACTATCCTTGATCAATGTATGCGGTTAATGGATAGCGTATGCGAAATGAAAATTGAAAATCCATGTCCCGACTAATAAGACTTTAGACTTCACTGTTTGGGAATACGTCTACGTATCAATTAATGCGTGCATACCTGTGAATGGTACATTTATTGAATTAATATATCTTTGATACAAAAAGCTTTCAAAACTGAATCATCGCGACAAACTAATTATACCAAAATAAAGTTTTCATACCAATAATAAAGTTCTCTTTCTGCAATTCATACCATCCGATAGATTTCTTTATTGTAAACGATACCGATTTTGTCCTTGCAAAGTAACAAGCGTACTCGCCGTTCTTACATTCAACTCGCAAAATGAGAAGCGAGCAGCAGTCGAGGAACCCGTGAATTGATTTATTCGAGCGTCGCATTCCCGGACACTATCTCACGACCTTAAAAGCGGCTAAACGATTCAATTTGTAGTAATTATAATGCAACCGGCTTGGACCACGACTGGCTGGCGTTTTTTCATTGGGACCACTTAAGATGCGACGGCGTTTCACGTGTGGGCGTACGTAAATCGACTGAGCTCGCCTCGCCCCGACAATTTCGAGCTAATCTAAACGATATTGGACCGGGACGACATCAAGAATGATCCACCATGGAAATTTGGTCGTATATTATCGTCATGGCGGCTGCTTAAATCGCGCGTGACGATTAATTTAACCGAGTACTTAAATGTTTATGTACCAAGCTATCGTACGAGCAGAGAACGCTTTTATCTTAACTGGTAACCTTAATGAGGAGAGATTACGGCTTGGGAGAAACATTTTTTGCAACGGAAGAAGGTGTTTGATGTTTTTTGACATTTGAAAGTTTCCTATTAATTTTCTAAATAGCCTTCGTATAGTCTGCTTCAGATTTTGTTAGACAGATTCGAAAGTTAGATATTTCTATCGTTGCGTTTCTAAATCAGCCGCATAATTAATTTTATCTGATTTTATTATCAAAGTACGCGATTAGTATTTAGTATCTGAGAATTCAAACGATTGTTTTTGCAAATCCATTTTTCTGTATACGACTAAACAAGTAGAACTTTTACAAAAATTTCTATCATCCCTTAGATATCCACGTCCAAAAATACAAAGAATCACTGTACTTTTGCTGACATTTTTGTACATTTAAGATTCCAATAAATACACAAACATCTGCAATCTACTAATGATTAAGTAAAAAATTGTATAGCAATTTTAATTTCTTCCTTAAATCCCTGTTCATCCGTACTCTTCCCTTTCTTTACGAAGTATTATATGTTCACCCCCATCGGGGAATCTTCTCGACAGGTGATGAAACGCGGCTTTTCAACGAACGAAAATAAAATCCCTTCCTCATTGCAGGCAGCGCTCGCGTGAAAGCGGCCTCTCCGACCACGCAGGTGGTCCGACGATAATAGTAACGATAATCCTTGTGCTCGTAACCCGTAAACCGTGAAATACTAAGCAGCCGTACTTGATTCACCGGCCGATCGAATGCGTATCCGTTCGTTATTATCTGACGGTCATTACAACCCCACCCTCCCACGCAGCTACCTCGAAACGAGCTGGAAAATGAACTGAGGAAAAAATTCATAGACATTACTTGTCCCATAAGGTTGCTTATACAGCCATTACAACCGAAGTTGTGAGAAAATACGCACGACCATCTGCGTAAACGGGAATCTTAATTTCACTGATCCTTATGTGCAATGAGTTACACATTACAACAGCTTCCAACAACGTTGCGGTTTTGCCTTCGAGTTCATGGTGGATAGTGAAATAATTAGCGGAGGAGCTAATTTTTATATAGCTACTTTGGTGAAGTTAGATTTCAAGTTCCAGTTATTTCGATGAAGATTTTAGCTATTCCGGTGGTGGGTCTTGGATTTTAGTCATTTCCATGATTTCAGCTGTTTCTGTGGCTGGATCTTTGATTCATTCTCTATAGAAACTATAGTAGCTGAAGGTAAGACGAGGATGTTGACAGATAGCGGAGAGGGCAATAATCAAAAACGGACTTCAAATTAAAAACGGTACGATCACTCGTAAGGTCTTGGAAGGTCATTTTTATTAAAATAAGATGCAAGAAAATTACAGTGCATAGTTGTATACATCATTCTATGGTAAAATGGCTGGAGAAAGTTTAATTATTGCTTGGTAAGTTAAAAAATAAATGTCACGACGATGTAGCTATATTTTTTATCTAAATAAAAAATGGTCTTTTTATAAAGCGTACGGCCTTTTTATAGCTTTAGGTAAATTTAAAAGAGTAAAAAGGTCTTACAAGAAAAGTTCCATCCTGTGTACTTTTATCTCTCAACTATAAATAGCTCTTATACAATGGAAAGCTATATTTCTCTTTGATCAAAAACTTATTATAAGTCTATAGAGCTTCCATGGAACCTCGATGTCCTTATTTCTCATTGCAGCTGAACTAAATCCACAGCTATGGCAACAAACAGGTCCACGATATTCACTGGAGAAGTGTGTCGCTTGGTAAAAGAAGAGAATTTATACATCCGCGGACGTCATCGTCCACCCCCCATTTCCTTAGACTTGGCGAATTGTCGTAGATACAACTGAAAATAGCCTTCCCGGAATAGCGAAGAATTTAGACCACCAACGCGCGGCTCTCGTCTCAATTAACGCTTAAAGACTCGTCCACACGAAACCACCACCCACTACGCCTCTCGACACGCTGTGTTTGTTCGTAACAAGAGTCGCGCTTGTTATCTTATAAGAGCTTGAGTGACGATACCGATCTTGATTCATACGGCGCTGCGGAATAATGCTCGTTCGTAACCGCGAGTCGAGATCGAGGATGGTGGCCCGTAAATCACACTGCCACGCCGCTTTATCCTTTCCTGTTCTCCCAAATAGGCTAAAACGAATGTTTCACTGTTGTAATTATTGAAATTTGTCTTTAATTTCACAATGACACTGTGAGATATTTTGCGGAATTTACGTAATAAAATTATAACTGGATCGTACAGGTTAATTTTGTTAAAATTTAATTACAAATGAAAATCCTTGGAAGTCGAAAGATTCCGGCGTGTTGAAGCTTCACGTTTACATTGAATAGAAAAGGAAAAAAAGCCTTTAACTATGGAAACGCGCGAAGAAGTTCATTTACATCTCCATTCACTTATCACAGACATAATTACATAATATCAGATAACCATATACCTTTCAGAGAATATTCTGCATTATGTCGTATATATCACTATGACATCGACCATCGATAAGCGTTTCTTTCCAATTTAATTTCATCCTATTGGTATTTATGATTCCAGCGTAACTTCAAGATTCGAAATTTGCAAAAGGTGAATATCATTTTTTGTATCATTTTTTAAGTATTCTCAATACGGAGAACATCCGTTCCCATCGCAGTCTCATACATATTTATAAAATAATTTATCGTTAAGCGTTGTTGATACACAGAATTCGACTCGAAAGGTAAAATTTGGTAATTTTAGCATACATCTCCGGAGTAGAATTTATAATTCTCATTAGACGATATTTTATGACACGGTATAACCAAGAAAGTGGGAAACGGGCCAAAGAGAAAATTCGAAGCATGTACACGCACCGAGAGTAACTGAGACAAGTTACACAGGAGACGTCGTCTTACTGGAAGCTGTAAGCACACCAGGTGGTTCACCTGGTCGGTGTCTCGAGTACGGAAACACGCGTAATCTGCGAAAATCTAGGCATGGTCGCGTCCCGGCTGACAAATCTGCCCGCGGAGTTGCCTGAGTTTCGCAGCAAAGTGGGGTCAATTGGAGACGCGGACCTCGACCGCCTCGCTCCCACACTCTGCAGAAATTTATTCTGTGACTCTAATCGAGGCCGACCGCTGTTTGCCGCGATGAACTGCCAGAGATTCGCAGGAAACCTCCTTCGCCTTCTCCTCTGTCACCTTTCTCGCCCAAATACGAGAATTCCCTCATGGTGGATACGAGGAAGATTATTTAAACTACCTAAGTTTCATGTAACTTGTAGCAGAAGACAGGTTTTGTGCGCGGAACTTGAGTTTCAGGATCGTCCAAGTTTGAATCTCAGATTATGAATACGTGTGAACTTCAAAATGTTAAGGCGCAAGATATAGGCGTTTATAAATAATACGCTATTCATTGTTTTCTACAGCTATACTTCAATTTTTCTAAGACGTGTTTACATCTCTATCGAGTGCTCTGATTCGCCGTCACATTAAATTTTGCGTACCTCGTAGAAGTATCATCGAAATGAATAAAAATCTGTCCTTGGTAGATCTAAATATAAAATAGAGTGATTGGAATAATGCACCTAGTTATATACGCAATAAAGTTTAATTACACTTTCTCAATTATATCTGATGTTATTTCCGCTGTAGATGTACAACCAAAGAAACTCCTTCATAGATTCTGCAAAATGAATATCATTTATAATCTTTCCAATTAATCATTTTATTTTGTCCAAGAAATTGAAAATGGTCGACTAGCGGGAGACTATATTATTACACACATTCTAATAGAACATTCGTACGATATTTCTGTCTACTAAAAATAAAATCTGTACAAACAAACACATACTAATTTTATCTCGTTGGGCAACAAGACGAAGCGCGGTACAAACAGTGTTACATTCTTGCGAAGTCGCCGTTGTCGTTTAACGCGACAAATAAAGAAGCAAGTTTTACAACCAATTGTTACGTGTACGTTATGTTTAGCGATCAGCTTGAAATTTTATTATTGTAATATGGCCGTAGTATTCCAACGATCTCGCGCCGTGACTTCGTGCTGCAAAACCAATCTAAGAGGACTCTTATAAAAAATGCTCGACACCCACATCAAACAGACAAAGTCAGTTGCCTTCCACGATAAGCAACGACCAACCAATTACGCGTTGCGTGGTCAATTTTCTCTCGCGGATCACGCGAGACATCCGACCGGTTGTAAATCAAGCATCGATCCGCCAACGCTGCCAGCCACCGGTTTGACCCGTTACGCAATCGATAGCAACCGACGATTTCTTTCGTCATTTTAACACGACAGGATAATGGAAAATTGATATATCCGAGTGAAATTTATGGCGAATTGCGTAAATTAGATGCATTAGGGCGTAGATGAATCGATCAGCAAGTAGCTACTGTATTTGTAACAAGAAATAGAGGAGTTAATAGAAACGAATAGGTCGTCTATTATCACAGTTGAAAAGCTCGGTGGAGAAGTGGTACGAGACAAAGACTTTGATTTGAGAAAACTGTGGGTGACTTCACTTTAATAGTTGAGTGACGGGTGGTCGGACGTGGAGCTGGATTGTTGCTGACCTACATTGAATTTGCTTGCTCGGCCGCTAGGGAAAAAACTGTAGCAGATTCTCATCTTTACCTTGCGATTATTTATTTATCACTTTTTTCTACCATTATAGCGTTTAGAAAATAAAAATATTCAATATAAAGAGATTGAGGAAGACTTCAAACATAGGTTCAATGTATGAAATGACAAAAAGTGAGAAAAATTCCATATGCTTCCAAACGTTACATAAAATATGAAAAGAAACGGTGAAATTTCGTTACAAAATCTTCTAGATAAATACGAAAGTTAGGTAGCTATCTTATTTAGAAAACGTGCATTCGTATTAATTTTCGACCGAGGCTCACAAACGTTTGTTGAAGAAAACTCTTCAGATAATAATCATTTGTTACGTGTAACGATCATTCGTCGATTTTCGTGAGAATGCAATTAAGAGGAATTTGAATAAAAATGTTTGAAGTTGAGGCTGTGTTTCAAAATACACGGAACTGTTAATTTTACAGGCTACCGCGGGATTCGTGGTCGAAGACACAGACAGGCCACTCTTACCTGTCGAGCTTGGATCTCGAAGAGCCGCTTTGCCGCGTATGACGCGCGTATGACGCGTACGTGGGAGAGCTGCCCACGCGCACTATTCTTGGAGTTAATACTCCTTATGCCCAGCGAATACGAAATATGCCTTTGTTGACCTGCCAGCGCGTTGCTTGTTCTCTTGAGGCGCTGTTCACACCGAGAACACTGTTTCGTTGTCACGATCCTCTTAATAATTTACGATGATGTTTTTTTAACGATTGTCCGAGATATTTACAACTCCTTGTCTTTTAATATTGAATTACACTTGTGGCGTGAATTAAGGGGGCAAATGAAATGAAGATAGATTACGCGTGTTTAATCTTAACTCCAACTTGAATTCTACGCTATAACACTGCTTTATTACGCATATTTCATATTATTGAATATGAATTGTATGTAATATTTTAATACTTTACTTTAGACAGAATGTAAATCACACTACATACCAGCCTTACAGGAAGCAAGTTGATTAACTTCGCCAAAAATTAATTATCTGATTTCTGAATTAATTAATCGCATACATTGACATTAAAATAAACAAATTTTCATGAAATGGATTCGATCAATTTGACTCCCCGGATCGTATGTAATATGAAAATTATCGTAAAGTAAAAGCTTAAAGACGATTAATCGTTTCCTCTGTATTAAGACCGTGGAAATAATGAAATTAAATTAACAAGCGCGTCGATAATACACATGATCGTACGTCTTTGGAAATTCGGGAGTTATTTCCCACGTGTTTTATATACCTTGACCGATCGAAGGGAGCATTAAATCTTTTCTCAATATCAGTCACCTTAATCACAAATGTAAATGTTCCCGCATCGGGCTCGATAAAAACAAGATGTTACTACGAAATCGTCCGGGAGAAATCTTCATCATTATATCAATCGTCTTCTCGAAAAACATTTAAGTGTGTATATCAGAAAAAAGAAGACGATGGATCACCGGAGCCGAACGTAAAATAAATTTATTACCTTCAGTATCGCGTAGCCCGTTCTGATTTATCTGACAAAATAAACCACGAGAAGGTAGGCGATGTACGCTCGTTTTCGTTTCTCCTGTATACGATATCGTCGTGATTCCGCGACTCGAAACGAACCGTAGGCCCCTTCGAATGACTGATCACCGATACGTAATCACGCGAATCTGCACCCTACAGACATTCTGTAGTGTTCCAAAAATCGTACCAACCGATATTTCTCGGGCCAGTTACGAAAGAACGAATACAGAAAAAGAACCGTTCGATGCATAATGATTATGGAAGCAGCGTTGTCGTTGGAGTAGTCCGGCCAAAATTTTTGATTAAAATGCGAATTATATCTACAGACGAATATCTACCCGTGGATATTCGATATTTTTCTACCACCGTGTAGCTGCATTTGCATTTACAACTGGTGACGTAGTCAAAGTTACACTTGCGCGTGCAAATGTAGTTTCGTTTACATCCGTAATTACAGTTATATAAGCGATCGATGCTAATTTAAAAAGATATTAATACGTCACATCGTCGATTGGTTAGAAGGGATTGAGGAAAAGAAATGCGTCAGGCTATTGAGATTTGTTCGCGATGGTAACATTAAATTACAATTAATCAGCAAAATTACTAAATTCAATCGTTTAGCAATTAAAGCAATTGTTTCACTGTTTAGTTGCCAATAATTTGAATCGTAATATTATTGTTGTTTAATGATATAATTTTATCAAACGAGAAGAACATAGTTCGCTTTTAGAATTAATTTCTATTCAGCTGTTATTAATTTCAGCTATTTAAAAACTGGTCGTTTTTTAAATGTCTTCGCTCTTCTGGCAAATCGACGATACGGAATCAAGCGAATCCCGTAAATTACATATAACGTGAAAGAGAAAAAAGCAGAATCTCAATGGGAATGCGTGAATTCTAATGGAATTGATTGGTTGTTATGCTCGATTAGCAGCAAGTATTTGAACGCAAAGCGAAGATACGAAGATGCTCGATGACGGGAGCCTTTTGTCGCACGAAAGCACAAAGATCCAGCGACGACGTTCTTCCTACCGGCTCGAGAGGAACAAAACGTACGAACAACAGATAAAAAAAACTGT
Source organism: Bombus pyrosoma (assembly GCF_014825855.1). NCBI lineage: Eukaryota > Metazoa > Arthropoda > Insecta > Hymenoptera > Apidae > Bombus > Bombus pyrosoma. Next base: position 7,914,706 of record NC_057776.1, read on the forward strand.
TAACGGCCGAGTTATAAATTATTAATGCGGGTATTATCCGCGTAGTCCGACTGGAAAGCTTTTATGGGCAGCACACAAGACACGGCTATCGTCTTCGTCGTTATTGTACTCTTCGGCATCGACTTTGGATAAGGTTTAACTGCCCGTGTATGTGTGTCTGCATAGGGCGATCCTTGGAACGCCACTTGGAATTCAATGATTCGATGACAGTAGCTTTTTCATCTCCACGATTATTAAAAATATTTCATCGCTATTGTAATCGTGCCTCTCCCAACGCTAACTCAAATTCTGTGAAAAAGACTTCAAAATATGAAGCTACGTGGATAAGTCAGTATAATTATATTTATATTCCTTGAACAATTTTCGCATCATTCCTCGAAACGTATAGGTACGATGGAAAAAATTTCTTTTTTATCAATTATTGTTTACAACGGAGTCAAACATTTTTGGATGTTTCTATGAAGAAGACAAACTATCAGAATTAGGACCACTTTTTTATCTAAATCAAATGCAATTATCATTTAGTTAGTTAATATCTTGCAACGATATTATCATGCACATATATATATACATGTAACAGCTAGTATGAAAGTACTAGACTTCGGTTGGTCTAGATACGAACTTGTATTGTATACCCGAACAAGTTATTCATAGTGATATAATGAAAATAAATACTTGTACAGAATTACATGTATTCCTATTCCCATAAAAATCACCATTAATTTTATAGAACGAGTCTGTATATTTTTAATAATTGTACCATTATTTTCAATCAAATTAAATAATATTATTATTGCAGTATTAATCCATATACACAAAGGATAAATGTAAATCATTGATACATCCAGTCATGGGTCTAGTCATCCAGCTGTGTTTCCAGTGGTCCGGTGAAAATGACGCGGCCTGTACAACCGAACACATTGTGCTCGTGGCCCCGGCATGGTACGTCAGCCATTAACGCTTTTTGCTGGCGGCCGTGCGTGTGTCATTGACGCTGCTTTTATTGGCCAGGCGCATAACTTCCTTTAGCGTCCCTCGTTTATGAGCGAGTAATTGCACGACGATTTCGGTGCCAGTGTATACACCGAAGCTCTAGTTGGGCCCGCGAGGCGGGGGAGGGTTCGAAATGTGGAGCATCGATAATGGCCGCACGGACTACCTTGATTACCGTAATAACGCCGCAAAAAGATTAGGTGCCGTTCCGAGCCGAGTCGCTACGACCGCGACCGCGCAATTTTCATGACCGCCTAAAATTCCACGATGATTGCCGCGCCGGATACGCGGAATTGAACCTTGCCGAGGAAGATGTCTCCTGACGCGGAACCAAACGCCTCTGGGGGTGGCCTCCATTGGAAATTGTACCATTAATTCTGGCGAGATCACGCGGCGAACATAATGCTACGAACGAAACGTGTTTAGAATGGATAATGGCGAATAAACCCTGAGGATAACTAACAGAAATAAAATTTATTTATATAGGTAGTATTAAATAACTCCGCTTCTTACAGCTCCTTCAATTTTATTATCCGGAAAACCAATTAACCTTCAATTCTCAAAAAATAGGTGACTACTCTCAAGTTCGTTCATCGCGTGGGAATAACAGTAAATTCCAAGGAAAATTAAAAAAAAATATTTCAGTTGAGAAAAGTTATAAATATTCTAATAAAAAGATAAAGTCCTTTCTCTTTCCTCAAGTACCGCGACGAAAAAACAGGAGTTTGTCCCTTGGATTTTCAATGTGACTACGATTTTGGGCCGTTTGAAATTTTCCATGACTTATTTGAATATCAAAACCCTCATTAAAGAATCATTAAACCTGTACGATTTTTATATTTCATTATTATTATTCTTTCTTCCTAAATTTTTATTCGATTTTAAACGAAGCTATTAAATCTGACGCCGTTGAGTAAATGCGACGACTGGCTTCAGAATTCAATCTGACGGTGAGAATACACTTTCACTGTGGCTATCGATGATTATGCGCGACAGTGGTCGAAGCATTGCGAAGTGATTTATTTCGTATGTGACAGGGAGATAAATTAGCGGCGTAATCCGCTCTTCTTCTAATTACGCTAACGTAAACATTCCCAGTCGTATTTCATAACTCGATTCGTTTTCTTGGATACCGTGATGAAAACGCGACGCGCGAACCTCGACAGTGAATAGCCACGGTATCGACCACTGCCTTCGGCAGTTACACGGCAACTGTCGTGTTAGGCATAATTAAAGAATGATTAAGACGTGCGGTACGCGTGTTACCGCTCGTACGTTCGCCAGTTTGATTCCAACCACTACCGTTCGAAGGTTTACTCACTTTTGACACACTATAATTTAATCAAATTCAATATTCTAATTTATTACGATATAATAACGTTGTACGTAAGGAGGTTTGCAAATAATTTTATTCTTTATGATCATTGTAAATACAGCGCCGATCGTAAACTGGATAAGAGACAGTAATTAAGATTGTACTGGTAAAATGAAATGTTCTGACGGGAAAGATTATACAGGCTGTTACAAAACAATGACTGACGTTTTACATCGAGCGAAGAAAAACTAACACGAGGCAAAGAAAATGATAAAGCTTCGGTTTATTTCAATTTTAAAATGACAGGTAAGATATTTTAGTAAGTACAGGTAAGTACTTTAACTAAGACAGGCAAGTTTCTTATTTGATTTTCTATCGCAGTTTGCTAAAAGAGTAGAGCAGCCAGGAAAAGTGTCATGCATTAATAAAAAAAAAAAAGGTAGCTACAGTGTCACTGTGTGTTTTGCAAAACCCACGTGTAAAACATTCCAAACACTTGGTAGAGTCCCAATAAAATTATGCAACAATGTGACGTACATCAGGAGAAAGTCGGTTTTGCAACGTTCGTTTTCAGGGCGTTTGTCTTGCAGCTGCACCCCTTCCTTCTCATTTATGATTTAAGCCCGCAGCACGTGCACCCGCTTCTTCTTCTTTCCACTCCCTTTCCCTCTTCCCTGGGGAACGATCACGACGAAGGATAACACGGCGAGAATTTATAGATACGCGGTTACGACTAAAGCCTAACAAACAGTGAGTCTCGGTACGCTTTCCGCGTCTCGTTTACGATTATCCGCGATATGTTCGTATCGTAAGTAGGAAGCGCAGTTTTATAAATACATATTACCATCGCTCAGAGCGGCGAATATTGTTCGTTGTAAATCGACGAACGTATTTCCGTGCTTTATTAAAAAATTAAGACGAATTGTAGTTTATTGGAAATCGAAGTCGAATATTGAAATCGAATCTGACTCGTTATACGAACGAAGTTCATGTAAAAAATATGTGATATTTTACGTCTTTGAGATCAATAGGAAAGGTTTATCTCTTACGATACTTGTACTTTCTTTTCTTTTTCTCAGCTTACACCTTAAACTTTCAGGGAAACAAACGAAACAACGAAACATTTTATAATCTTACGTATTTATTTTCCACCTCTCATTTACTTATTTACCTCTTTTTCATTCCCTCTTATTCTGCATCCTAAATTTTCAAGAGAACAAATGGCGGATGCAACGAAACGTTTTAAACGGGTCAAAAATTCGTAAACACAGCGTACCCTCTCTCCGACTTTTCTAAATGCTGCTCGCAACTTCGCAAGCCTTTCACGAGCTAAGAGTCAACAGACATCGTGAAACGGCCAGAGGAATAGCCGGTTTGAAGAATGGAGGATTCCGCGCAGACCGGGTCCCGGAATCTCCATGCAAATGGGCCGCGTATAAGAAGGGCAAAACTACTTATTTTCGGATCTCCGGGAATGTGACGCACCCCATGGTTCCACCGGCGACGGGTGTCGTTATTTCGGATGGTGGATCCAACGTCGGGGTCCCCGGCTGGAGCAACCATAACATCGGCCTCGTTATTCGGTGTTAATGATGCCACGAGCGCTGAATTTATAGTGTTGAGACTTAAGGGTCGCACGAATTTCACGCGCGATTCGCGTGGGCGAGGTACTCGCGTAAATCGAGATTTCGAGGTAGAGATCTCATACTGCGATTTGAGAAAAATGTGTCGCCCCATTTTCACATGTTTACTGCGCGTTGCGTACTGATACAATATTACGAGTACTGAAAACGGATTTTGATGGTTTTGGTATCTCATATGTTGACTGTCACGTGAATTCTATATGTTTTACTTGCTACATCGAAGTTTGTTGTTTACTTCAGTAGCATACGTTGTAATATGCATATGAAATGAGTTACAATCTTATTGGTTCTCTTTACAGTTTATCATATAGCAGTATGTTCTATCGTACTAGTTCACTAACTAGCTACAGTTTGAGGCCTTATTTGTCTCGTTATCGAGCGTGGTAAATCTGTAAAAAATCTCAAGTATATTTGCTAAGTACAAGTGGCTGACGTGTCTGACAACAGAAGTTTACTTCATGAGGAACCTATTTCTGAACTCGATGGGAATACAAATAGCCAGTTGACAAAACAAAATTTTTGTCGGGTTAACGTGACAGTACTGTATTCGGAAAAATGAGACCCTGTGATATTACAAGATGTCGCTCGACATCCTGAATTTATTTTTCTGTATAAATTCATCTCTTCTCACGTTGTATCACGTTACATCTTATTGAAAAACAGATCTGTTATTAGACATTTTCTGATGCGACTACAGTCTGCTTTATATCATTACAATAACATTATAACATTATACAGTAACATTACAAATGGTGAAGATTTTGTAATGCAAATTTATATTTATTTAATTCGGGCATTTTCTAGCCATTGCTGGCCTCCGTAACAGTCAATGTGAAAAATGGTGAAGATTTTGTAATGCAAATTTATATTTATTTAATTCGGGAATTTTCTAGCCATTGCTGGCCTCCGTAACAGTCAATGTGAAAAATGGGTAAGAATTTCACGATGAGTAACATTAAATTAACATATTGACGATGAATCCAGTGCACGAGATACGTGCTTTTTCTGTCACAGTTCTGAAGAGCGTGCCTTTGGAGAATAAATTCACAGGCGTGTATTTCGTCGACGAAGTCGGAGAAAAAACGAGGCAGTGGATTTCAGCTCGCTATCGGCGATGCTCGTTGGCGCGCTTGTTACTTGCTGTAAACATCTCTCTTATCTTTGCAGGAACTGGAGCTCTGTAGCGCTTTATAACCGGACGATGAAAGGTGCGGAAGGTCGAGTGCATCTAAGGCTGCGGGAAAAGTGAAAGACACCGTTGGAAGAAATAAAGAGGCGGTCCTCTTTGCATCTTCCGCGCGTATTTTCTCCCTTTCGCGGCTGTCAGCTCTTCACGGTCGAGCGACGATCTTTTCCTTCCAACTTTCCAGGCCAGTCGTATTACATTTGCTTGGAAAATCGGTCAGTGCTTTGAAATTCTCCTCTTCTTTTTTATTAAAAATACACGTTTCGTAACAAACTATATAGCTGGTGTAATAAGTAAATGAGGATCTTTGCATCTTTATTCGATTTTTGAAGCTGTATAAATAAGAACGTTGTTTTCGGTAATTCTAAAAAATAATAGCGTAAAATATTTATTTCTAAATTAGTATCATTATACCGTAAAATTAATATTTGTACAGCTATGATGGTTATTCGACAAATACATAGCGCTTTAGTCAGAAGTATAACTGTGTATAAACTACATATAATTTCAGTTAAATCGTCAGAAAAATTTGTAGCTATTTACATACTTGCCACGGTAAATCCTCCTCAGACTTACAAGAAGATGATTACGGTAATAACGTACACGAGGAAAAAGTATTACGTGGCTAAAATAAATCGATACAAGTATAGACATTTCGTCACCTCGGTTCTTCTGACGACCAATCAAACAGGTGGTCAACACAACGAGCGAAATTCCAATCTTCCAAAAACCAAGGAATACCAAGAAAGGACCCTCGTTCTCGTTACCATCATGAGCACCCATTATCCTCAATGTCGCGCGAAATGAAGCGATTGCCAGATTCTGGCTGAACCTCGACGCGCAAAAACCTCTTAGAATAGGGTAGATTCCATGGAAACCAAGGGCACCTCGAATAATTGGAATTGCGTAGAGAAACGAGGATGGAAAACAGAGCTGGAGGCGAACATTGAAGCGAGAGGATGAAGAGCGAGAAAGGAAGCATAAAGCGTACGCCTACGAGTGAGTTGAATTCCATGGAAAGACGGTCATTGATTGATTCCTAGACTTCCAGACTGATGAGGGACTCGTTCTTTGTTGTTTCCTCGAGGTCCCACTTCTTCCTCGAGGATACATTGCTACCGGAGAAAGAAGATACCGTTTTGTTGCAGCGAGCCGAGCGATGGTTGCGAACCGTGCTTGAGAAAGCGTTGATTAATCATTGTTTAAATGGCTTCTGATTTTTGTACGAAGCTTCTATCGCATTATATCCATATTGTCAATTATGCTCACATTATGAACGTTTGTATAAATTCGTATTTTTTATCAGTAGAATTAAAGGAACGAAATGTAGATCGAGATCTGTTTCTTTTCTAACGAAGCACATTTTTATTAGACTGTACATTTTGTTTTCATAGTCTGATAATATATTTATGAGTACGAGTATATATTTATTTCGTTGAATTATCTATGAATTCCTGAACATTCCTGGGATGTTCTATGCATCAGTCTATAAATGATTAATAGTCGAGTTACGCAAAATCGTGGAAAATGCGACAGACCTAAATAGCGAACGATCAAGGAAGCATAGAAGCGAATAGTTCAATAATGACGCCATCATTGGCCGAGTAACTAGCGATTAATAAACGTCGGGCCCTCGATACACAGACTACGCCAGTTTCAGCGCCGATTATTTATCGAAACATAACCGGCGCTGGAGATCGCGAAAGAGCTAATTGAATCGATCCTGGAATTATCGCAAGCAGTAGCATGTTCTTGGGCGATTTAATCGCAACAGAATAACCGAGCTCTGCGATTCTGAACGGTGGGAAACAAATTTCTATTGATTAATTGAGATTTCGATTCAGCTAATGAAATTCGTACACGATATACGGATTTATAAAATGGATTTCTAACGAGTGGGGAATTGAATGTAAGCTGCTTGATTGCGAGTTAAAAAGTTTATTGGAGACCATTCATAATTAATATGGAATATATGACGGAAGATTCGAAATCACGTATATAAATGATCTCGAATGAACTCGTCTTGTCGTTCCGTGTAATGGCTACTAAAAGATTCATTCGAGGAAATATCCGAGAATCCTATTTCATATTCTCATGACTTTAATTTCATCAGAATATTGTGCGCATAAAATCTTACGGAAAACAAATTAATAAAAATTCCATATCCACTTAAAATTCTAATGGAAGACTGTCATGGTATCGTAAATTATTGGAATCCATAGCATAAAACTGTCGCGATGTTCAAAGATGTCCGCGGGTAATTTTATAACAGTTTTATTTATCACTGAGACGTGTTAGTAGCTGTAAGAAAGATGGGCTTTAAGAAATGTATAACAGCGTTAATTCAGAAAAATGCGAGAGAGATTGAGGGATCGTAGAATGGAGATTTTTAAGCGATAAGCAAATTGTGAAATTAATTGCGAAATATTTCGATACGATCTTTGTTTTAAAAAACCAAAAACTTTGTTTCAAAGTTATAATCGTTCTACTTTCCCTTATCGACGAAGGCAGACCCAAATAATAATTTTTATTTCAGTAGCGACACCAGGGAAGCAAAAAGAAGATTCATACTTACATTTCGTTATTAAATATAACACATTTATGATCACTGTCCTTCGCTACTTTCCCAATGCCGTACTACGATATTTCACTACGACCTCCTAAATAAAATTCCGCCCTTCCAAAACCCGAAAACGCAACAAACACATACAACTACCTACATACGCAAAAATTCCTTTCTCCAGGCAAAAAGAAAAAAGGTCCATTCTGGGCCGGGTCCATCGGAATGTTTACCGTTCAGAGAAGAGAGAAGAAAGCTGTGAAAAAAGGGTAGTAAGTTTCACCCACGCGGTCGCGTTGCATTCCGGCTGACATCGCGATCGCTCGTGCGAATCTTGATGGAATTAACATTCCGCCGCCGGACGATTGCACCCCTCCCTCGAGTCTATTTAACGATCGTCGTGACACGATACTAATATGTCGTCGGGCTGCAATGTCGGGCGGTGTCTTTGAAGGCTTTGGCGTAATAAATTAATCTATTAGCGCCGCGCCCGTTCCGCGCCGCTTCGAGCACGCCGAACCGAGGATAAAAGAGAGAAAGAAACTCGACGAGGGGAATTGCGGGAAACGGAATCGAGGATCCGCCGTAATCCCCAATTAGGCCCAAATTGATTAGCCCGGATTACCAGCGTCTTCGTTGCTGGCCCAGCCCGACGATAATACTGAACGAAAAACGTTTACCGGTGAATATCCTCTTTTTCCGCGTTCATTCTTTCTTTCCAAGCATTTTTTACGCCATGTGAAATCGATAGCTCGAGCGTTGAAGGGATTCGTTGCGAAGCTTTGGGAACCGCGTCGAATGCTTTGAAGATGTAAAAAAGGACTATGCCAGAGAGTTAAAGATAATATGGTAGTGATAAGATTTGCAGAACATGGAGATTCAAAAGGGGCTAGAATTTATGGCAGGGATTGAGTGTAAATTTTTGTGACAGTATATTTAAATATTGATTGCGTTCTAGAGACGAATTAGGATAAGATTAATCGTGGTAAGGATTGAGTATGGAAATTGGAAAAGAGCAAGGATTTACAGCGTGGGATTATAGCGGATGCGTGAAATTATGTTTGCATATTATTTATGATTTAATAAAATTGGTAATAATAAGGATTAAGTATGAAGATTTAGATACAATATATTATCTGTGACAGGGAGGAAGATTAAGATCGTTAATTTTGATAAAGATTGAGCGTGAAGATTAAAAAGGAATAAGATTTGATAAAAATTGTATAGAACTTGATTTATACTGTAAGGAAGGATTAGGGTAAAGTTAATGACGATAAGGGTTGAGGATCAAGACTGAAAGTGAACAAGGATTTTTATAGCGAATAAAGATAGCAGATAGCTAATCTTGTTTCAATGTTGATTCATCGTGTCCGTAAATTCGTCATTATCGCGTTATCCAAATAAAGAAATAGAGAAAAAAAAGAGCATTCTCCGATGTCAAAGACTGATTTATCCGTAGACACGTTCCAAAAATTATTGCAATGACTGATCATCAACGTTCGCAAAAACATAGGATGCTATCTAAACCAATCAATACGGTATGTTTGACAATATCGATAAATGCGTGGATCGAATGCCAGAAAGCATACTTCAAAAGCGACAGCTTACAACGATCTACCATTAAACGAGGATCAAGGCATATCGAGACAAGCTCCGAGTCGATAAACGACGAAGTGCAAAAGATAGTCAAACGTGGGCTTATATTTTATTGCTCCGTAAAATAGAAAGCCTTCGAGAACGAAAAGACGTTCGCGATAATCAGAATAATTCGACGATCTCAGTCGATGTTTCTAGATTGCGACCATTGCTTCCACCGTAACGAAAATTACGAACCAGGTAGCTCGACTCGGTGCTTGAACGGATGTCAGCAATTACCAACGACGTAAATTCACGCGTTATCGTGATTTCGACGTTCGAAAAGACAAGATGTAATAGCTGCACGCGAATGGGTTAATTAGTTATGGTTGAGTGCGTCTCATCTACAAAACGGTGTCTCGCGCTACACTGTCTGTAGATCACTCACTGTCGATCTACCGGAATCCGCGTGCACCCACTCGCCCACGTAAAGGAAAATCTTTCCACGTGATGGATTACGCAGATTCTTGAACTCTAGACTCGTGGAATCCAGTTTGTAATATTGGACTTTGATGTGAGTAGCTTAAGATTTATTACTGATTCAAACAGCTACCATCCTACCGTATATGCTTAGAGATAAGCTCCTGCTACGTAAGTACGTAGTCAAGGTTCAAGAGGAAAAGTATCTTCTTAAAATCGTAGGTTTCTTCTCGCGAAGGAATTAGAATATTTTGACGGCAAAAGAATTAGGGAAATTCGTATTCAAAACTTGTCAAAGTTGTAAATTCTAAATGAACTAAATTAACTAATTTAACCAACAAATTTAAAAATTCGCCAGAGTCTTGCAAACTCGACGATAGAAAATTCAAAGATATCACAAAGAACTGCCGATTTAGAACACGTTGCTTATATTCGAAGCGCCTAAAATTATTTATTTCATTTCCACGGGTTCGTAACAGTTGCCATCAATCTTCACCCCGCTCTACGTAACACGTTTCTAAAGACAAATCGAACAACCAGTCAGCAAGATTAATAGCAACAACTTCCTGATCATCTCCCTCGAATTATACGTAATTATCGCCGTGGTCAGTGAAAATTCACAGCATCCTTCCCCTCTAGCTTTCATCTGGATCCTCGGGGAGCAGTGAGGCTCGTTTTCACTTCTGGATCCCGGCGACTTTGGTTCATGCCTGGTCTCCGTCCCAATCTTAATTGCCCGAATTAGTTAGAAGCTTGACTAATGGCGCTGCTTTATATTCACCGTGCTACGTCAGAGTATGGACAGAGAGGGTGGAGAGAGAGAGAGAGAGAGAGAAAAGGATCTCTAGAGGGGCGGGTGGATATATCAATTTGTCGTAGACAGAGGAGAAGCTTCTCGGAAGTTGTATCGGCTACGCGGACGCGACGGAAGATCCGAAAGACCTCGACGATGATTTTCGTTGAATTAGTGGGCAAACCTAATCCACCGTACGTAGCTCTCGTAATTCTGCCACTAATTGTTTGTGATCGCCATAGTGTGGAAATTTCGGGTCTGGATTGGAAGTGGGTCAATTGCATTAACTCCTCATCTTAAGTAGTTACTAAAAAGTCGTAATTGAACTTTATTCTGATACAAGATATTGAAACATTCTAAATTAGTTGTGTATACCAATTGTTACTAAGCAATTGAAGTTGAAATTAAGGTGTTACGAAATTAAGTTAGGAATTACATAAGTAAGGAAACGTACTTTGTTGAATTGAAACCATGCTCTATGCCATCGGATTGTGACTTTAAGTAATGCGAATGTTACACCTACTATATTTTACTTTTGACGACAGAATGGTAAAGAGAAACAAAGCAGTGAGAAACATATGTAATGACATAAACATTATCGCTCTATAATACATATCCGATAAGAAACAGAATGCACCTTCAAGGATGGATAGCCATATTATGTGTCAACGTTTGTACTTCTCCAGTCTTTAAGTAGTGCTATGAAAACATTGCAAGAACTTTCTTAAACGATCTCCCGAAAATTCCCACTTTCTTCTTCTCTTTTAAAACCCCTCGATCGCTGCCTCGCAAATGCCACAATACCAATAATCAACGAACCAACCACCCTCTTTAAGAGCCATTAGATCTGCCTCCAAATTCCCTTTAAGAAACGAAACAGCGAGTTCCTGGAGTGAACCGCGCGTGGGCAATACCAACAGACTGTAAGGAGCGTACGAGTGGGAGGAGGGTCGGGTCGAGGGCGTATTACACGGCCAGGGGGCCCCCGGTATTCGAGGCTCGGGTCCGGCGCAGTCAGGTGAGCCGAGGCGCCCAGAGCGCCGCTGATCACTTTGACCTACGACCCCATCAATCATCGCCAAATCATACACCACTTATCTGAACGCGGCACGAAAGCGGTGCACGTTCCTGTAATGCAAGTAACAGGCAAGGGTACGCTCGCGTGCGCGCGCGCTTTCCTACACCTTCGTTTACGGATGCACCCTTACTCGTCCGCATTTTCCTCTACGCCCACGTAACCTCGCCCTGGCAATTATCGTCAACGATCGTCTCCCCACCTTCCTGTCTCGATCTTTTTCTTCCCCCTTGTTTTGTTGGTTGGTTTCGTCACGCCGCGATCATGATTGCGCGTTATCGCGTTTCGCCAAGGCAAACCTCGTGAGAGAGACCCGGACCACAGGGGTCAATAACGCGTGCCTCGGGGTCGAGATCGATGTTTGGGAATATTGCGTAATTGAATGTCGATGGTACTTCAGAGCACGATATTGATACATTGTAGCGGGGTCATGGGAGCTTTTCAGGTACTTTGTGGGCTGATGTATTGGAAGAGGTGAAGAGAGTTTCTGGTTTGGAGGATGTGGTCGTGCGATGAAAGTAGAAGGTAAAAAGGAAAATGGAAGGATGAGGCAGCGGAAGGTGAAGGTATCTGTTATTGGATTCATCGATGGAAGTGGGATTTCCTGTAGATGTCAAAAACGTGAACCTGTGTATTTTGAATCTATGTATTCGAGGATTTTAATTAGGCGTGGCTTCATTTAGAATGAAATGTTCCATCCTTCCAAAAATTAAGGGAGGATTCGGTTAATCTGTACGCAATACTCAATATCCTTTTATTCTATTCTAAATCTTTATTCTATATCTTACGGAACAGATTAACCTCCCCAACCAAGATTTAAATTTAACACTTTCCGTCGCGAATCATTCGCCAACTGTTCGATCGCGCCTACTTTCGTTTCTGCTGACCAAGAAGCAGCGTTCCTCAAACTTCGCTCACCGTCTGGCCTGAAAAATGCGTTTTGAATCGTTGCCGATCGAGATCAAGCCGCCAATTCCAACCCTGTGCAGTGGTATCCCGCGATCTCGAGCGCTTTGAACATAAGATCCATCATTTTACTTGGAGTGAAACGTGCACTCGATGGCTGTCACTGTTCCCAAGACGTGCAGGCCTGAGAAAAATCGATCCGCGTATCGACGATCGACGCTACCGAATGGGAATACTATTACGAAGAGGATTGGTCGATCGGCCGAAAGACAACTCTCGGTTCGAACCGATCGTTTCAGTCAGGAAGCACCTATGCGTTCATCATAACCGACACTTAACATCGTTTTCTTTCGCATCTCTTTCTCTCTCTTACGCAGCGTGGCCACGGGTTCTCGTATTGTAACTGCCGTCAGATTGTTCTTCCTTCTCTTTTTTTTCATTCGCTTTAATATATTTCTCGTTCTCGTTGGTGCGTCGATTTACATGTGAATACCAGGCGTTAACAGACGCTTCTTCGGTTACCAACAACCATCTCTGTCTGTTGCTCGTCTCTCTTACCGCTCTCTATCGGACCTGTCACAGAAACCTCTTCTTCGAGCATCTTTCGCTAGACCATTAACCTTCGTCTACTTGAAAGGGTCTGCTGGTAGCGTCTCCTCGTTTCCTTCTTTTTTCCCCTCTTCTTTACCTCGGTGTAATCGTGGTTTAGACGTTGATGAAGAAACCGAGTTAATTGAGTCCCATTAATCGGTAACATGTCCCTTGAAAATTAGACGCGCGCCAAGCGTAAGTAGATACGCAAAGACAAAAGACTTGGTGGTTCGCGGAGATACGCAGAAAGAGAAGAAGGAGGAAGCGGCGAGCCACCCCTTGTCTCTTCGAATGGAATTTCTAATACCGATAAAAGCGTTCTTTATGCAAATACCCTTAATACAAGTCTGAGTGATCGAGCACCCTAGTTAGCTTTGATTTCTGTTGCGGGCTCAACAGCTTGACAGCACTAATGAGTCGTCGAGATCGTGGGTCCGGTAAGTCGAGTTTGAAGGGGCCCGAGATAAAGAAGAAAGGAGAAGAAACGACGCACGACGAAAAGAACGGGAACTGTGCGCGATTCGCACACGAACCACGGAATCCTTTTTTCGACGTTGATCACCTCTCTTCGTGGGACTTGATGGCCCTTTCGCATTTGTTCCAAGATCATGCTCTGCCCGCACGAATTTTCCCAACTATGTGTATATGTAGCGATATGCGTGTATAGATAGGCTGACGGAAGTATTTTGAACACCTATATAATTACAAGTAGTAAAATGGAGTCATTTCGCGAACATAGTAGGTTCTGTTAATTGGTCGTAGAACAGCGAATGTAGGCCGTAAATCATAGTTAGTGTAGTGCATGTATATACACCTGTTGATATCAATATTTTATTAGATTGTAGATAGTTATGCAAATTTAGATTTTCACGACTGTAAATAAAGAAATGGAACTCAACTAGAGACTTGTTTCACTCGCTAAATATCATAACGAGCAGTCAATTTTAGATATCTTGCATGTGCTTCTGCGCATTATTGCATTCTGTACATTTCTGTACTGTTAAATTTCCCATAAATATTACCAATTTGTTAGATTAGGTGGTATGCTCTCTACTAGCTTCCAATAATGACAGTGTGGAATCTTCAGCTTCAACGTTTATAGACATAGCTTCATAGATATGGAAGGAAAATAAACGACAACGAATACTTTGAGATTGATTAAATTAATTTCTTTCTATAATATATTTCCAACCGCTGTCTATTCGGAATTCAAAATTATCACGATAGAACGATAAGCCTAATGACTAAATTTTTCACCGTACTTGTTAATAGCTATCTTTTACCATTTAAATGTAAATCTGCCGAATGACACAGCGTGATCGCTACAAAATCGCACGATGCCTCAGAGAAGCATAGAATCAACGAATTCACACGGTTTTCAAGGAGCAAGACGTCGTCGTTTCTATCTAGAAACGAACGCCGAGAACCGTAGACGCCAGGCAATAAATATCTTTATGCAAAGCTCGCTAATAAACATTGTCTTAATGATCGAGGATCTCGGATCTTCCGTCTCGAAGAGGGCAGCCTGGCAGCACTAATGAGTTCCCGTGGAAACCGAAGAGATCACTCCGGGTCCAGGTTGGATCGAGAACGAAGTTCTCCGACGACGAGAATGAAAGAGGGGCACACAGAGAGCAGAGAGCGTGGAATGGAAAAAAAGAGTCGAACGGGGGGAGCTCGGACCGATTTGTTAAGATATCTGAGGCTGGTCTCGCGGCTGTTCCGTGAGGAATGCTGAAAGTACGCGGCCACGGCAAGGAGACGTATTATGTACACCGGTTTGGTCCCAATTAAAAGTTATCGAACGGTCCACAAACTCCGCCTACCGAGATCTACGGTTTCTAATTATCGGGTAAAACATTATCCCCCCGCGATAAAACCAGCCAGCGATCACTTGGGTCCGCGCCAAAAATGTATATTTAGGCGCGGGACACCTAACGCTCGATATTAATAACTCGATATCACTTAAAATATCGCGCAACAAGACTCCGTCTGTCGTCTGACTATTATTTTTGCCTCCTGTGCGCAACGTGGTTCACGTTCTTTTTTACGCTATTAATAGGGAGGTGTTCTCGGGCTTCGAAATGTTATTTCATTACCTACTGGATTGGCGCGTGGAATCACATATTGAATAAAGCATTGTATGTTCGTGTTCAAAATTGCTCGAGAAATCATAAAACGGAATGATTTGATAAGAAGCAGAGAAATCATGAAAATGGTTTCCTACTAGCTACTACAAATACATTCGTAGCATGGCGAACTCATTTCTGATTCAAGTATTTCCGAGGGATGGCAGCTCTTTGTTATTTATGTCTGCTGAACTTGCCTAAAATGATCAATAGAATTAGAATTTTCAACCAATTAAATACTCTGCTCTAGCTTAGTCTCGATATCGATCAACGGAATCGCGTACAAGTTTTGTAAAATTAAATACTCTTCGTCAAATTTCTCAACCAATTCATCAAAAAGGACGAAGAGTATTGGAAGCATTGTGAGAGAAATGATCTTGCATCGTACTACAAGAGACATTCCCTCGAGTGTCGTATTAGATCTTGACACCAGTTGGTTACTTCGGAGCATCGCGAGGTTCCAACCTACGAGAAGGAACAGGCGAAGATGGCCAAAAAGGATGGAGAAAAAGAAGAGGGGGAGGAGTTCCAGCCTGAAATTTCCGCATTGCATTCCCATGAGATTCGTCCTCCTCGCGCGCCCCTCCACCGTCGTTCTCCCTTTTGGTCTCGTTCAATCTGCGTCAGGGTGAAGTAACGATTCATAAAGTGGTACAGAGTAACCACACGCGCCAGTTCATATCTTTCAATTACGTTATCTTCCGTTATTACTCTCCTTTGGGTCGCTCGTAACCAACCGAAAGCAACAGACTTAACAAAGGATGCCAAAGAAGATAACGTTAGCATTTTTTACGATTTTCCTGCGAGTTTTGACTATGAGAAAAACTGAAAAGTGTTTCTCTCGTTATCTCGGAACTCTAGATATTTTCTCGGTTTTGCGAATCGACTATCGGACTTCTTCTGTTGCTGCTTCTCCCTCTTTCCATTTCTGGTTCCGACAGCCACTTCAGGGTGTCAGGAATGCTTGACTCGAAGCATGGCATCCCACGGAGTTGGCAGGGACCGACGTTTCAAGGTGCGTTCACAGTGACCGCTATTTTCGAACCCGTCCGTTTTCATCGTATCAGGTGAATCGGAGAATCGTTGTGATTCTACTGTATTCAACCTTGTTTCCTTTTTACCACGTTTCTGACGAGTTGGCAACGTGGAAAACTAACATTCGTCTATGATTTATTTCCAATTACTAAGTTTATCGTCAAGGAGATTAAAAGCTGGAAAATCAGCTTGTTATTGATAATCACGTTTCATGAGTTTTGAAAAATAATGGAACATTATAAAAACGATAATTCAGTAAGGCGTAGGTACTTGTTACTATAAATATTGGCGATATTAAAAGAAGCAAAGACTGAAAATTATATAGCTATATCATACATCGCTTTATATACAATGTGGAAGTTAACTGCAATGTTCATGTTTTATCTATTTCTGATTTACATACTTCTTATTAAACACATAAAAACTATGGAAATTTGCTTGGCGTTCATGCGACATTTAAACAACGATTCTTGTTAAATATTGGCAATAAATTATATTTTTTAATCGATCCTTCTCTAAAAGAAACAAAATCTTCGACGATCAAACGCCCTACATTCCTCCATTATATCATTATCGTGCGTCTGGACTCAACAGGGTGCCATTTAAAAATCAAGTCGCCGAAACATGCTCCGGTGGAGTATTGAGAAGAATACGTTGGCATCGATACGGGGTCGCGAGTTAAGAGTTTTGAATGCGACTTAAGTAGCGAATGACGGCGGGAGGTCGAATGAGGTGGCACTCGTGTGTGCCAGAAAACAAATTGGAGCACTCGAAGACAGTCGGGTGCCATTCAGATAGACATCGACAGGAATCCGCGCTTCCAGCAGCGAGGATGACAACGGAAACCATGGCTACAGCATCGCGCTAAACGTCCTTGTTATCTTTGCATCGATAAACGATCGATACGTGAGATCAAGATCGATGCGCATGTATTATATACAAACAGCCCGGGGCGAGGGAATCGATAAGATCGCCGAAATATCCAACGAATGGCGGAGCTTTCTTTCTTTCTCTCTCCTCTTTTTCCTTTTAGAACGTCAATCTAGAAGTCATAAGATTTTGATGCTTTCGAGAAACGCACGATCGACGTGCGATAGTCCGAATGATCGATGCGGCCCGCCGTTGCGTCCATAGCTCGAACGATCGCTCGTGAATTACACCGCGGAAACGCGAACACGTCTAATTGATGTGACTGGTGGATATGAACGTTTACAGTGCGATACATATTTCACGTACTTAGCAAGGTTTAAGTGCTTGATCGAATTTCCGTCGATACAAATTCCCCAAGTGCGCAATAATTCAAAAATCATAAATCATAAAATCTTTTATATTGTAGGTATTTTATATCTTGAAAGAAAAAATATTTTCGATAAATGTATAATCGAAAGTCTTCTATTTTTTACGTTCAGGTACGTACAAATTTGTACCTCTACTTCTGAATCCTCCTGTATAAATATTATGCTGCTCGCGAGTAGCAGTACGGTGCAAGCGCAACACCCACGATATAGATTTGCTTCATTAATGAATCTATCGTTTACGCAATTACTACGAGCTCGTTCAGTGCGAAATATTTTTCGGGAATACTTCGATATACAGCCCTTTTGGAAGAAGGATAGAAAAGGTTCGTGATGCTTCATTTTCGCGGACCGTTACGCTGGCGAACGATTTTACCGCAATAAATCTGCCCATCGACACTGATTGCTTCCATAAATCGATGAACTTATTAAATCAATTATATCGATATATTAATTTTGACGTAAAGATCGTGATGCTCCTCTCATTCTGATCTTCCTTAGCTCCTTCTGGAGCGCGGGCTGATTGATTTATCGATCGTAATCAATTTCGCGTCGAAAGTCTTGTATGAATAAGTAATTCTTCGCTCCGCGTGGTCCCTTGCCTTATCTACTCGTCCTCAAATTTGTCCAAAGCGTTATATCTACATAACGTGTCTTTAGAAAATATTTCCTATATTTTAGCGAATAAAAGATGTTCTATTTCCGCTTGAATTTTGTGCTTCAATAGTAAAGTTTCATTTAAAAAACGACACTTTCTCTGGGAATTTCTTCCTATCGCCGATAATTCGACTCTGAATACAAAATGATAGGATCCGATATTCTGGTTGCTAATAACAGACGCCAATCTCCCGCTTCTGCAAAGTACAGAATGTAGCGCTATATCGTATTACCAATTACCACTACATAAAGCCGCACATAACAATCCCATTGAGTGCGAAAAGAAGGAAGCAAAAAGCAAGCCATATTATACATGATTGATTTAACACTCGATCAAATTGGCGTCGAATGGGGCGGTATATCGTAACGCGGCAATAAATAATAATAGCTGTATCGTAACGCGAGCATGAAACAGGCGTCGCGTACAATCATCGGCACTTTTCAGCAGGTCGATAAAAATAAATGACTGGCAGCCGCTTGCGCGCGTTGTATCTGGTTCGTGGGACGCAAGGTGGCCGGTTAAACGCGATGGGGGTACGTACGCGCGTGTAGAGAGAAGAAGTCTTGAAAACGCGCGAAACGATACGTCGAAGCCATGCGACGTGCGATTGTATGCAAATCGCGTCAACGTTCGCGGTAGTGCGGGGCGTGTTGCGCGCGGACGCGCCGCGATCAACCGATTATTAGACGAGGAATACGTGACTGGAAATGGCCTCTGAATAACGGCGGCCCCAATATATTTCTAACATCTGTAACGCGGAAAATAGAACCGCGATTGCGGCTCACGTTGCACGCAAATTGAGAAACGGGACGTTAATGGTCGTGTTAGAGTTTGTTGTTACGGTGATTATACGGTTTAAGTGCTTTAACGTGTTGACTGTTATTGACTGGGTTTTCATTACGTAAAGATGTTACGTACAGTGGCTACAAAGTGTATCTTCACACCACTGTATTTATCGTAACGTTTATGTACTAATTAGTTAGGTGCAGGTATATTAAATTTTGTACCTATGACTAGAGAAATTTGATACTATGAAAATGTAGAATCTGAGAAGAAAAACGCGATTCTGTTTTCTAATTTCTTTTTATGAAACGGGAGTATTTGATACCTCGCATGAATTATTACGAAGTAGATATTATAATAATTCAAGCAATATATACTATCGTAATATATAGATATTAATTCAGTACAGAAAAGTGTATACAAAATGTAGAAGAGTCGTAAGATATTAAACAGAGTTACCAAACTTTATTGCCATTTCTTTATCACCATGATATAAGTAGATCTTCTCTATCAAGCAATATTAATACCATCTTTCTTCATACCCCAGGAGACAGAAACTTGGTTCCATTCAACGATGATAAATAATTTCATTTCCCAAGTAAATTACCGATAACCTAAAGCGCACGTAGGACAAGAACGGTGAATTAAGTCGCCGGTCGCGAGGCGCCGGAAACGGAATTAGCCGCGGCGACTAGAAACTTTCCAGACGCGTGAGTAACAGAGAACGCGACGCGTTTTTCCGTGCGATTATCTGCCCGCAGCAGTGGCCCGTCGCGAGCATTAATTCCAGCGGTTTAATCGCAATCGTTATCATCGGAAATGTATACGGTCCTAACAAGACAGCGCCGTGATAACCGGCTCTCGATGCTCACCGTGGCCGTTCCACGAGAAACCGTACCAGTTTGTAATTATAAGGCCGTGGAACGAGCCGCGATCGACCGGAAGCTCGTTACCACGCGAGATCCAATCGCGAGAATAGAATTCGCTCCGCAAACTTCTTAGCCTTTCCATCCGCGTTTCCGGAAGCCACTGGGACATACGCGCGATTTCTTTCGCCGATAATCGATATCGCTAGTTTATACGAGTATACATAAGTAAGTACGGCTTGTTGGACGATAGCCGCGTTTCCTGGCCGCCATTCAATTTTTGACAAGAGGGGAAAACTTTCGTCGAGTATACCGACCGACCACGCCGATTGGCCACGATCCAATTACGTTCAATGAAAGTCTCTCGAGGGATTTATGCCCTCCGTTTCTGTCCCGTCTCTCGTCCCGCCGCAAAAACAATGATCCATGGATCCCTTTTCCGGCATTCCGGGCACACCGCCCTGGATGCGAGATCGTACGCCAACGACAGAGAGAGAAAGCCCTTTCATTTTGACCAGGTGACGACTTTTTGCCGGCTAACTTTTGGCCCGATACAATGAGAAACGAGCCGCAAAAGGAACGCCACGATGATCAACGAGTCGACCGTTGTTCGGATGGATATAAATTTTCGTCTAAATCAGCGTGGTTCATGGAAGCTACTCGTACAGGTGTCGTTGATTTTCGCGAAAGATTCGAGCGAAGAGAAGCATCATTGCGACTCTATCGTGTACGAATCTTTGTAGCTTTGTCGCCGATTTATTCCATGTTTGAATAACGCACCATTGTTATTGGATGTATTTTGAATTTTCACCGAAATAAAAGTAATCGCAGTCGCGAGTGAAATTTGTTCCGCAAAAAAAGAAAGTTTCCAGGAAATTCTCGAAACTCGGAGTCCTCGGTTTGAAAGAATTTCCTCGGAGGTGTTTCGATCGGGATCATTTAGTAAATAGCCGGGGTCATTCATAGCTTCGTCGGGCGTGGGCGTAACATAGCGGCGCCTATCCAGACGGGGAAAAATTTATTCGTCGAAGGAGCGACCGAGCAGCGGAGAATTATGGTTCGCATCGCGGCCCGCGGGGAAGAAGATAAATTCATCGGTGCACGAAACGGCTCACGGCGTGGCCGATTGTCCATGCCAATTAGGTTAGGATCCGAATAGCGTAACGAGGCTGGCGCGGCGCCTAATAATCGCGTTATTAATGAGCACTACGTGTGACTCTCTCAGCTCCTCCCCTCGTACTTCGAAAAATGCTCTGTGACTCGTTTGGAATAACAAACTATGATTTAACGTTAGAACTATAATAAAGTAAAGCCTCGTTCAAATTAGTCGGGTTACTTGAACTCGAGTCATCGCATTCAAGCGTAAGTCTATTATTTACTTTACGTGACATACGTCTCTTCGAGTTTCCATTCTCATATTCATTAGTCGAATCACTCGCTATATAAAATCGCCTGAATTTAAGTTACTCTATTCTATTAGTTTTACTTTATTAAGTAGCTTAATTCTACGAGTACGCCTTAATGTTCTCCATCGCGACTGTAATAATATTTCTCAGCATTAAAATAATCTACGCTAATCTAATCTACTAAAATAAGATAAGCGGTAACTGATCAAATTTTGCTGCAAACGTTAATCAAAATTCCAAACTCTAAACCTACTGTTTCGTTATTGATCAAAAACGCGTTATCCTAGACCCAATCGGTTTTCGTTTGACCCAAGGCTATCGGTTCTTACTCGATTGGCCTACGCCTCACCAGTTACCCATTATAACCAGTAACATTCACTCCGCTTGAGCTCTGCAACTATCCGCAAGAAAGTTGCTATTTCTGCAACTGGTATCGGAATTATGACTGGTAATCATCGAAGTGTTATGGCCGGACATTGGATCGCGTTCATTCTGCAAAATCTACGAAAGTTTCGAGCTGCTAGCCACGTTGATTCTATAGGATATGGAATAGAAACGGTCGTCGATGCAACGCGTTTCCTTGTTTACCTCGGTTAACTGGACAGGTTAAGTGGAAATTTAATTCTCCGGTTACCGATCCAACGATATCAGAATTATGAAACGATCGTATAAATTGGATATTCTTATCGTGCTCGCGTTTCGAGGTAGCCGCGCCACATAATGAACGCAGGTGCACCGCCGCCAGTATAGACGAGAGCATGATAATTTTCGCCGTAACTCTGTAGTCATCGGGAGCACCAATCGCTCACCGGAATTGATCGTACTGTCAGAATTATGTCCCGCGGCTGACGTAATTGACCAGCTGCTTTGACTACTGAATTTTATTAACGGTATATATACATAATGTAAAATACGCCGGTACAACCAACTATCCTGGTCTACCTCTAAAGAATTGGCAATTCCTTGTGAATCGATTCAAGTGCTATACCCCAATGGGTTGCGATAGTCGGTAAATCATTCTGAAATGCCTACATAGTTGTTAGTTGGTTATAAGCTATACGACACTATATAGTGGCAATAATTTCCATTCCTTTTCGATTTGCTGTTTGACCATTCTTCGTTCGATCTTAGAATCTTGGCTAGATGATTATCATTGTGGTAATTTATACCTATTTTTAGCTTGGTTCGCTTTAACCGCCGAAGATGCATCTTGAACCGCATCTTGAAAGAAGATCATCTTGATAGTAGAAGCTGATCGAGTATGTATTTTTGAAGAATATTAATGGTATAGTAATATCGACTTGTGGGCTACTTGATTTACGCTAACGGTACAGAACCTTGTTGCAGTGTTCTGTATATATTGCTATATCAGACAGATCAGAAATTCTTCTCTGCAATAATAGTTCGAACTATGTCGAATCGATAAGAATCGCTGTAATTCCGTGAATTTCGGCAAATAAGCGTATATCATCCATACAAGTAGATTCATCCGTCAAGAGTCAGACGCTAAGTAACATTTAGTCCCAAAAAAATAGAACTCGAATAGATGAAATTTCACTATAATTACCCGTATAATAGCATCCGTTCTATGACACAATCCACGAGATAATAAACGTTTACGCTCGTGTAAGTGGATTCATTCATCAAAAGTCAGACACGAAGTAAAATTTCCTGCCAATGAATATTTCGTTCCCATAGGTGGAATTTCACTGTAATTATCTTCTGTAACGATCATCCTAACGTTCAACAAACGACGATGACATCCATTCCATGACACCGTCTCGAAACCCATAAAAACCAGCACGCTGTACGCCGGAAGGCGCGCATTCGTGACCTCGTACGCTTAATTCACAGCGCGGCCGAGCTTCAAACGCGAGCACGCGGCATTAAGGTTAAACGGTGCAGATTACAGGTATATCGCGGCATGAAACTCTTCCCCCTGTACTCGCGGCACGATCAATTTTTCTCGCTCGGCTCCGCTGGTAATTATTGGCGCTAATAGTTAACGCTTGCTCTAGGATGGTTTCAGGGGCGCGTTCACGCCGCGTCTATCGGGCGTTTTTAATTGGACGAAATTACAAGGTGCGTAAGGTGCTTGCAGGGGCGTGTGGAAAGAGCGTTTCGAAGCGGAGAAACGACGCGTACGGTACCGTGGCCGTGGCGTACCGACGACGCCGAGGGCCGAAGCCGACTGAAATATTGCGTTTTTACCGTTAACCCGAGCCGGAGACGGTTAATTATCCCGTTTAAGGCGGAGGTGAAAAGTTTTAGTCACCTCTCGGCGCGGCACGGCTCACGCGCCGCCCGTGTAATACCGAGAAAAATATAACGGAAGTGCCTCGTTTCACCAGGGCCGTAATTCCCCTCGCGAAATTGCGCTCGTAAAGCGGATTCGAACGCCGTTTCGTTTCATTTCTCGGAGGAAACGACCGATCCCGAGGCGGTCAAGTGATTGACACCCCGTGTCCACTTTTCTTCCGCTGTTCTCCTTTCCTTCTCTTTCTCGCGGTGGCCACATGCGGTTGACAGTGTCACGAGTATTTTCGCGACTAGATCAGTTGGTCTTTCGTGAGATTAACGAATAATTATTTTTCTACCGTAGTTGGCCATCTTCGGTGTAATAAATAAGGTTGTTAAAGGATTCAAAGACAGGAAGCTAATTTCATGGACAGATCGAAATGAGTGGTCGAACACGTCATTGTGTATTTCTATTTGTTAGAAATTTTCTATTTCAATGGTATGTTTATTGATTGTACAGGTTAGATGATTTGTTAATTTTATTATATAATTTGTTAATTGTACAGGTTAGACAATTTGAGACTATATGCTGAAAAATTTAATAACAAAAGTGTTTTCTTTCTTTACTCTCTTGAAACATCATGTTCGAGGAAGTGGTGACCGAAAGAACTAGTTCAGAGAAAGGTAAAGGTAATACTAATAATAAAAGAATACTTTGGAAACTGCGTTCAAGGGATTTCACGAAATATTAAATCAACTAAGATAATCGGTAGAACGACAATAAAAAGTAATTTGAAAAGAATATGCGGAGGGGGAAGAAACATGGCAGCGTGAAGAAGAAAAGAGAAGACGTTAAAGGACGAAGGAAAATCAATCAGAGGAAAAACATTTCACACTAGTGAGTTCTGAAATAAGAATATTATCATCTTATAAAATTTCCTACGTACCTAAAGCGCCTTCTCTCACTATACTTCAAACGATACTTCTCTTTGAAGCTCACGACCGACAATTTTTGCCCGCGCTATACGCGGTAGTTATCGCTGGACGAAGTACAATCGGTGTATTCTTCTCTGCCTGAACTTTTCTCTCGAAAGGTCATCGAGATACGCTCGTGAAGACGGTCTTCGCTGGCATTTCTTGATTTGGGAATTTCTCGCTTTCTCGAGCTGCGTCTTCCTGTCCTTAAACAGATTCCGCGTCCATTATCCGCTCGTTATCACGCGTCTTGAATTCATCCTCGATGGACGTTGCGCTCGCATAAGACGTTAATCGAGAGAACATCCCCGAAGACGAAGACGAAGACGAACGAGAGAAATTCTTCGAGGAAGACTTGGTATCTGTCGATCAATCTACGAGTACGTTGCGGTGAAAATAGCGGCAGAGACGTGCCATTTGAACTATCGAACGGTACATTTGGAGCTATATTAGGTTGACGAGAATTTCCAAAAAATTATGTGATTCATTGTGGGTCAAACGAGACTTGTGTAGCATACGCGAACTGTAGACTGTTATTCTATCGTCGAATATTTCAAGCGGAAATTGAATTAAAATACTTTGAAATTGTTGAAGGTCACCGCTTTTGAGAAAACTCTACATCTGGTCTTTTTAGCTTTCTAAAGCATTGAAGCCATCGACAGCGCATAGACAAAAGACTGCGACGAAGGCAGACCATAAACAGTCGACAGGCGACGTTGGCTTCGGGGTTTTTCAGTTATAGAGTAACACTGCTAGCGTGCGGATCTGCACCAGCTCATATTATTATTTCAAGTTTTTGTACTTTTCACTTCCGTATTTCAAATATATTTTTCTACCTTATAACTTATCCATGCGTCTCTCTCGTTATACATCTAATAACCTCCACAGAAATAAAGTAGAATATTTCACGAACCTAATCTATTTGAAAATACTAAATTATTCTGAATTGGTAGAATTGAAGAAATTTGTAATAATTCCAAACACAGGAATTCGGCTCACTGTTCCATCAGAGACGATGACTAGTACAAATGTCCGTACATATTTTATCAAAAATATTCGGAAATATTCTTTCACAAATTTGTTAAATATCGTTGTATTCTTGTATTTCACAATATTTGTTGATCAAATTTCATTCAAGTTTCACAAGTTCGCCTAATAATCTTGTAGTACTGTTACATTTTCACTAATTTATCGACATCGGCATCGCTAAATAAATACACACATTTATGCGATAGTGAGAACACAATAGCGAGCTGATATCGAGTATATTCGCACGTTCAGTCAAAAGTAATCACGGAAGAAAGCAGGGAGAAAAGAGGGAGAAAAGAGAAGCCAGCGAGAACTGAAAAAACCAGGCGACTTGTTGCCGCCGAAAAAAATCTCCCTTATTTGCACCTTTCTGCTTGCACGTGGATTACGCGTCTATCGACTCTTTCATTCAACCGTCGATTATCGAATCGGGCACAATAGCCTCTGTATAGCAGCACTTACTGGGGTTCGATTGAGTCGCGCGAAGTTCCGGTTTATCTTCAATCTTTACCTTCCCACGCGTATCATCCGCGATAACGTTCAAAGATACACGAGATGTGAGAAGTCGAAAAATTCAGTGACACACAGTGCTTCTACATTGGGAGCTTTTCCTCCAATACTAATCGTTCATCGCTTGGTTATCGACTTTGTATAATTACAGGGTCAAGTATTCTTAATTATTGTTATGTTCATTGTTCGAGCAATTTAGAAATTATATCGATCGACTCTATAAATTAGAAGGTACAGAAACGTTATGACGCAACAAACGCTGTTTTCAAACTTACCATAGAATTTACCACTTGTTTATCGAGAATCGATTGTTAATCGTGTGATTATGTAACGAGATTTAAATATTCGTAAAAAGTGGAATTGTCGCTTGGCCCCTGACAGGCTTATTTATCATTGCAATTACTTACGTGACAACAAACAATTGGAAAGTTGCTACTATAAACGATATTAGTTATTGCACCGATCAACCGAAGTATGCGTTTGATAGATCGAAATGTTATTCGTAGGATGCTGTAACGAGCATTTTGACTTTAAAACCTTCATTTTAAAAATGTACAAGTGCAAAGAACGTGTCTAAAAATTTGTATGACGCGTAAGAAATATTCTTCGATTATTACAAGCAATGTATTCGCTATGTTTCTCATCTTTCCCTTCTCTTTGACCTTCATCTTCTTTCTTCTACTATCTTTAGTAGTTAGAAAAAAACCCCTTATTATCACATTCACGAAATATAATCGCATCCCGAGTGCAAAAATAGCAGATCATCTTGCGATTACAAAACATTTGAACTACGCTCAACTGCGGAGTGACGACTGCACGTACGGTACCTGGACACGTTGTCGCCCCACATGTAGAGTCCCCGAAAATCGCAAAATCGAACGTGTACACCTAAGCCAATGGACACGGCGATCGTTCCGATCCTCGTTTAACGAAGAAACAAGATTTCGTCGGAGGATAAGTCACGCATGGCGAGTGGATCGATCACAGAGTAGACGTAAGGGGTGGTCCGATTCGCGCGACGAGATCGACTCGAGGATTTGTGGACATCGAGCCGGGAGGATAGAACTCTGTAGAAGAAAGGACGCTCGTGAAATCCGTGGTTGCGTGTTGGGACGAAAGAAACCACCCTGGCATTCATTTATACGTCAGATTAAGACGTTTGAATTTCGTTCGGAACAACCGAATGGAACAAGGCATCGGTAAAAGTAGAGGGAAGAAAAAACGAGAGAAGAAGAAGGCGGAGAGCAAGACACGCGAGTCATCGTGATCGTATGGCAATCGGCCGACTGCCAGATTAGTATCAGAAACGGAAAGCTTGATGGGAATTAAGACGACGGCGCCCATGTCAAGATGGTAATGCATCGAACTGATTCGGTCTCGCGTACGCGCGTGCAAGAGCAACAGGAACGAAGAACAAGAAGAGAAAAGAAAAACAGGAAAGGTGAAGGAGAATGGAAAAGGAGATATCTTTCTGTTCGAAGATCGTGGCCCAGTGAGAATTCACGCCTCGCAAGCCAAACAAACCCGTGTCGGTCTATCGATTCGATTCGCGAAACTTGGACTCGCATTGAGAAATTTTGCGGTCATTCGGGTTCGACAGCGACCGAGAAACGATCGTCTCCGAACGAAACTTCCCATTGGCTGCCGAACGTGTTGGTATTATCTGGAATCGCGAAAGATCACGGCAACTTACGTACTTTATGCTCCATAATTATTATCATCACCGCGCCACCGTAATAACACGATGCGCTCCGTGTGTGTACTTTAAAAGCAGCCCCCGAACCGTTCGGCTTCCCTAAAGAGCAAAAACCAGAAGAAATTGCCGGGACGACTCCGCATGAAACTCGCCCTCTCGTTTTGTGGAGCGCGAGGCCTCTCGTTATCGCCGCGGTATCTTTTCGGGACGTGGAAAGGAAACGCATTCGCAACGAATATCGATCCTTATCTTCGTTACACGTGCCGCCTGTATGGAAATCGCCGCGTCGGCAAAATTCGACGCACGTCGATCGATCCGGTCGCGCGCGAATCGCAGCCGATCCGCGAGAGCAGAGCGTAGGAGTCGTTCCGGGACCTCGAAGACCGGTTTCGAAAATGTCGACGATCGGTCCGCGTTTCTACGGTATCGGTGAGCGTCGTGACGCGTTGTATCAACGTGTGGCCGTGTTACGTTGCACGCATAAAGACGCCCAATGCGAAATGTCGTCGCGTACAAGCGACAATATGCGCGAATTATGCACGTGACGCGTGCAAAGGAGTTTATGACGAAAGCTGCCGCGCCTTCGCGAGTTCGCGTGAGTGGCGGCTACCGTTCTGCTTGTTTTGCGGGCCGTGTTTTATGGATCGTGTTTTGTGCATGGTATGAGATGCGATTGTATCTTAATTTGCTATATTTGAAAATGAAAGAGAAAGTGGTTACTTTCTTTGTTAAGGTGCGAATATTTAAATGATTAATTTGGTTGTTAGATACTGAGACATTTTGAAGGAAGAAATTTGACGAAGCATTCTATTGGATGATTCTGCTGAATTTACTGTTTTACTTAACTACGAACATATACCAAATACTCTCTTAATAAATGCAATCTCAACTGTATAAAATTTATCATTATATTTATACGATTTAATGAACAACAGATAAAAGAGTTCCAATTACTAAAACGCTGTAAAACCTGAGTGACGATCTGTGTCTACATTGCTAAATCTTCCTATTGAAATGTACAAAACCAAAAACGACTGCGCCATACACATCGGCAACAGCGAATGGCTTAACTAACTACTTGCTATTCATCTTTCACAAACTGTTTCAATGATCGCAAACAAAGAACAGAAAAATCTCCATTATCAACTCATGCTCACCCCTTATTTCCATTCCATGGAAAGGGACCCTTACTTCTGCAACAAGACCCGATAAACACCTCCCTCTGTAACGCGACGTTGCTCGAGGCGGTTATTCTTCGAGGTCGCATAACTCGCGGCTTTTCGCCTCTCCTCGGCACCGTAGAACAAGCTTGCAGGAGACGACAAGCGGGTTTACACCTTGTACACACTGAGAGCGACAAAAGGGTCGCGGTATTAACCCGCTCGCGCTGGTATTCGCTTGCCACGCGGTGGAGAGTGTAAATCAGTGCGTAAATCAACCTGGTGGATTAAGGCGACGCGTTCACGTTGGACGCGGGGTACACGCGTCTCCAACGCGCGAACGCGCCGCTGCCTACCCTTTCGTGTAGGCTCCCGGGTCGAAAGAGAACTCGGCTCGGCTCGGCTTAGCTCGCGGCGAGAGCTCGAGCTATTCTGATTTTTGCCGCGAGCTATCTAGGTGCAAAAAGGAACGCAGGCCAGGCGATTGTCTGCTCGCCCACGCAACTCGAACACCTATGCGCAGAGCTGCCACGCAGGATCCTTGTCGGGCCCGCGATCCTTCGTGTCACCGACATATTTATCCTGTCGGTGGCACGCTAGCTAGGATTTTGATAATTGGACGTTTATCCGGGATCACGTCGTTGCGCGGAACTTACGAGGGTGTAATATTGATTTAGCGGGCAGTTTCTAGGAAGCAGGTACGAATATCGTGACCAGGCTACTGCACTGTTTAGATAGTTGCCCTTTGTAAATTGGTTTATAGCGGCTCGAGATGTGTCGAGGGTATGGTTTGGTTTTAGCTTTAGTTCTGTCAAGTTTCGCGTAATGTCGTTCAGTATGTTTAGTTATTTAGAGTAGCTATTGATTTGTATAAGACGCGTATCCTACGCACGGAGAAAATATTACGGCGTAAATGTCGATGTCGGAAATATTACAGAACAAATGTCATCTATATGATTATGATTGCCATAAATTATGATTGCGAATAGGAATTGTAGAGTTTGTATGACAAAAGTTTCACCGTGTCGTTGTTAAATGTTATCTTATTGCTTTTGAGACTGTCGTTTTAAGTACATCGAAGGTACATACAATTGAAAGGCACAACGATACTCCTTCGAAAGTATCACAGCGTCATCTTAAATTTTGCATGCTCTCTATTTGGATCTTACGTATTATTGGATCCAATAAAAAGCATTACGTGGCAATAATTTAAAAAATAAAATAACGTAAAGAAGGAGGAAGATACGAAAGGAGATCACCGGATACGAGGATAATTTGCGATTACGGTCGCGGTAGCGTTCGTGTTGGCCGTCCGTGAAAAGACACAAACGGCGAAGAACAGGCTGAAAATGCGACTCGACTATCGAAAATCAGACTGTAATGTACCGTGAAACACGTGTTTACCGGCATTTTATCGTTGTAACGCGGCGAGAGCTGAATATGCAAATGAAACGGAGAACCATGTGCGCGGACGAACGATCCCTTTTGGTGTTACCTGTTGACCAGCCGCGACCTTCGATTTCGTTTTGGCACCTCCTGGCGATTTCCTTGCTCTACGTGCTTCGTTCTGCGCGCACGATTAATTGCACGGTCTAGCGATTTCTTCCTGCCTATCATTTATGCAATCGTCGTTCTTGACCTTAACGATTATCATTTCTCCGTTTTATCGTTCATATTTTATAGCCTGCTAGAAGTGCTTAATGAGGAGACCATTAAACGCGTTTCTCTTTCACGCGCGACTGATTGTTGCCTTTTTTCTGAAGTTTCGCGCGTTAACGGCTGTCGTTTATGACGATAATTCATTCATGGTACGGTCAAGGCGGTTGCTTAACGATCGAGACAACACGAAGAACGCTCGATTGAGAATGTCATTAAGAGATTTCACTACGAAATCGATTGAGCCAGGCGTTATATTTTATCGGTATATTTTTGACACACGATTATGACATGCGACTATGAGTTGAATAATTTTCTAGAAATTCTTGCTAAATGCTACACTGAAGATGTAGGTTTGAAGCATTACGAGACTTAAAATATGCTGAATAGGATTACATCAACTATACAAGCGGATTTTATTATAGTTTTAGAAAGGCGACAGAAATAAAACAAACTTTTCTGTACGACATAGTAAGAGCAGAAAATACGTAAATAAATTGTAGATAATAGGTAAACGAACCAATGATGGAAACAAACGATAATAAAAACGTAATTAAACGGATCGAGGATATAGGTAAGTAGATTCAAAGTGTAAATAAATAGGCGAAGAATATAAACAAATAACGCGAGAATAGAAATAAAATAAATTGGAAATATACATTTTTTAATACAGTTCACCACCAGCCATATCACAAACTTTTACTCTGATATCACACGACTTCTGCAATAAAATTTCCTAAATAGCTATCTTTCAAATTTGCGGGCACCGTGCCAAAGCAAACTCTACAAAATGAGGAAAGGTGGACGAAATACGGCCCGTTTCTTCGAAAGAGACGCGCATTGCCGCATATCTGAATATTCACAACGCGCAGGATAGTAGTCACATCATACCGTATCATCAGAGTCGCAGGCCCGTATTCCCAGACAAAACAACACGCGGAGGATCGCACAAGCCGAACAAAAGTACCGTCAGGCTACGGAACGAGCGAGCTCCCGATCCACGGCTCGAAATTTTAGGTTCGTCGGATAATTTTCGAGCGCGTTAAAAAATATACGATAACGTTCGGCCACCGTGCGCAACGCGGCTAACGTGCAATCTCATCGGTGAAATTAGGTAAGCAGATTATAAACAATTAGTTTGGCGGAACACGACGGAACATCGTGATATGGGCGTAGCCGTCGCGTCGAACCACGATAATATATGTAAGAATTTGGCTACCGACGCAACGGCCCGTTTTTTATCGAACCGGTGGCTATCAGCAGTGGCCGCTGATAGCAATGATAGATGCGTATCGTTTTTCCAAAGGTATCATTACCACGACGATATATGTGTACTTACGATCATCTCATATGTACTTTACAAATTCCAGCATTATTTGAACAAAATTATTCCAGCGTAACGGAGGATCGAAATAATGAATTATATTGCTTAATCACAGTGATTCTCGTGTAATTTTATGTTCGTTCACTCGGGCAAGCAGGTTGTCAGTTTTCTCAGTTATAATTCGCCGTTTTTCGGCTGTTTCATTCCTTAATGGAACGATCTGTTTCTTTTTTTCACTGCGTTCTCTTAGTCCGGCGTCAGAACGAATGGGGCGCACGCGCGCTACGAGACCAAACAGCCGGCCGTGGTAAAAAAAATTCGTTAATAAAGTTAAACAGTATAATCCATCCAATGACACGTTATCCTGCTCGCGTTTTCAGGCTGGTGCAAAAAATTCCGCGTGGCTTGTAATATTGGAAAGGGATTTAATACGCGCCGCATCTATCTAGAAGACTGACGAGATTCGTTCCAGAGATCCGATCGAAGTATCGGCGCAACGGTTTCCCTAGCCGTGTCTTTAACTCGAAACTATGAAACTTTGTATTAATCCGTCTCGATATACGTCGTAACGTCGTGAAAGAATCGGCTGTAAGTAAATGCTATAGTATAGTTGCCTAATAGCTTGTCGTTTAATGTAATTTCATATTTACGACTGGCGAGCAATCCAGCGGAAGAAAGTTGAAAAAGATTCGTCAATGTTGCACTGATTATTGGGTTTCAACTTGGAATTCTCGCTGATTATCCGGCTGAAGCTTCTATGGATAATAATTCTGGCGAAAACGTTCTATCATCAAACAAGTTAATCACGAGGGATAAAAGGAGAGGAATTCCGGCAAAGATCGATCTCGAGTGGCAACACCTTGTGTACCGTACACCGCTTCTAACTGGCTGATTGCCGCTTCCACAGAAATCCGTCATACGGTCAAACGACGCGAGCCATTTCGCGGCACGCTCAGTACCGGCTATTGCGCCGTTCAATCGCGGCCCTCGATCATTTGTACTTTCCTATCTGGCGCATTTATCTCGCGTGCACAGTGCCGTGGTACCGGAGGGCACCGCTGGTAATCGAAACGGCTCGTTATCGCCCGGTTCCTACGACATCTAGAACCCCCGCGAGGAGCTTTATCATCGGCAACCATTGCGACCGTAAACGAGTTGCATCGATCAGAAACGAGCCACTTCTGAGGTGTCCCCACCGCGGTTGATGATAGGTTATTATTTTTGCTGCCTGCTCCTGGTGCCGCACACTATGAGTATCGATATAAGCGAGATTATTCATAAATCAAGGACACATATGGAGAATACACGTATGGATTTTTCGATAACCGTTAAAAGCAGCGCAATGTCAAATTGCGGGAGGCTCGAATCTATTGTATAATCGTGGATTGGCGGTTATGATCGATGACAATGTAATTCTAGAATGCTCCTAAGTATTCGATTTTAAAAGTGAAGAGATATAAAAGATTTGCAGGCGGGAAAGAATTTATTTCTCGTTATTTTCTTAGTTTGTTTCCTTAACCGCAACTATCTATTTTGGCAATACATAGCTCGAAGAACAGAATGGGTGACCCATCGCTTTGTGAGTATCGCTGCTACCTCTACAATGTGCTTCGATCTATCTACAATAAATGTTGAGGTTATTAGATGT
This sequence comes from Bombus pyrosoma, assembly GCF_014825855.1. Lineage (NCBI taxonomy): Eukaryota > Metazoa > Arthropoda > Insecta > Hymenoptera > Apidae > Bombus > Bombus pyrosoma. The sequence continues at coordinate 7,948,231 of NC_057776.1, forward strand.
ATAAACAGAGAAACGCGTGGATAAATTGTAAGGTAGAAGATATATTTTAAGAATAAGTACAAGTAGGAATATAATTTGAGCTGGTCCAGATCCGCACGCTAGCAGTGTGGATCTATAACTGAAAACCCCCAAACCCTCGTAGCCTGTCTACTGTTTATGGTCTGCCTTCGTCCCAGCCTTTTGTCTATACGCTGTCGATGGCTTCAATGCTTGAGAAAACTAAAAAGACCAGATGTAGAGTTTTCTTAGAAGTGGTGACTACTTCAACAATAAATAAAGAAGATAAAGACTACATATAGTAGATCGGAAAGCTTAATGAAGCAAATAGTTACAGGCAAATTTCATCGTATACTTTGGCTCCTTATCTTGCAGCAGCTAAAAATTCTAACAACCTAAATCAATTATCACGTTTCGCATACCAACAGGTGTACACCAATACTTATGAATGGAAGTGTACTTATACCGTTGCGTATCGACGCGACCTCGATGTCGTGGGTACAAGGAACACTTCGGAAGATGCAGATTCGATAAAAAAGGAGACGAAGGAAGGTGAATGGAACGTTCGACGCGACGTTACCCGAAAACAGGCGACTGGACCAAGTCAGAGTTGCGATGGTCGGGCGAGAGGAAGAAACGGACCGAGCGAAAGAGGATAGAAAGGAGGAACTTACGCTGATAAACACGTGTAGCTTTTAGCAAGGCATCCCGAAGATCGTATCTTCGGTAAAATATGCCCTCGGAGGACAATATTAACTGCTTCGTGCTTCTGCAGGCTATCCTTGCCCCGTGCGACACCGACAACCGTCCACCCCGCGTCGAATTCGCGGTGCACGCGCTACGGCGACGCGCCAACCCTCCGAGATTCTTCGGCCGCCGCTGAATTATCGCCCGTCTGAATCCTTGCCGCCAACGTGCCGGTAATTAAGCGGCTTTAATTATTATTATACGCTGCACGCGGGTGGCGGCACCGCGTACACTTTATGACCCCCGCGTGCCTTTGACCTTCCGCACGACGGCCACGGTATTTTTAACGCGGCTGCGAAACTATCGGGGAATGCGCGGCAAACCGTACGGACCGTTCGTCAAAGACAGTTCCAACGACTTTTGGATACGCCCGAAAAAAGGAAGAAAATGGATACAGGGGTTTGGGGGCAGAAAAGATGAATAAACGGCGAAGCGACGGTGAATTAAGAGTAAGTGGGACTTTCTTATTGGTGTAAAAGAAATAGACAGCATGGAAGGGGGTGGAATGTTCAATAGACAAGCTCGGAGTATGTGTCGTTTATTTTTAAAACACTCATCTTTCTTGCTTTATTAAAGAGTTGGTTAGAAAGATGTTATTGTACAGAGATTGGAATATCCTGTTATTATGCAGGAGATACGAACACGTATGTGTGAATGTACTTTGTATAATTAAATGCATAATGTCTTGTGTGTAGGTAAATACGTGTGAATTTAGTAAATGATTACTCAGTTATCAATATTCGATAAAACTCCCGCGATATTCGGTAGCGTAATATACATATTAACCTTCGTGGTGAATGAGTTACCGAGGTATTTACTATTAGGTCGTCCGAAAAATTTCTTTCGTTTTGTAAGGAAATAAGGATGCACAACGTTTTTCGTTTTACATTATTTTGTCGAATTACGTATCATCCATTTTGTTCTATCGAGATAAAAATTACAACGTTCGACAGATTAGGTTTCATGTTTGCATAAAGATGTGTCTGTAAAAGAAAGATACTTTTCGGACAACCTAATACTTTGTATTGACGTATATCGATAAATACTATTTGATAAACGCTATTTATATACTATTTGCGTCTGATCTAAAACCCTTGCACGACGATTATAAATAAATGAAAAATAGCTAGCATCGTAAGGAGAGAATTTTTAAACGAATTGCAACTATCGGTTACGGGTTGCTACTTTGAATGCCTACAAAGGATGCTTACCTCATGCTACCAGAATTGAAAGTCTCGCGGACTAATCGTTTCCAAGAAACCGGCAAGCTTCTGCCGAACGTGACAAGATCGCGAGACGGAGATATTCTGGGAACCGGAAGGGAATAAAAAGCGCGACAAGGCAACGAGGCAGGTAGACAAGGAGAAAGGGTGTCGTTCGCGCAGATAAGCTCGCCCCCGCGCACGAATAAGAAGTAACAGCGACAACTGGCGATCCTGGCCGGCGATTGCACCGCGAGGTGAAACTTTATCGGCGCCTCACCGCTCGAAGAAGTTGTTCAACGAGCCATTCGTTCCTTTCTTTTTTTCCACTTGCCCTTTTTTACTTTTCTTCTCGCCCTTTTCCTTTCCTTCTCTTTTTTTTCTCGCCCACCATCGACCGGGGTTGGGCGGCGAACGATCCTCTGCGTTGTTGCATTAATAAGCGCGTATCGAGCGTTCATCTATGGAATCTCGCGTACGCGACGATGACGTACGGACCCGTTCCAGCTTACTGATGTCATTGCACGGCGCCGCCATAAGTTCCAGCCCGTTCGCTCGTTTCTTTCGCGGTGTACACGGAGAATGCCAAGCGATTACGCCAGCTGATATCGAGCCAGTAGCGCGGGACCGAAAAGGGCCGTCGAGAATCGAAAGCATTCGCGCGCGCCTAACGCGAGAAAAATAATCGTACGTACCCTCGTGCTCGCCATCTCCACCAACCGATTCGGTCCTCGTCTAATTGCCAACGTTACCTGTAACGATTTCTTGTCAACTTTCCATTAAAGTTTAAATATTTGGAGTATTTTTAATTATTTATTGATATTTTCTAAATAGTTGCTGTTTCATATCCACGAGTCCGATTCATATTCGCTTCTGTCGAAGTAAATTGTATCAGGTATCCTGTATGAACGAAGATCGAAGATCGACGATTTATATCGGAATTAATTTTTCATGGCATGGCTTGCAATATCCTGTTAGTTTTCTAACTAGAATAGTGATAACCGTTCGATGAAAGTACTACGCATGACTGACAAGATAGCTAGCGAAATACGGATGAAAGAAAAGTATCAATGTGCGATTGATGCTCTATTTTTGTGATCGTGCAATAGAAAATGACGTTAATATGTTAAAAGTTATTCGGATTTGCGTTCCTGCCGCGAGTCAATTTTCCAACCATAAGAAATAATTTGTACTCGCAACAAATTCTAATTTGAACTCTGACCTCAATGTCAATTCTTTGTACCTACAGTTTAAAGTTTTCTAAACGCATTAATTATATACTAAATTTAATATCGCAAACAGCTAACACGTATGTGTATATCAATTAGACAAAACATATGGTAAGAGGTTAATCTCAGCTGGAACATTAATTATGTTTCCTAAACACATTAATTATATACTAAATTTAACGTGTTGCGAACAGCTAACGCGTATATATTAACCAAAGAAATCATAGAGCTTAATCTCTCCTAAAGCTCGTCTTCAATAAAATTTAAATTTCACACCCCAATAATTTATCATCTGCTTATCAGCCGAGAATAATCACTCCTTCCCATTGCCGATTCATCTTTCGCATCGGGCGTTTAACCACGAAGTCATTAAATCATTACACTGGTCTCGTGAATTTACTTGAAATCGACTTCGATTCCTGAGAACCTCCGTCTTCATCTCGTCGATTCAGGTGCCATTGAGCGCGGTCGTAAAGGTACCATAATGCGTCTCCCTGTTGGATGAAATTTTTCAAGCGGAGCAAGAGAGGGTCTTCCCTCTCGTGGAAACGAAGAAGCGTGGACGTTGTCTACGGAGGTACGAGCTAAAAGTTGTTCCCTTCGTCGGGGTTTTATAGGCGGTTCATCGTCGAGTGGCAGGTGGAGGCGTATATGTACGTGTTCGCGCGTACCAACGGGAAGAAAAAAGGAAAGGAGGAAGAGGACGAGGAGGAGGAGAAGGAAAAGGAAAAGGTGGAGAAGCGGTTTATACCGCGCACGCACGGACATAGGAGGCATTGCGATTGCGCTCTCACGACGATGATGATCGAGCACGCCGGCATGAGTCTGCTTCTTTTACGCGTTCATAATTGAGATAATCTTTACCGAGCGAGAGGAGGACCGCCGGTATGTGGATTTTTCCGATCGAACTTCTTTTTTTTTTCCCGAGGATGTTCGCGGGCCGTTACGCGCCGGTACGACGATTGCTTCGAATCGCCGATTTATGGAAGCGCGGAAGCAACGCGGTTGACTTCGGGCTGTTTTTAGAGCGGCTGTCTGCGCTGATCCGCAGCGACGAAGGGATAATTTGATTCGGAACGTGAGCTTATTGCATTGTTTCGTTGAGAGTTTCGAGATCACATAATTGTCGAGTGATTTGTAATTTTCCCTCCTTTACCCTTGTATCATCGTTCGAAGTCTAGTGATGGCTAGTTAATTTATTCGGAAATCATTTTCACAAGTACGAAACGAATTCTATGAATTCTATGTCGTGATAGACTATGTAGAAGCAAATTAATAAATGTAATTAAGACCGTCGTGATCGATCTACACTGTTAATACGAAATACGAGAAAACTATCCGCGCTAGATCGCAATAGATCGAAGACAAGACATTCGCGATACCTGTGATCGCTTTTTATGATTCGTCTTTGCATACGTTAATTTATATCGCATTCTTGTCGTATTCTTTACACTTTACTAAATTCGATGAGAGAGGCACAGACGGTTTGAGAGAATTTTGAACAGGTTCGAGTATCGTTCTAATCCAGCGCTACGTCCAGTCGGAGGATAGATGCAGTCCGTGTAGGCAAGCCAAAGGAGTCAAGGCAGCTGCCTCCGGAGATGCGACGTGGCTCCTGTACGCGCAACCAACCAGCAACTCTCATTCCGTATTGACATCAAACTGTCAAAAGGTTGCGAAACCAACCGAAACGATCGAAATCAATTTATTCTTCGTAACCACGTCAAACCATCATCGATCAAACTTGCCACCAAATTTCTACCTCTCCTTTCAAAATCCAAGATAATCGTACAAACAAAGTAAAAATAAAAGCGAACACTTGTCACACCACTCTGCTCCTTCAGCGATGAAACTCACTCCTTCAAGCAACACCTATAAAACAGAAAGCAAGAACAAAAAGTGCAACAAGAATTCCAATTCCGATCCTCGTAGATTAGATCTACGTTGAACCAAGTGGTCAGCAGGTTACCGGTTGGCGATCGAAACGATCGGTCGGCATGAGAACCACGATGATTGGACCCAATTACAGGTGGCGCGGGCGTGCTCAGGACGTTCTTGTGTCCCTGTCCGAGGCGCAGCTCGCGTTCGACCATCCTCTCTCTCCTCGTTCACCTACCCCTTCTCTTTCTGTCCGTTCGTCCAGGTTCCTCTCCTTTTCTCGAGACCGTAAGGTCCGCCTATGCCGTGTACGAGTCTGCATGTTTCTTGGCAGGTGTATACACGCATTTCCCTTCCGTCGCCTCGCCCCACGACCGTCTACCCCTTGCCCCAATCCCCTCTCCGTTCCCCTTGGTTCACCGGCACCTTTCTCCACCGCCCGCGCCAAGGGAAATTAAACCCCACTTAAGCTCGCTGATTATCGTTGTCACGTACTCCGCGTCGTTGGTCCGCGAGTGCTCGAGAAACGAGCCTTGGCCCAGCGCTGGCAAAAACTCCGCCCGGGAGAAGCGACGCGCAAAAACTGGAGAAAAGGACGGGACGACCAGAGGAGAACGCAAGTCCCCATCACGGAACGTCCGTCGTTTCCGTTTCGATAAATTGAATTTCGAGACAGCCAGAGTTAGAGGATGAAATTGCTTTTATTTCTATTCTTGGCTTCTTTTTTGGTTTTTCAAGTCTGTTTTGGTTTAATGGTCGATTTAGAGGCGCTTCCTCGGTTTGATTCGAGCATTCGACTCGACTAATTTTACCCGCAGATTGCGTTCCATGCGCGGTCACTGCTTTGGGGTATTCGATTCGTCTTCGTGGCGCGGGTTACCGATTCGACTCGCGTCTCCTCGCTTCGACTCGGATGTTTGATTAATTTTGTTTTTATATCCGCCATTCGATACACGTTTCGCGGATTCGTTAGTCACCGCCGGTGACCCGTGCATGTCGTGCTTTCTTTCACGCGTTTCTGTGAAATCGTGAATTAATGTCGACCAGAGGATTCCTTGGAAATCTGTCTTGCTTCGTGGCAAAGAAGATTGGGGAGAGAAGGTTATTAACTCGGCGTCATTAAAATTCTGTTCGCGTCACGTGTTCTCCGTATTTATTGGTGCATATCTTCGAATGTCACGAAAATCGGCGTTCGGGAAAGGAAAGCAACGGTGTTTTTCACCTCGCGAAATTGAAGTTCGCTCCAAGGACGTGGTCACAGATAGTCGTGTCGCGATCCTGCGCGGGTCAACCTGGAAACAAGCAACGGATACGTCGTTAAGAAGGAATTCTGCCATCTCTGCGGTGAATTGCAGCGACACGATACTGAAATCGCACGGATCGCCCAACAACTGTCGCTCTGCCTCTCGTGTTGCATCGTTTTCCCATACCGCTCGAAACAAAACAAATCGACGCTGTCGCGTTTCTCACGCGCGACAAAATGAAAAATAGAAAGGAAAGAAAGTAAAGGAGAAACCATATTTCAAAGATGCTACTTATTCGAATCAAAACTCAATCTACCGAACGAACGCTGTGCTCTTAAATCACCGCTGCTAAAATTAATTGGTCCGCGCTAAGAGCGCAGAAAGCGCGAAAGAGAAACACGAGGCGGATCAATTGCAAAAAGAAAACCAAAAATGGAACAAAGAAAAAGAACATAGAAAGCAGAACAGCACAGAAGGAGACTCGAAAGAAGAAGAAGAAGAAACGCGTCGAGAAACGATAAGAAGAGCGAAAGTCGAGGATAGAGATGAAATTGGGGAGAGCAGGGACGAGAAACGGACACGAGGAGGGTGGGGGGATAGCGTATCAAGCCTGGATTTCGCTATAATGAATTCCACCCTCAATGGGTAATCACGGGTCTCGCTCGATTACCCGTCTCTCCCTCTCGGGCACGATAGAAAGGAGCAGAATGTTTGGCTGGAAGGAGAGGAACGAGGAAAGGGTGGCTCTGGTTCGGGGCCCTGGAATAGCACTTAGGGCCCTATACGTGCCTCGGATGATACCCTACAAGGTAGCAGGAACGGCAGCCGACGCTGGCGGCGTGGTAATGTTTTAGTGCACGGAGGCGGAGGCGTGCTCTGGTAGTTAGGTTCGCCTTCACCGTCGTTTCTCGGTGTATATATTCGTCGAGCAGCGGTCGGTCGCGTTGTTGTCGGCCGTCGTAGTTGTTGTTGTTGTTGCTGGTGCAGTCGACGCGGTGCATCGAAGGGGGCACAACGTGCACGCTATCATTAGGAGAAGCAAGAATGAGGGGACGGTAGGAGGATGGATGAGATGGACGTTCCCTCCTTTCGCCTCTCGCCTCTTGTCTCCCACTTCGTTTCTTTCTTCTTCTTCTTCTTCTTCTCTTCTTCCTTCTTCTTCTTCTTCTTCTCCTTCTTCCGCTGCTGTTTCTGCCGCTCCTCTTCCGAGTCTTATACACGTAGCACCACGGAGGAACGTCGGTAGCAGAGTCGCGCCTCGGGCTACGGCTCTTTTATATGTGGAGCAACCACCTCCCCGCAACCTGTCCCGCGTCCCAGCATCTCGCTACTCTCTTTTCTTTCCTCCGCCGCGGTCCTCCCCCAAGGCTCGGACGCCGCTTCGTCAAACCTCGTGCACACCGGCCCAGTCGTAACGGAACCCTTCTGGAATCAGTAACGAGACGCATTTTCAAAGGTCCAAGAACGTTCGGTTCGGTGATCGAACTTTGAGTAAGATTACACAGGTGGTCAGCTTTTTTCCTGAACGTATTCGAGGAATATTATTTTACCGTGCCAATTGGTGATCCAGGTGTTTGAACCAGGTCAACTACCGCTGAGGGAGACGCGTCACTTCCTTAAGCAATTCTGTTTTCGCGTAAATCAGAAATCTCGCTGCAACGAAACTATTACACCCTTAACAGAATAGCGATCGGCCAAAGACTACTCGTCCGACCTAATCTTTATCAATTTTACGGGCGGTAGCTCGCCAAAGGACGATCTCGATTAAATGTAAATCCTAATCAGCCGGTTGCGCGTCCATCTTGTTTCCTCCCTTTGGTCCCGGACTGATTACAGGTCGCATGTCCGGCAGGTCGGTGCTTGACGATTTTTTTTTCATCGACGCCGCCGTGTCAAGCCCACGCATCTGGACCCGCGTCGGCGAGACGCGTGAATGAAGAAAACAGTAAAACCGCGGTTACTCGCATGAGCCAGAGTTTGGCGCGTTCGTGTGCGTGGCTATCCGGCGGAGAGCGCGCGAAGCGCAAATATCCCGTTTTAAAGCGTCGTTTGCATATTGCGCCTCGAGGCGGCGCGTTTTCGGCCGGCCAATAACGGTGGCCTGCCACTTTCCACTTGGCTATTTCTTTTCTCTTTTTCTCTGCCGTTCGTCGGAGGTTCGCTGTCCGTTTCCCGGCTTCTGCGTCTTTCTCTCGTTTCCACGGCACACGTGTGCTCGCTCACGCGCATGCCTCCAGGAGGATTATTTCAACGACGATTTCTCGGAGCCGCTGCGCGAGCAAACCGGAGGACCCAACGATTCCCGGAGAGTCGACCGATCATCCTCGATCACGCATGTCGGCTCGCCGCTCATTCTGGCATCACCCCAATCACCCAGGGCGTTCCCTCGGTCATTCACGCGATTTCCATTCATCCGTAGCTCGGCCAGCGAATCGATCGCGAGCAGACATCACGCTTCTGCTCGGACCTGTAGTTACCGCAGACCATTTGCGTTCAACGATGAGTTTGCTTATAACGTCCGGAGATTGAACCGGTATGAAATAGGGGAACGATGGAAACGAAGGGATAGAAGAGCATGGATTTTGCCTCCTGAATTTAAAAAACTTTTCCAAACTTGGAATAATTTCCTTCGTTTGTTAATATATTTCCAAGATTTTTGGATTAGCGTGCGATTTTTGCATTGTCAGGACATAGAATATTAACGCGGTGAAAAGAAGAGAAAATGGTCTTTTATTTGGTCTGTAGAATCTGACAAACCTGAATCAGTACACGTTGAGAAAAGAAGAACAAGACAGTTGCAAAAATGAGAAGAACTAATTTGGAGAAATTAAAATCAATCGACTCTAAATACGATACTTGTAGATGTTTTTGTTGATTTGCAGTAACGGCACAAGGATACTACCGATATGTAACTTACTAACGAATTATGTAATAACTAGAGGCTATGCTTGTCATATTCTTGTGGAACCAACGTGTTATAAATTTCGATCATACATAAAAACGCGTGGCGATAGTGTACGCGTGTGAAAGTTACGCGCGATTCATCAAAGTAGCTGTCAGTTTGCGATATCGCTATTTGAATCAATCGCGGTAGTCTTTACTTTTAAAATAACAGACATGTTACAAAACCAAGCAATTGCACGACGTTCGACACATATGGATTTCATTTTTGTGATTACGTTACTAGTTCTAAAAATCAATTTTGTCGTGTCATTATATTCTACACAATAACTGTGACAGCAAAAAGAGTATAATCACCCGGAGTTCTTTTCTTCATCCTGTCACAATTGAATTACACCCTGTCAAAGATAATCAAGTGACACATACATCTGAACGATGCCGCACACAAACGTGCTTCTACAAAATGCCACGATAAATTAGTCGTATTTTCACGGCACAATTCCCGCGCAAAGACTCGTCCAACGTATGCACCGGCAGTTAACCACGATCGATCGTTTAACACGGCTTAGCATTTTCTCCGCGCTGTCCGATGTCCGATCGCCGTATTTCAGGATTAACCCGTGATGAACTTTTCTCGGCGAACAGACGCTCACACGTGAACATCTCCAACGTTCCTCGGTCACGGCCGCTCATAAATCCATACCTAAACACCCGTATGGCGTACGCTGCTTTCCCCTTACGCAAGATGAAGCTGGTCGTTGTCATTTGGAGCGTGTAATTAACCGATAGAAAATGATGAACATGAAAATCCTATTGAGATTTCCATATGTCGTTTCTACATATGTTAATGAACTGCGAATATATCGCGTCTATTGGAAGAGAAATGCATTTCTAGATATTTTCTTTCTGTTACGTTGTCCAAAATAACTATTCCATTTTATTTCGAATCTAAATTGCATGAATTATATAAACTGTAGCATTATATGTATATTACATAATTTTCAACAGAGATAGTTAACAACTGTTCAAACGAGAGAATAATGTAAAATGTAAACAGTGCTTGTGATAAGTCAGGAAATAAAATCATTTTACGATAAAATTATATCTTTTAGGGAACGATATTCGTTCGTCGTAGATCGAAACGTACGTTATAGAAAATTGATCAAAACCCATTTATTAAAACTTCTGTTAACGGCTATCGATCTTTAAACAAAAGCCAACATCTGCAAGCCAGCCCCTAACTAAGTCGTATGTTTAATACCTATTTTACCAACAGAACAAATTACCGATTCTACACAATTCTCGCTTTCGCGAAGTCTTCTCGTCATTTTAAGCTCGACAAGCCGCACGGTAATTGTGATTAATTACCGCGTTAACGCTTTTAACAAACGCGAACAATGAGCCAGCGTCGAACACACCACGCACCTGTCGTAACCTCGCGCGTCTCAACCCGCCTCGCGTCCATCTCGCGACTTCTTAACATCCACCGCGAAACGAGGTTGCCCATTCTGGTTGATTACCTCGTCAAAACGCTCGAAACGACTGGTCCAACCGCCACTTTTCGCTGACTCGATGTAGATTTTCGGAGCGTCTCGCGGTAGATTGCGAAACGTGCTCCGAAACCTTCGAGAAGGGAAGATCGTTCGAGGTGGATTCGATTGCTGATGCTAAGAGGTGGGTTAATAGTGAATGGATTTTACCAATGACGCGCCACAGTTTCCATATTCTGATCATAATTCACTTCGTGACGCACGACGAGCAGGCTTTTAGTCGCGATAACAGATTTACAGGCAGATTTCGAGACGCGAGTGTAATGGACGTTAAGAATAGACGTTGGCATGGCCTTGCTAATTCGGCTATTATTTCCAACAACGTTCGGTAAGGTGTCTGAATTCTTCGGTGCTTCATGGACGATCGATTGGCTTCTGAATATATACCGCGTGCTTTTCAGAATAGAACGTTGATAGAATAGACAGAATATAGTCTTTGTCCTCTTTTCCGGCGATTTTCACAATTTTACCCTTAGCTTTCATATTTCCACGTTCTTACTTCATTACATCATAATATACTTGCGCTACATTGCTGTAATAACGACGTCCCGCTACTATTGTACTCTTAATATGCTCTTTGAGTTACTTTGTTTCGATATTAATGTAACGATCGAAACTGTCCGACGCAACATCCCTTTCTCAAACACACGCGATCGTCACACGCTCAAGAAGACCAGAAACGCTCAGGAACAGTAATAGGATAGGCTAGACATCCTGCATGCCATAGCCAGAAACAATAACCAAATAGTAACGGGATAGGCGCCTCTGGGATACACCAGACGACAACCCCTGCAGAGGGACTAAAACCACAGTATAGAAACCCTCCAAAATAAGCGCTCGAATCATTCTGTTAAAATATTTTGACTCAGTCTCTTGTAACACTTTCAATCATTCTGTAACACTTTGGACTACCTTTGTAACTCTGTTGGATTTGCATAATAAATTCTATTATCCGTTGAAGGTCACCGCTTTTAAGAAAACTCTACATCTGGTCTTTTTAGCTTTCTAAAGCACTGAAGCCATCGACAGCGTATAGACAAAAGACTGGGACGAAGGCAGACCATAAACAGACCATAAACAGTCGACAGGCGACATCGGTTTCGGGTTTTTCCAGTTATAGAGTAACATTGCTAGCGTGCGGATCTGGACCAGCTCAAACTATTATTTCATTCTTGTACTTTTCACTTTTGTATTTAAAATATATTTTTCTACCTTATAATTTATCCACGCGTCTCTCTCTTTATACATCTAATAACCTCAACATTATCATATACAAAGTTCAATTTCTTCACCTTATTCGTGAAACGTTTGAACTGCGACGCGAGGAGATCGCCGGCGATCTATCGGTTTCCTGATTTATTGTGTCTCCGACGTGACACTTGTCTCTTGGAAACTTCTGCGCAGCGGACGTCCACGCGATGTTTATCAACGGCAAGAGCATTTCGGCTGCACTATGTAACGTCTTAAAGGCTGACGAACAATTACAAGTAATTGACACGCTACTCCACCTTCCCTGTAAGCCTGTTTCTGCAACAACGAGGAGTATGAAACAAATACCGTTTCACGAGGCTCGATCATCGTTAATGAAAGAACGTAACTTCGCATCAGCGTCCGACATCGACTGTTTAATACGGTTGGACGTAGTTGAAAACGGCGAAAGCCGGATGGTACAATTTGCCAGACGATTCTACAAACGACTCGGTTTTTTCGAGGGATTAAAAGTCGAACGGACGATCGTTGTTCGACTGGGAGATCGTGTACGCTTTAATGACCGTCAACCCTTCTCGATGTCGAGAACGTACGAGTGGGCGTGACTGGGGGCAATTTGGGAAAAACATAATTTAGCAGGCGTGGCCCACCGCACGCAAGGTGCAACGAAAATGAGATTTTTTATCGTACGTCATCGCGGTGCGAGAAAGACAGCGCGAGGCCTGCCCCTTTTCTAACGTTTCGACTTGCCTCTCGCGGCTGAAACGTCGCCATTTTCTTCCCTCCGAATCGACCCTCAGCTTGGTTCCAAAAAAATGTATAGAAAAATAATATCAACTCTTTGACTGTGAATGAAAATTTGAAATCGTTTTTTTATTATTATGATTTCTTGAATTTCTGCCCCCCCCCCTTTCTATAATAATTAATTAACCAACAATATCGGTGAAACGACAAATTCGAAATTATAGGTTGTAGACCATTTATGTAATTTGTAATTTGCATTTCGCTTTATTGCTACGCTAATTGCTGTCGTGCAGGAATATTTATCGATAATATTAATTTGTAACGTACAACGTGTCAAGTTCTGCTAATGATATTAGTTCAATTATGCAGGAGGACCTAGTATCGAGTATACAAATATATATCTTCAACTTTACAACAGGAGATAGATATTAATAATTACGTTACGTATGATGAGATGCAAGATGTGAAATTTATAGTAGCCTATTTAGCAACCTGCCTGAATTTCTCTGGTCGCATAATGCAAATTCATTTCGTTCGATAATAAATGATACTGATAAAGTTGAGTTTCCCTTTTTTTTTTAAAAAAATTCGAAAGCGAAATATAATTTCGCTGGACGGAGATTTAAAAACTGTTTATTTTATGCAATTTTACGTAACGTAATTCTCCCCTCAATTAACGGACAGGTATAATCGTGGCTGGTAATTTGTGCGTTTCGATTGCTGCCATGGTGCGTGACGATTGACATGAAAGAGATCGCACTTCAACCAGACATAAGGTTCTTACGTTCTCGAGCTGGTTAACACGTCCTAATTGGCGTCTCCGCTGACGGAAAGGCTTTCACTTCGTCGTCGGCCGACGTCGGTTCTGTCGAATCGATTCGTGTAATTAAATCGGGCTGCGGTTAAGGACCAAATCTTATGAGCGAAAGAAAAACTGTTCCCGTAATACGGTGCGCCGGTATATTACGTGTCAAATGAGAGTATTTTAATTTCAAACCATCTATCGTGTTAGGCACATCGTTACAGTAAGAAAACCAATTACCTGCAACGTGACAAAGTGGAAAGAAATATCATTTTTTTTTTTAATTTTCAAGTGGTTTCATTGCGTCGTAAATAGGCGAGTTGCAGTTGCTGGAATCGCTTGCTTCGTTTTCACGTGTACTCTGTATCCTGTACGATGCAAGTCTAATACGTAGAATACAAAATGATAAATTAAATACTCCATAATTATCTAACATGAGTCAAATATAAACCAAACTGTCTTAGATACTGATAGGATTCGTATGTCACGTTCTACGTAAATATAAAAAGAATAATTAATAAAAGCTCATTATTGAAGACAATTTGTCATATATCGTACAAAATCCATCGTATCCAGTAATATTTATTGTAACAGTTAATGTAATCAGCAATAAGCAACGGCGCGTAAAGAAACAGTCCATATCATTTTCTTTTTATAAAATTACTTATCAAATTTTCACCTTCTTCCAAACGCTTACAAACCTTCTCGTAGAGCTTTGAAACGAAAATCCACAAAAATATTAAACCTATGATTATCCTTCTCTTGAAAGTATACTTCACGAAAATATTATCCAAACGGCAGGAAAAAACTTCTCGATTTATTAACGATCTCAGGGGTTAGTGTCACCGAGCAGTCAAGCGTCTCGTTCGCCTTTCCAGCTAACACGAAATGCAACGCGCGCGGACAATGCGCGCTCACACGCACGGGCATGCGTGTGCGTCGCGCGTCTTTCATAGGAATCGCACCTGTCCAGGACTCGTCGGAGCCGCGAGCCTTAAACCTGTCGGCGGGATTCATACCGACTCGGATTGATATATCTGCGCCGCTCGCGAATACTTTTCCTCCTCGGTCGACCCACCGGCGCACTTTTTTCTTCTCTTTGTCCGTCCGTCCGACGCGCGAGTCTCGAGGCGAGTGGCGCGTCATGAGTCACGATCGAACGCGTTGGTGAACGTGGGAAGACGACAGGGGAGAAACGGAAGTGACGATGGTGATTCTATGGCAGCGTCTTTCAAAAGGGAGGAGTGGTTTCTCGAGAGATTTCCTTTTTGTTTGCGAGCTTGCCGTGGTTTGTTTGATTGCTTCGCTCGGCTGTTTCGAGAGTCGAGATTTATCTTTCGATGCCAGTGTTACAGTGGCATTGTGAAACAACGTGCTAAGGAAAATACGTTTCAACTTGAAATTCTTGTCAAATTAAGTCGAGGATGATATAATTTGAAATCTCTTGATAAGAGACAGATTCCTTTCGTTTGTAGGTTTGTAGAAGTTTGTTCGATTGCTTCGCTTGGATGTTCGAAGAATTGAAATTTATCTTCGGAGAATAGCGCTTATAGCTAAGAATAAGAATACTATGAGATATCGTAATCATTATAAAAAGATACCTAGGTTTCGATGTTCGGTGAAATTCGTGAATTTTTGTCAAATTAATACTCCGATTGTTTACTCAGAGATCTCGTAATAAGAAAGATTCTTCCGCTGTCGGAGGGTCAATGTTGACTAGACGGCGATGTCCCCGGGTTTCCGCATCAATCGACGTCAAAAACGATCGTAATCGGTTGTCACACCGACCCCGTGACACCATCCGATCGATCAAGCGTAAATTGAACGTATCAGGCGTACGGATAAATCAGCGGCACGCTAGCAAAAGGAGATAACGAAACTGGGTTGCAAAAAATTGGACAAATTACCAGGACCCAATTAAATTAATTCGCACCTTCGTGTCAGCCGACTTAATTGCCTCTCTCCTTGCACGGCGATAAAATAATTACGATGATTACGGTTCATGTTAGCGCATCGTGTTGAGGTGAAAATCTCGGTTTACGTGAAACGGTTGTGGGTCGCCAGGAAATCTCAACGAAAAATCATCGTCCGATCGTTCGCATTTGTCATTAGTGGCACGCACTCGCGCGCAGAAGCGTGCTCGAGCTATTACACGCTTGCATAACAGCCAGGTGAGCAGCGGTGCACCACGACGATGACGTTGACGCTAATTAATGCTGAGTCGCTCGTTTGCATGCGTGAAAACGATTTTTACCGGAGAGCCGTGCTAAGTGTCTTGTGTCGCGGTGAGTTCGTTAGTCGGGTGGGTGGTGAGCAAGGTGGAGAAGAGGATCGAGAGTAAGATATCCGCTGAACCAGCGTAGATCGACTCGACGAGAACGATCGATCGATCCTTCTATGTCGCCTGGCGAATGTCGTTCGAACGTAAACGCGAACCCGAGATCGCTATCGATGGATCCAGTGAGTGATACGCCTTGCAGAGGCGTCGCATCGCATTTCGTTCGTCCCTGATTGTATTCAGATTTAATTGGGAATGAAACGTACATTGTATCGAGACGATGGGAGGAGGTTTCAAATTATCATTATTTATACAGGTGGATAATTTTCATTGAAATTAGGTATGTAGCGATAAAGTAACACGCTTGAAGTTGAATATTAATAATAAGCAAAAGTAGAGAAAAATGATGGTACAAATATTCCTCGTGATAAACAAACTTATGAAACTGAATCGTCTATTTCTTGATAATCGAACGTTAACTGGACTATTCACGTAATGAAGTTGGCAAATTTACAACGAATAAAATTGACGTAGAGATAATATTACAAAGATCGTTAAGTATCAAAAATTGATTTTGAACTCTATGTAATTCCATATCTTGGAGTTAAGTGGAATAGCTTTAAGGAGAATGATTCTGTTGAGAATTGTGAATCTTAACCGCCGAAATAAAAGTAAAGGAACACTACGATTACACTTGGAATTCATATTAAAAGAGTTTTAGATTTATTTAATAAACGATTTCCAGCATCTTCGTCGATATACATTTGCACGCGCCTCGGCACTCTCTTTGTCTCATCATCTTCCATATCACACTGCCAACAGAACAGTTACATTCATCTGTTTTTCACCGCGCACACACATACTTCCACACACTCATATTCACACACGTGTGTGACTACTACGCGGCCAATGTAGTCTGCTAGCATACGAAGTTATGCATATCTCAATAGATTCGAATGTTCTGAACGAACAAATTGGTAGAAACTTGAAAAGGCACGAGCCTAAATATTAATCTTCGCTACTGGAATTGCGTAGTAGCTAAGTTAAGTAGCTTCAGCTACTGCTTGTTTTCTCTAAAGAATGCTACGTGCCACCCTTGGTGCCACCGCATGCACGATGCTTTAATTTAAGACTTCGTTATAACACGGTTCTAATATACGTGTCAGACTGCTGTCCACAGGCTAAGTGAAATTTGAAACAAATTTGCGGGGGTGTTGCTATTTTTGCGAGTTCGTGTCACGTACTAATAATATTTCCTTTGATGTACTCTTCGTCGTTCAACGTCCAGTCAATCCGCTCACAGCCGCTCACCTTTCAAAAGCCGCCATTCTACGTCGAAAAACGAAAGCTAGTAGATCCACTCGATCGAATTGGTTTGAAGGCGACCCGCGAATCACAATTCTATACGCGGCAGGTTACACAAGTCGTAAAACTCTCAAAACGAAATATTAATTCGTTGAGGAAACATCGCAAGATACGACGTGGAACTTTAGACTGGAACCTTTGAACTGTGCGTGAATATACTCGTTCTACTGCATCGTTGTTAACAAGAAATCGAATGTTGTTAGCTAGAGTTATATAAAAATGTAAAATCTTTTAAATACCACAGTAGGTAGTCCGATTTGCAATTTGATATCTCGTATCGATAACGTTAGAGCAAACAAGATAAATCGGATTCCTTAAATCTAGTAAAACTATACATATTTGGAAGCGTACAGAAACACTGTTCCGTGTAAAATAGCCGTAATAGGCATAGAAGCAATGAAATACGATTTAACATCCATTTTACGAAATATGTTATTTGTAAGACAGGTTGGAAGCTCGTACCAATATCGAGCCTAATCACTAATTATATATTTATTACCACATTCTGTCGACTTATTACGCGTCAGTTCTTCCATTAAATGCCACTCTATTGCATAATGTGTATTATTAAATAACGATAAATGGATGCTGTTACAACAATATAAAACTTTTCTCGTTATAATGATTTCGCAACAAATTAATTACACGATTTATATATATTCTCGTGTTTATCGTTTTACTGTAACGCGGCAGCAAGCAGAAAAGTAATATCGTCGTTCGAGATAACGATGTATATATTTAAAAAGTAAATTCGAACAACTTTTCATCTTGATCGATATTAAAATCGCCAAGTTAAATCCACAATCGCAGCAACGATAGCTGCAACAGGCTTCAATTGACCGTACGGTACTGCTTTAGTTAAAAAAGAAGACTAATCGCATCACGTTTGCGCGCACAACCCAAAGAAACGAGAATTCGCACTTCCTTATGACAATCTAATCGTTTCACTTCTTTTTTTCTTCTTTCGCTGGAATAACGCTGGCACATTCATGGTCATTTGCAGAGCTAATTTATCAAGGCGGCCTCGCGAGCAACTGAAATTAATATTCCCAGCTCGTAGATCACCTAGCCGGTGGATTTTAATGGAAATGTTGTTTTTTCTCCCATTACTTGAAAATAACGCCGCGAAGCACCAGAATTTAACGCTCGTTTCAATATGCCGTATCACGAGGACGTTTCAGTTCTTGGGGTTCGAGATTATCCTAATCAAGTTTGTTTTCCTCGTCGTTCCAATGCGTTCCGGATTAAGCTTGGTAGTTAATTACCATTCAATTAAACGTACGCGCAGCCGCATCAAGACATATTATGACTTTACAACTACTATCCTTTTCTATTTAACTTCCACGAACAGAGTTTCTGATTCTTTTTTATTATGCGTACATATACATGACACGAGTCGTGCAGATCGATCTAAATTAAAATTCTATACTGTCTATCTAAAAAGTATAATTTCTACTAACGTTAACTTTTACAAAATTCTATTCCCTTCTATTCATTTCCTTAATTAGATACCGATCGAGTCACGTCAAAATTACATAATGCACAATTTCTAGCTAACCGATCAACTTGCTAAAAAATCCCAGCCTTTTCGAATTTCCTCTTAAACTAAATACTTTACGACCAAACTTACCAATAAATACAGTTCTTCTAGGATAACGATGCAATTAATACACCGGTTAAACCAATCTTCGAAATTAAAAAAAAAAAGAAAAAGGAAAAAAGAGAAACGCTGCACCGAACAACCAACGACTTTGAATGGCGGCGCCGCGTTGCGTTGGCGGTGGTGAACGGATAATAACGCGGCGGTCGCGCGAACCGGCGTCGTAGTAAAATCTCTCAATTTGTTACCGCGCGGCGTCCGTCTATCGGGTTCCTTTTTGGTCCTTCCTGGTCGCAATCTTATAAGCAATGCTCTTTCGCGACCAGTTCTTGCACGGTGCCGGCTTCGCGCCAATGAGATACGCCACGAGAAGAGATTTTTTTCCCGAACAGGCAATTTACGGTAAAATTGCTCGGCGAGGCGTGAAGAATTTTGAGAGGCGTGCAACAAGTGGTTGGGTGCAACAAGTTATTGCCGGCGACGTCTGGCTTTCCAACGTGCGCGGCCCGTGCTTCGTTCGTTCCTTCTTCCTTCTCTACTAGCACCTTTTCGCGCCGCGAAATTCTCCGATTCACCGCGTTCCACCTTTCGCTGGCGACAAACTCTTCACCGTGAAGGAGAAAACACGGAAGAAAAATCCGTGACCCTGTGGTAGAATTCCAGGCGATGGCAGAAGGACGAAAAGAACTTATAATCGGGCGACGGTAACGAGCACCCGCGAGAATTTCAGTCCTTCTCCTACGTAATTTCCACGACGTAGTCACTGGCTAACTACAATGATTATTTTCGTCTATGCCGCGAGATTTTTCACAGAAGAATGGAAGACCCGTTATTCAAACGCGTTATCTCGTTTACAAGGGAGAGCAAAAATCACGACTCTCGCGAAACTGTTCGTTAAGTTTCACGGGAACCGAGTGGCTTGTTCCTGGCTTCCTGGACAGATACGATCGACGAGCTTCGATGGGGATTAGAGGGAATAGATTACGTGGCATTCCCTGTCGTGTATTTTTGGAGATGGTCGTTTTATTCGCGAAGAATCTCCCATCGCGTTTCAACTCCACTTTCGTTTCCGTACGAGCTTCTCGGAAGTCGAATTAATCAACTGAACTTCTCGTTTGTAATCGGACGCTTTAGATTAGCGTCGAACTTGTTAAAAAATTAATTACTTACTTGCAAGTTTATTGATCGCAAATCAACCTAAAGACGTAAAGAATCGAAAGTTCCCAGGCAAATGTAACAAACTTTTATTATCATCGTCACTTTGCTGTGCTTTCCCATTTATAGATCCGCGCAAGTATCTAGGCAACTAATATACGGAAAGATAAGAAAGAAAACAGAATTCATACTGTTACTTCCTTTCTTTCTATCTTTTGAAACTAACGATGTAGTTAGAGTTCCACCGAAAGTTCCATTTGGTCATCGCGGGTGAATCATTCGATCGCACAGTAATCTCATAGTAAGAGAATTGGTCGGACGTCCTGGACGAAGGCCAAGGCGAGTCGAGGTACAGGACGTCCGCTTCAAATAGTAGCGAGGAATTAGCGATGGCTATGGTCGATGTGCAAGGCAAGGAGGGGAATGATCGTAACGTTTTCGCACGGTCTGTGCATCGTCGCGGCGTCTGCAACGACAAAAAAAGCTGCGACGAACGTCCGTCACGGCGTCGTTCCGTACGATCGAAAGCGCAGAAGGAAACTAGAAGATCGAGAGAGAACGTCGTGGAAAGAGCGGAAGGAAGACGAATGGCAAACGTCAACCAGCTTGCGTGGGTGGCTGTCTGTGGTTAAAACGCGACCGATAATATTGTTCCATCTCGCGGTTTACGTAATGATGTCTCGTGAAATGAACAGCGAAACGTTGCGGGACCTTGCGTTCACGTTTCCTGAAATTCCGCGGATGTTCCGCCACGCTGACAGGTATCGTCGCTCTCGTTTCGAGCACTGCCGCTTATTTTCGTCGACGCGATGCGACGTGCCGAGTTCGAAACAGTCTGCGGTCTGGTGGACGGGGCGATTACGCTGTGCAACGACAAATGAGTCGCGTTCATACATACACAGCTGTAATGTGTTTCAAGTTGTACCAGCGTGAGAGGAACCGCGTTGGAGTAGTTTTGAAAAACTCGGTTGGATTGTATGTTTGTTCTAATTCGTCGATGTGAGAAATGTTTCGCCGCAGTAGAGTTTCGTTTATTGGAACGAAATTTTAATTGGTGTTTGATCGAGTGTGAACTATAATATGAACGTAAAATCATTGGTAATGGGAAGAATTACGTTTATCCATCGATTCGGATGGAGTAAAATTCTATTTAAAATAGCAGTGATTCGTTAACCGACCATGGGTCCGATTTTGTCTGTCCAATTACCGAGGTAGAAATATTTCTAGAAAGTCTCAAGAACAAGTTGAATATGGATGCTTGGCATATCTGTTTATTTAATGCACAAAATTTATTTTTCGAGGGCAAAGACACTTGTTAGAGAAACATTTGATGAATATAACATATGAGTCGGTACAAGTAGTAAGTATTCCAACACTTTCACAAATTATTACACGTAACACCACGTGCTCGCTCCTCAAAAAATCAGTCCTAAGAACTGTCGATGACCATTTAACGAGACAAATTCCCAACCACTTAATACGCCGCTACTATAAACATGTAGTTTAATAAGAGTTTCTATTAGAAGGTGCAGAATGTTGAAACAGTGCCGAGAGCCGCATATCGGCGCCACAACGACGTTCCATGGGACGGGACTCGAAAAACGAATACGTTAGCCAGTGCGCGTACACATAATTTTCCAACCAATTTTACCGCGGCCTCTCCGCCTATTCTCAGATAACGGCTGGTCTCAGTCAGCGATCGCGTTAAGCGGCAGCGTTGCAGGGTGGCAATAACGCCGTCATCGACGCCGCCTTAGCTCGTAGCAGGCGTTACGGGCTCCGGCTCGCGGAATTACGCTTAAGGTCTCTTGCCAGAGGAATGCAACTAAAGCGAGCGCTGACGATTCACCGAGGGGGCAGCCTAGTAAAACAAGGAAGGAGATACACCATAAGCTGTTTGTAGGAGAAAAATGAAAGTACGGGGCGGACGAACTAGGCGGAAGAAAGGATGTTCGAGGAAGGGCGAAGAGGTAAAAGGATCGAGGAAAATTATCGAATGGAAGGGAGGCGAGGAAAAAGAGGAACGTTCTACTCCGAGCCACGTTGTTCTATCTATGCACGAGAGTAATTTATGTTTGCATTATATGGCGCCAGGTAGGGACATGGCGTTTCGTGCCCAAAACTACTCAGAGCTCAGCGTTGATATAATAATAGATCGGTAAAGAAATTGTATTATTTATCGATGCAAGATTTGTCTAATAATTTCATTCTAAATTATTTCTCGGCAATTACAGGACTTTGTTGTTCGATAATTAGAACTTCATTCATTCATCAAACCCATCAGCGAACAAGCAGATCGATTTACAGCTGGAGTCCACGTAACAAGCTATCTGTGATTTCTGTTTCATACAATTGGAATCCAATTTCGAATAAATAGTTTCGATTATCAGGAAACCATTCGAATTACATACATTTATTACAAATTTCGTTCCATTAAGTGGAGTTAAGTGGATACTAATTACATGTCCAGATAACGAAATTGAGGTACTTTCAAAAGCGGTGTTGATCGGTTTGGCTTCCAAGGAATTCGTACCAAGATAATTCGTTTCTCGTATTTATTATTTTAACGAAAAGTAAAAAATAAGTAGAATATCTTGCTCCACAGACGAATCGAGGCGCGCGAGATTCCAACGGAGGGGAATTTGTCAGGTGGACGTAGATCGGATCGCAAGGTGGGGAAGCGACGGCCGCGAAGATACGTCTGGTCGCGTTCCGTTGTTTCGTCTGAAATAGCCACGACAGTCTGGCATGACGGGTACACGTGTACTATTGTTCGTTGAATCCGTGGCCACCCACCTTAGACGTGGTACACGCATCAGAGGAGAGCAGAAAGATGGAGTAGATCAGAGAGAAAGTCAGGCAGATATGAAATAAAGGGAGACAAGCCAGGACTCCGTTTGCTCGGACTCTCGCACGAGATTCACCGCGTCGAGCGCATGTATTATCGTCGCTATTATTACGCCTTCGCCACCCCCCCAGACGCAACGTCTTGACGGACAGTACGACAGACAGGTTTCTGCCTCCTTCTTTCTCTATTTCTCCGTCTCTTCCTTTTGCACAATCCCGGTTCCTTGTGATCTTTTTCTAGTAACTCCAAGATGGAAACTCCGCTTGCGTCCCCGTGACACTCCACGATTATTAATAAGGTCTTCTGCTTCGTTCCCGCGACTATGGGATCGCCCGACTACTTGGATCTAGTACAGCGATACGATTTAGTAATTTTAAGATTCAAAAACCCGCGACGTAAATTCAAAGACTTCTAAATGTGCCACTTATTTACCAAATCGGCTAACTCCACGAAACGAGAGGTAGAGAAAATCGATGAAACGGCGTAACGTAAGAATGAACGACTCAAATATCATTTAAAACTTCATCTTCTTTTTAGAAAAAGATGAACATATTTTGAATCTATAAAAGCTTGAAACTAGTTTCTCCTATTCCTTTATTCTCGGCACATCGAGCCAACAAAACCATCTAATCGCGACCTACGTATCGACAGAGCCCGACAACCTTCCGTAAGCGCACGCCTATACGCTATCCATTGTTTGCTGCTCTATTTTCTATTAGCGCGAACTCGTTGCTCGCAAGGGATATTGGAGTCTCAGCGCGATACCAATCTGATCTGTGAAATGGAAATGGATTGCTCGCGAGACATAGCGGAGAACCGGTGGGACTGATAATGCCTCGTTCGTAAATAGAAGCGGAGCCAATAGACGGTTGGACGATTGGTAGAAGGAACACGTCGGCGATGAGTAGAAGGCTTTGCTGCTCTTTATTTTTCGTCTCGGTATCTACAAGAGTGATCTACATCTGTCTCTACACTGGTGGACCACTGGCGCGTTCCTTTGTGCGCACTATGGTGGGTGGCCTCGGGATGAATGAACAATAGTACACGTGTACTAATCATGCCAAACTGTCATGTTGTTTCTAACGAAACAACGGAGCTTGGCCGCGCGTTCTCCTCGGCTGCTTCTTACCAGTTGTTACACACGGTTACACGTGGCGCGCGTTGTTTCTCCGTTTGATCTAATCTGACGAGC
Organism: Bombus pyrosoma; assembly: GCF_014825855.1. NCBI lineage: Eukaryota > Metazoa > Arthropoda > Insecta > Hymenoptera > Apidae > Bombus > Bombus pyrosoma. The sequence goes on from NC_057776.1 coordinate 7,972,172, forward strand.
ACGATGATGGATCGCGCTTTTTCACGTAGATAATGAACTCGTTTCGAGAACGAACATACTGGTCGCGCAGTCATTGCGTGCGACCGCTTCGAGACACGCCGCGCGTTTTCGAAAGCGAACGTGTGCCGCGGTGAAAAACGCGCGACGAGATACGATCGCGAGGCGGATAATCGGTGGCCAATAGAAAACGCGACGTGTGGTCCTGGTAAATACAGCGTAGGGCGCGTTCATCTATTTCTTGTTCCACTCGTCGTTTCTCTCGGCGAGTAATTGCGAAACCGATATTTAGAACGTGTTACGAGTCTAATTTCGATCGCGCTCGTATCTTATTCCGTCATAAGTAAAACGAGATCGAAACTCTAAGTATTACATATGTATCTAGGACGATGTAAGATCGTGCGACGAGGAGTTAATTGCTAACGGGAAGAGAATTTATTTCGAATTTTTGATTGCTAAATTGCGAACGATTATCGTTTAGCGGCTGGACCCGCAGGGCGAGGGAGAAAAGTTATTTTTCTTCTCCCGTTACTCTTTTCTCCGTCCTCCTTTCTTTTCTTCCTTTTTCTTTCACTCTTCTGCTCGGTATTTCTTTTTTCACCCTCTCTCCCTCTCTCTCTCTCTCTTTCTCTCTGTTCTTTATTCCTTTACAACGTCGATACGTGAACTGGTAATTGGACCGTAATCATCATCATTGACAATTTTACGAGCGACCATACGCCGATGATCGTTTCACGGCGTAAAAGACCGCTGCAGGCCAAGACGCGGGCCTTCTCTTCTTCTCTTTCCTCGACCGCTAATTTACATGGAAACTATAACCCGGAGACCGTCCTACTATGCCAACTCCCCTAGAGTTCGTTCCCTGGGTTTCTCTTCTTCCTTTTTCAGATGAAAATCACCTACGATTCTTCTACTCGTTCCGTGCATGATTTCACTAAAATACTTCTCTCCCGTTAGGTTTATTCATAATCTGCCTATTTATATCCATAACGTCGTATACGTGATATTATTTGCATTCGTTCGATAGTACGCGCCATTTAAAATCTAGCGAAGAGATCTAGATTTCTAGCGAAATCCAAAAGCATCTTGCATTTTAATCTTCTGATGTCTACCTTCTCACGGTTAAGCCTAAAGTAATTTAAGTAAGTTAAGTTTAAAAATACACGTAACGACACAGTCTGACTAGTATTCGATACCGAACGTTCAAGCGAAAAGCGGAAGATAAAAATACGCAGAAATGGCCAACCCACCGAACAATTTCCAACGAAGAAGACGAACAGAGCAATCGTGCGTGAATTGTTAAATTCCGATAAAAAATTTGCCAGCGTCTACGATTACGAAGAATCGAGAAATTTGTCAAGAGGTTGAGACGCGATATTACGAAAAGATAGAAAACGATGATGGCGTGACATTCGCGTGAGACGCAACGACGCCGGAACGCGCGCGGGCGCTCGACGCGGATGACGCCGCCTCGCACACGACGAAGACGACAACAACGACTTTTCATCCGCGACGACGGGGCTGACGTGGGGTATGCGATGGCGAACAACTCTTCGCGGTTATGTAACCACGCATGAAACTAATATATCAGAGTTGTCCGGCTTTGTGGCAAACTTAGACCGCGCGTCTCGAGCCAAGCCTCGTCTCCCCGATCTTGCGAACGACTCCGCGAAAGAATGCAGAAAGTAACAGATTCGCTCGCTACTAGTCGTCGCACGAAACTCAAACGTTTCGTTATTCTGCGCGCTTTCTGTTTCCTACAAATGCGATATGTTAGGCCTTCATTTTATTTTTCAATTGTGTGGATCGCCTAAAGGATTAACATGTGGAATTTTGATATTCTCGATGTGTACTATAGCGGAATTGATATAGTATATTCTTAAATTATGTATATCAACTTTACAATTGATAAAAATGGAATAAAAAGGTACAGTAACGGTGAATGTAACCGCACTTGGAGCTGTAGGAATTTTATAGCTGCAGTTTAGATCTGAAGCTTTTATTTAATACTATTCGTATTAAACGTATTCGTACGTGTCTGATTATGAATGACTATACTACTTGTTTACCTTGTCTACCTGTATATTTCTATAATTCCGTGTACGTATGCAATATATCTATGATTTAGGAAACAGAAATCTTTACATATTCTTGAAAGTTGCTTTCTAAATTGTACGCCCTACGAAGTTGTTAGTAAGAGGCAGAAATATTTTTCCAAAATACTTCGAACAACGCATTGGCTTGAATCTTCGAAACGTATGAACTTTAACTTCTGACCCATTTTACGACCTCGCTATATCGGTCCAGCCCATGGCACATCTACGCTATGATATTAATCATTGCCAAAATGCCTTTCACCATGAGCGAAGAAAGACTACTGAATCTTCGGTAAGATCTGCTTGACAAAATAGCGTCAGACTGGATATCGCGTTACGTTTGTGCAACGGCCAACAATGCGTCACTCAATGCAGAAACTTCTCGTGTACAAAGTCGTTATCTAGCGTATCCAATAAATGCTTTAGGAAGTGAAACGAAAGGAACGCGGTGCGAGAAAGATTTCGCTCGTTTCTCTCCGATGGAAACGATGGACACGTAACGAGCGTGGCCCGATGGCCTGGCACGCACTAAAAATAAGTCCGCGGGACGAGTTCATTAAGGGGGAATTTTATAACACGCAAACGAGAGGATAATATCGATATCCCGTTCAGCCGGGTGGCTCGAAGGAAAAAAAGAAGATATCGAGCTGCAAGGGAAACCGGGAACGACCACGGGGCCCCGATAAATAAGACCTCCTCGTTCGATTTTGACAGCGTCGTGAGAGGAAGAATTTTTTCGCGTGGCATGCGCAGACCGTCGAAAAAAAGAGGGAACATCTGTTGTCTTGGAAGAGTTTAACGGAGAGAGGACCCAGACATCCTCCGTCTTCTCCGTTTCGTTCGTCCCTCGTGTTTCCTCTTTCGTCTTCCGTTACACGCCCCCACCCCTCCTTTTTCCCGCTGATATTGTTCGCACGCATCGCGAAAATGCGGGTGACACACTCTTTTTGCGGTCGACCCCGGGATAAAGTGTTTAGTCTGACTTTCACAGAGCGGGCGCTGGGAGGAGGGAAGATTCTCGAGGTCTCCATCGAGGACGGAGAATTTCGCAGAAACGTCGCCGTCGGGAACAGAACAGGGCGAACTCGAGAAAAAGAAGTTTCCGTATTTTTAATGCTCGTTAAGCTTTCGTCTGTTCTCAGACGACCAATGCTGTCCATGTTCTACGGTTACATTAATATTCGCATTAAAAACGGATTACACGCACGGCGACATACATTCGGCGACTCGAAGCGTAAATATTTTCCACTTGTTTTACTCTTTTAGGAAGTATAGCGGTGATAAATGCTGACTCAGAGAACCATCGTGCGATCACAGTGTCCGCGCGCTGTGCGTTGTGCAACGACAGAAAACTTCTTTATAGTAGCGAGCAATGCTTTTCTCTAAATAGGTACAGATCTTTTCTTTTTAACGAAAATATTATTGTCAGAACGTAAGTACAGAAATTTGTTGCATTTTCCGATATTTCACTTTCAATCAGATTTAGTTTCAAAACATCATCTCAATTATCTGCATCGAAATTTGTTAAATTTAGCTAACCGTTAAAGACTAACAACGCGCGACGAAGAAAACTGTTGACGCGCAACGTGTTAATATACCAAGAATTTTACTAAAATGCAATTGGAACTTCGTAATTCGAATCGCATATTGACGTTTTAAGATTAAGAATCAAAGACTTTTTTAAGAACTGCGTTATTATTACACGATATAGGAATATTAAACGTACAAAGCATTCCTATTAGCCCCTTGAGCAATATTTGTCAAGTGCGAGAAGCTTCGAGTTATTAGCACGGCATACGCGAAGGTATTAACACACCAACGTCAAAGCCCGAACAAAGAGGCTCGTAAAGCCCAGCGTAGCAAGAGACATCGGGGGACATTTGTCCGAGATTCTTTTCCACATCATCAGGGAGGTATTCTGCGGTTCGTATATTGTCAACGCGCGATACCCCGTCGCGAGCGTCGCGTTTCTCGATTTTAGGGTGTGCCTGTCGTTGGCCGCATTAAGCTCATCTTGCACGCTCTTGTAACACGCGAGCGTACTCACGCCAAGCGACGCGCTGTCACTGCCATTGTGAACGGGGAACGTGTGACACAGGCATGCGACATATCGCGCACACGAGATTTAGTGGTAACACCCACATGGCAGATGCGTTCAACTGCGCGAAATTTGCGACTCGTTTATGTTCCGCGACGAGTGTAAAATGCGCGTCGTTGACAGCCGAGAAGAGAAATTGATTCGTGAAAAATCGTCGAAACGATGCGTAGCTTTGTACAATGTAACTTCTATGGGGAAATATTCGTATGAAACTTTTACGAAAGATATTCGTATCCGTTGTGCGAGGTCGATGAGTGTTTTGCAACGCTTGTACACACGTTTCATGAATATTCCACGCGTTTTATAAATGAGACATTTTGAAGTTTAATCGTTACGACACTACTACTACGCTACTGTGATTATTTTACAGTTTGAAATGAATCTGAAAATGATTGATAATTTGATGCTATTGTAAGCCGCATTCGGAACGGTCTTGAGATATTGCTTTACGATTATATAAGTACTTAATTAACGGTTGCAGTGAGCTGAAAATGAATTACGAATAGCTGTAAACGGTTTGTTTTAAAAAATGAAGTGTGGTAGGTAATTCTATATAATTTTTGGAATTCTCGCGAATCTTCTAAGACACGTAGCTCGATAAAACATTCGAACCTAATTTTATAAGTTGTAATTAAACTACAGACGTTTATGCAAATTCGTATTTTACAAGTAGCTAGAAATTTGTTTCACCTTCTAAACACTATAATCCTTTACTTCTGGAAAAATGTCCATATCACGTATACATGTTGCCCACTTTTGCATCTTTAAATTTCCTCTAAATGCATTAACTTCCGCGGTCGAGTTATAATTATAAGGCTCGGTCTAATTGAAGATATACATAGATGCAGCATCGCGTATCATTTGAGAAATTATAACGATGTTTCTAATATATCTGAGCATTCCAGGATTCAACAGTAGCAATTAAGGACTAAGTTGCCTCACTCGCGCCAAATTATGACAGATTGCTATATGTGTAGGGTGGTCAACGTGTTCGATACGTTACAAATTGTACTTGCGCCTGTCCACTCCCTTTGTGTTTGTCCAATAACAATGACGATAGTGACATTGCTTGACACAGTGCATGATGGATCGTGCTATAGATGAGATCGGTACGGCTGAATGAATCGTGATAGACTCGATACGATACGCGCAAGTGGTTCAAACTGCCAGGTCATGTTACGAATCGAAAGAGTCGATAATGTGCGATTTGCAATATCAATAACGCGTTTCAATTCGCGCAATATACCGCTACCTTTCGATCTGAAATTCAACAGTCGATGATATCGATTAGCAGTCGTAATAATAATCTCGTTTAAACTGGTCTCTCGAAACTAGACAAAGATACGGGTAAATGAAAAGCATTCTCAAATGAAACGATCTTTTATCCTCGGCGTTCTTCTAACCGGTCATCTGACTATGGATGAATTATGGGTAACACTTAAAAGAAGATTTGCCAGCCGGTGCAAAAAACTAGAAACGCTCGTCTTAAACGGCAAACGCCGTTTCAACTCGATTACTGTGTCCAGCCACAAATTGGCCGGTCGAGAGCTCCGAAACGTTATAAAACCAAACTGTACGAAAATGACACGTTTGTGCTTTCCTAACTGGCTACGGTTTCGAAAACGATTCCCAATCGGTCTTAGAAATCGCTAGAAAGTCTCTGTGGTAGTAGCTCGCTGCACCGACGATGCTCGATCCGACGTTATTTACATGCGGACTGTAATTAAGCCACGGCGAGGAATCGACGCGAGTAATGGGATTATAATGACACCGCGTGGATTTCCGCGCCGACATCGGCCACTCGAACGCCGCGCGTTGTAATCCAGCGATACGCGTCGTAATCGTTGCAGCGATACGCGTTGTAATCGTTGCAACGATACGCGTTATTACGCTCGAACTTTTAATCGATAAACAGATTTCACGGTTTTCTGCTTTAGTTGACGACGTGGCAAACGGCAATTATAGCAATTCAGAGGCGAGTAACAAAGTAATCGATCGATAGGATGATTGCACGTTGAGCGTAGTTTCTCTCTCTTTCTATCTCTATCTCTATCTCTATTTATCTATCTATCTCTGCTTTTTCGAAATTGATTAATACGTTGGAAGATTATTCGATCGCTTCGCTTGCATATGAATCGGTTTAAGATCCTGGAATCATTACACTGTCGCGTAAAGAGACTCGGGAAGCTGAGAGAATAAAAGAAGAGAAAGAAACTAGTCATCGAAATCGCGGCTTGTTCGCCGTAGAATTATTAGCAGCGTCGACAAGGCGAGTTGATAATAATTCAGAACTGTCGGCGCATCGTAGTTTCTACGTAGGAGAATTAACACCTCGTTTCGTGACGAATGGAAACCAAAAACACCCACTAAACGTCACTCCGCCAGACACACGCATCTATGAACGGCTGGGTTGAGATGTGTTATTGTTATTATGCGTCATCTAATTTTCCCGCATGGACGCCGCTAATGAATGGAAACGGCTAACCGTACATTTTCACGGTTCCAAGACGCAGCTCCGACAAACACATCGATTAGTCGACGCTCTCTTCGAGAACGCGAGATGTATCTTCGCGTTGCCATGTTTAATGATCGACTCGTCTTACTCTTTCAAACGTGTGATCCTTCGCAGCAACGCGATAGCTTTCCATAAAACACATTAACATTAAATACTTTGCACAAAGTCGATTGCGATTTAATTTTCTCTACGATTTAAGATACTCTGAACGTACGTGTGACATATGGTTATTGTCACATGCTGCCAATTTCGATTCCGTTATTTCAGCAAATGATCCTTCGCTTATGTCAGATATTAAACACTTTAAAACTATAATTCAATTACTGTAAATAATTAACTGGACGAACTATAAATTTGCTTCACGAACTTACTAAACTAATCGGTAAGTTACGAAAGTAAAGTACGTCCCTGAAAGCATTGTCGTCAGCAAGAAAAATTGCCAGTCCTTTGGAGCATCTGTTCGTAAAACGCGACTCAAAAATGAATCGAATCAAAGTGGAAGAAGAGTTAGAGAACACGAAGAACGTGATTATTCGGTATTCGGAAGAACGGTGAAAGATTGATTACTCTCCTTTAACCTTTCGAGGAGGGTGCATCGTAGACTGCCACTAATGGCCCGGAATCACTCGCAACAGCTTCTTCATCGATGTAAACAACCGCTAAACTCACCGGGTGCGGTGTGCCGTGCCAAAGTGCAGTCGTATTTTTGGAACGCACTCAGCGTCATGGCGTCCCACGTCAGCACGCCCTCGCTCGAATCGCCAGCGTGGTAAGTGTTGGCAGAAAGAGTCGCATGAAATAACTTTCGGTGGTCTCGTTCGTCGATCGAGCATACTTTTAAACAACGTACGACGATTCTTTTCGAACAGTAACGAAAAACCAGAGAGACAGAGAGAGAGAGAGAGAGAGAGAGAGAGAAAGGAAACAAGAGCTAGACAGAGGAAGGAGCAGCCAGACAAGACGCAACAAAATTCGTCCGAGTTCTTTGCCATGCTCGTTTCGATTGTCGCGTCCGCGTTTAATCAACCGAATTAAAAGTTGGACACGAGCCGCGTCACGAACTCGTTACGTTCGGCGAATTCGATGTCTCAATAATTTTTCACGATGCCGCGAGACGCGGCTCGACGTATATCTTTCGGTAAGCAGCGCCAGCCTTTTTCCCTCGTAGCGGACCATGTCGCTTTTTATCGAGGCTGATGCGAAGTTAATTGGTTCTCCGTGTTGCCGCGGAGAACGTGGCTACTGTGAAAACCAATATAACGTTTACGAGTGCGCGTATAAGACGGTCATAAATCAAAGCGCTGAAAACGGACGGAACGATACCATTCGTTCTGGCTGTGTCGCTTCTGCCCTGGGTTCTGCGGCTGCGGGCCTCGCGGCGCGCGATGCGTCAAAAATTTTATATATCGATACGTCGACGGTGGAAACGAAGCAACGAAAGAAGGAAGGAAGGAAGGAAGGAAGAGGAAAAATAACTAACGACCGGTGGACGATCGTTCCTCATGCTAGCCGGAGGAAAAAGCGCGCGCGTAAATCATTTCGCGGGGCCGCGAAATCGCGAGAGGAATGCACGACTAACGAGGCGTCGATTTCAATTTTCCTCTTTCTAAGGACGCGTATAGCCGGTTAACGAGTTAACCATCGATCTTGGTAGCGGCTCTTCGAACGACGCTGACGAATTGCGCCGCGAAATGTTAAAGGTTGTTTAAAGGGCGGCAAATTTCATTTCCAAAGTGTTGCTTCTTACGCGAGTTTTGTTATAAACGAGATTACATATTACGAGAGATTATAGGGGTGTCTTTTTTCGAATGTGACGGACAGATTGTTAGTTTAGGAGCAAGTTAGTTCCGAAGTTGAGGAATTCGGTTATCAAGTTAAAAAAGGAAATAATTTTCGCTAATAAAAAAGTTTGGTGGATCGGTATAAGTGTCGCTGTGAAGAATCACTGGAATGTAGCTTTGTTCTGAGCATAGGAAGATTATGTCTAAATTGGTGCTATTTTTTAAGCTCAGCCTTCCAGAACGTAGCCCGTTGAACCGCCTTCTGACGTTTACGGCCGTTAAGAGAGCCATAAATTTCGCGGACGCTTTTTGCGACGTACTGTATATACATTTAAATAAACTTCTTTCAAAGTCGTCCCTTTAACCCTGTGATTTGTTATCAATGTTGCAATCTATTATCCCAAACAACTAGGAGATAACTCTATCAATTATATTTAATATTCCGTGCACGAAATCCGATATCTTACTACCCAAATACGCATTAGAATTTTCTGACACGAAAGTAAACGTTTCACCGTGGCATATTATTTTACAAAAACGCTTAGAATTATATCAGGGATTCGTATACTTAAAAATAAACTATCTTAAAATTATTAGTCAAATTACAAAGTCGATAGCGACGCGAGTGTAATATAAAAGAGAAGTGAAACATTTATTCCACTAAATAATAATAAACGAGAGGAAACTAAATACGCTTGTACCTATAAACGAGGAAAGGACTAAAATAAGTGGCATGAAAAAAAAAAAAAAATTGTGAAATTTCTGATCACCGAGGCATTACCGTAAACTTTCAAAGACATCGATGTATCGTATTTCTCTTAATTTCTGATATTCATAGCAAACATCGATGAGATATATCAACAATACCATTTACAAGATATCAACTGCCTAAACTACCAAGCATTCCTGAAACCCTGCAATTCCACTAAAAAACCCAAGAATCGAAAGAAGCAGAAAGCGAAGAAGTGAAAAGGAAAGTAACCGAAACTCTTCCATTTGGCAGACCAATTAGGTCCGATTTTCGAGCGCGTGATCCAGTGGTCGTCGGTTTGGACGCGGTCGTAGACCACCGGTCCTGTCTATTATTGTCATCGGAGATGCAATAGGAGCGCGACGAGTCCTCCGCGTACATTCATTCGCGTTCAAGAGACCGTCAGCAGACGGTAGCTCGTTCACTGAGACTTGCCATGGCGATTCATAGTCTCGCGGGTGTTCCATTAATGAGGGGTTCCTCGTCGCGGCTAGCCGCCACTGTTATTATAGCTGCTCATAACAGTGAAACGTGTTGACCCGGAGGATCGGGGGGAGACTTCATGGCAGGCGTGTCGCACGGCGTCTCGCGACTATGAAGCATTGAGCGTCTATTTTCACGCGAGCGTCGCCAACAGCGTCGTTTCTTGTTGCGTGATCCACAAGTATCCAGTCGTGGACCGGTACGTTGCTCGTGGCGGCAATTAAAGCTACATAGCGGAAGAAATTTCTGAACCCGAAACAAACGTCGAAATGGTTACATGCTTTCGAAATTACACCGGACAAATGGTTTCTGTGATATCTGGTGTCATTGTTTCGCGATACTCGAGCCTCTCGGAAACCAAGCTTGGCGCCACTTTTTATTAATTTCGTATCCGATTCTTGAGAAACGGACGACTCGCTTTCATAATTTCGCTCGTTGCGAGGAAACCATATTTGCAATATCTTCGCTTCCCTGTGCTTTTCAATTTACGAGATTGATCGATGTGGTTTCCAAAAGACTCGGTTGACATTTAAAAATAACTTACGGGAGCAGTGTATGAATCTAGAAATGTTTAAACGCCGTACGAGGAATAAGGAAGACACGATCGCTGCAATTGTAACACTCGAGGATCACTAAGAATAACCAGAACAATCAGAACGATCGATTCGTAATTAAAATTGAAAATTGAGAAAAAGATTATAATTGGGAATAAGAGTTTGCCCAAACTCGAATTTTTTCAAATTCCACGGATCTTCTCTCGAATGAACGTAACACGTAGTTTCCGTCTTTACGCGAAAGTTCCATCGCTTAACTAATTATTTGCCAAGTTTCAACGATCCCAACAAAACATTCCAGCATTATCCCTTATTTGTCTAATACGAACGAATTGCTAATTGCAAGGAAAAGGGTGGTACATTTTGTTAATCTGTAGTAACTCAGTGATAATTCTTCCATGTGCGATCACGGCCAACGAAGCGGCTCGTTCGAGCATAGTCGACTGTCGTAAGTGTCGTTAAGTGACCGCGAACGTCCGAGGAGTCGAGAGCCGGTTGTCAACCCCCGACGTGCGTCTAACTACACCGCCGCTAATTATACGTCTTTTAATACTTCAATTATAATTTTATTAGCGAGCTCGCACGCTACTGCGTTTCTCTTACTCTTTCGCTCCTCTCGCGACTCGTTCCAGCGTTTTAATTTACCGCGTTGAAGCTGGGTGTCACGATGAATTAGAACGATAACGAATCTACTTTACGATTTCAGCCGCTGGAATCACGATGTGATACCCTGAAATCACGAGTTTAATGGTTTAAGCAGACAGCAGATGATAAAGACGGGTTTCTTCGTGTTTAATGAAATTATAAATTCCACGGAGAAAAGTAGGATATATGTAATTATAACATTCCAGAAACTAAGATATGTTCGATGTTGATGGGGCGGAAGTTGGATATTAATTTTACGCGATAAAAAACGATGATCATGTGAGCATATGAGGATATATGAATTTCTTGCATTCATCAAGATCAATAAAAGACAAAGACGTAAAAAGTCGAACCATTAGAATGTATAAAACAACAACCATATTCACGCTTTACACACGCAAAAAAACCGCCAGCTTTTTCTTATTGCGCATATTTATTTTAATCAATCTTGCGCATTACCTGCATCATTTTTTACCTGTTCCGCTCGAGTCTCAAATTAACGTCCTTTGCGAACGATTAAAAAATACTGTTACTCATAAAACATATCTGTCAAGCATACACACATATGCGTATACAAGCCTGACAGTGCTGGTTAAAATGTCAACTCCTTCTACTATCTAACATCCACCATATGTACCAACACCTCAAAGATTAATTCGCTCGTTTTAACAGAAATTCACTGCAACGATCGTGTCGGCAATAAATTCGTCCTTTAACGACATCCAACGTCTTCGTCACCTATTTTCGCGAGTTGATCGCATTAAAACGTCTAAGTCTCAGTCTTTTTTCTCTATCACTGACATTCCCGAAGCACATCGACGCGCTTTTACTCTCGAAGAAAAGAATGTTTCGAAGCAATCTTCTAAACCGAGACACCGACGCGTTCCATCCTCGAAACGGAGCGTAGAACGAGGCAAAGAAGCAAATTAATTTACCCCGAGGAAGCATTCGCGCGTAATACAACGGCGTAGCGACGAACAGAAGCCGCGAGGAGCGGCGCGTGGCGACGAGCGGAGAAGCAAAGAGAGAAATCCGGCCCAGACAGTGGAGGGCGTGGGAGATACATTTATAAACTCTCCTCCGTAAGCCTTGGAATCGGCTGATTTACTGGCCACGGAAGGAGATCGTCGCGTCGTTCGCTTTAGAGCGCGTCGACGGCCGCGAATGAGCACCCAGGCCAACTGGATCCTTGGCGTCGAATCACGCCTGTTCTCCTTAATCGATCGCCCGTGACATTGAGCGATCAACGAATTATACGCTGCAAACGCGTTTTCAATCTTGCCTCTTAATAGAAACTTTTTGTATGGAGGTCTTCATGCAAATTAATTTGGTGGAAGATATACGTCGGAGGCAACGGAACTTTGTATCTTACTGAGAATTCTAGATTCTAAGAATGTTTCGATCTGCTTATACGATTCATATTATTTTTAGCATTCGAACGAGCTATAGAATGTTTTTTCGACCGAATAATTAGAATATACCTATGGTGGCGGTAAAATAACTCGCGATAAAACGTATCCTCAAGGTATTAAAATATCAAAGCGTCGCTTGACTTTTGAACAATCTAACTGCAACGTCGATGAACTTGGATATTATTTGATTTCTTGGACTACTGCATTCCTCTCTCTTTGATTTTAATTACCTCGGATATTACTTAATTTCTCGTAAACTTAAATACATCCACGCCTTACACTCGCAAGAGTTAAGTTGATCTGCCTATCGGAATTTCTTCCTTCGCTTTCAATAAATATCACGTTAATCGTACGTATTGCTTCTAAAGTTGGGAAGATTGTCAGAAAATGAAGTTGACTTTTAAATGGTTCGTATAACCATTAAATACATATATATTAGATTGTCCGAAAAGTGCCTTTCTTTCGCAAACGTGTTTTTACAACACTGCACCTTCCTAAACCTAAACGTGAAACCAAGTCTGTGAAATGTCGCGGTGTTTATCTCAACATAACAAAACGGATCGTACGTAATTGGACAAAATAATATAAAACAAGAAACGTTGTGCGTCTATCATTTCCTCATAAAACGAAGGAAACTTTTCGGACAACCTAATAAGTAAGAAAATGAATGTCGCCAGTAAAATTGTTTCAAAAATCCCCGGTAAATCGCGAAGACAAATTACCATTTCTACGATCGCTAAACACCCAACTGCACCGACTTTAAGCTTTTGTAACATTTACATGAAACAAGCCATATCTACCCTCTGACAACATCTGGCGCTCGTCTCGCTCCCAGTAGGCACAGTAACGATCCACGACGGTTGTTTCTAAACTGGTCGACGGGTTCTTTCGTAGGAGGCACCCGGAAGCGACGGTGTCGTTGGATTCCCCGAGACCGGGGGAGTGTCCTCGGCTACGAGAATATGGATATTCTACGCTTGCGAGAAGGCGCGTGCAAGTAGATGGTAGAGACATGGTCGCTTTGTGCCGGTCGCGTCTCAACAAGCGTACTCCATTATTTTCGGGCGTATTGTAATACACATGTTGGATTCCATTAAGCTAACAAATGTACGCGTACATAATCTCCAAGGGAAATCCAGGGCGTTGGTGTCTGTTTCTCGCGGGTATTTCTCACAGAGGGATCGTTCTCGATTGTTTCGTCTAGCAAGCTGATTGTTGCGTCTGCCGTACATCAAGTTCAAGCGTTACTCGCTGTTATCCGATTCTAAAACAAAAAGATGAGAATACCGTTGTTGAAAGGATAAAATGTTTTCTTAAGATGAATTCAAATTGGACAGGATTGGTATGTGCTTGGGGGTATTCCTTTGGCACGGAGAATGAAAGTGCTGGTACTGTGGAGGATAAAGAAAAGGGAATGTAGACCGTTGTCACTGGCCTGGAGAAGCATGAGAAATTAAATATTATGGTCGAGCCACCACTAAAGAAACGATGTCTTAATAATTTGATCGTGTGTAGGTATTAAAATGTCGTGACGAATAAACTCGTCATGCGTACCACGATACCGCTTTCGTAATTCTCGGCAGGTTAAACTTTCGCGCACCGTGACGGTTCCATGAAATCATTCGACCTGTTCGCTTTTGCTAAACGAGGCGTTTCACGCGTCTTTCATTGCCAATCGAAATCTCCATTCAGAGTATTGCGTTACAACGTGCACTTTTTCTTCGTAATTCTTCTACGTCACGTGTTGCGTTATCGATGAAAGTATGTCCGTTTAAAAAATCGTACCTACTCGTTCAACTTCGCCTAATAAATTTTATTGCAAATTTATTGCTAGAAAAATGGATAAATAATTTTATATCATCACTCGTGCGTACCAAACTGAACGACCTTACGGATTCACCAAGAAGATAAATATATTTTTACCTTCTCTATGCATCGTATGCCTTTCAACGTAACGATAAACATTATCACACAGCTACCAAGAATCTAGACGAACATTTTCTATCCCTGTTCGTCTCTCTGATGGCTCCTCTGATCGCCTCAATCTGCATTCCCGCCAGGCGGCCACGTGATGTTTAATTACGTTGACTAATTTCGCCGGCAGCTCCAGATCCGTTCACTCGATTACCAAGCAAGATTGAAACTCGACGATAAATTCGAGGACGAGGAAGAGCAGGACAAAATACGCAGTAGCGATAACAATTTCGTCGAGGAACCGTTACAGGATGACAGGGTGTCGTCGTAGCGCGGGAGAACACGCCTCAAAAGCTTGTGTCACGGACCGCAGAAATAGCTAAGCACGCGTCCAGCAATGCTAGGACTCGTGAAATATGTTACTACGTTGACAAAGCGGCCTCCACGGTAGAAACTTCGAAAATTTCCACCATCGTTTGTTACCAGGCTTTCGGTTTAATGCGCCATCGCGTCATCCTTCGCGCGTTTTCGATTCTTCGCCGCGAAACGCGTCGGAATCGTGCCGCACCGCGTATCAAACGCCGCTTCTCGGAAAATTATGACGGCGGATTAGCGTGAAAAATGGATTGTTTTCGGTTGCCGGCGGACGCGTAATTGTGACACGCGACAAGATTATTCATTGTCGCGTGTGCGTCAACGTTGCCAGCCTGGAACGTAAGCCATGGTTTCCGAGACGCATTTCGCTTGTCCGCCCGCGTGATGCGTGCCCTGAATTATGCTGCGAGAAACTATGATTCGGGGAAACACAGCGTTTCAATACCAGGGACATTGCGTTCTATAAAGACGAAAGTTATTCCAATAGTTGACGAGATTTTCAACTCCTTCTTCGCAGGAACATTATTCCCTATCTTCTGCATCTTCAAAATTTTACGAAGGATATGTTTAGTAAATAAGAAGAACGCTGCATAATTTTCTAATTTCATTCTCCGATCTATTCTCTCTGAATCATAAATTAGAATAAAACATGTAGAAGTATAATCATAAAAGAGTGAAATTTTCCATTCAACCCACTAGGACAAACACCTAAAAAGTAAACCATCGACGTTTAAACAACGAGAATTTTGATTGCAAGAACAAAATACTGATTCTCCGATAAAACGTCACAGTTTCATGCTCCAGCAAATGCGGAAATTTCCATTCAACCTTCCAAACGACCTGAAAAATCCATAAACCATCGTCGTTTCAGCGACGAGTGCTATAACCTGAATTCGAAGAACGTCGCGACGCGACGAGACGCGTAGATCATAGAAAACGAAGCAGCCGTGAAATCTCGGACAGTCATCGGTAACGCCTAACTAGGTACAAGATGGGACACCCTCGTTATTATATCGCGGAATTCCTTTCCGCGTTCAGCGCGTCCGCGAGAAGCGTACGGCGGCCGCGATGCGCGTAAATCTTTCAGCGTGGTTACAGCCGCCAGGCATTACGTTGATGCACTATTTATAAACACATGACATCGGGGCGAGTAGTTGGTGCGGGTGGGCCGAGCAGTTTCGTATTCTCGCCTCTTCTCGTCCACCTGCTCGCGTGTACGACGACCGACAGTAGCCTCTTACGTACATATTCCCTTCCGTGCTCATCTGATTCCATATTTTCCTTTTGCTCTGTCCGTCTTATTACATTCCCGACGCTGGTGTCTGCTTCCTTCCGACGCGAACTTCTCTCGTTTTCGCCGATACGAATATTTCCAGTGTTTCGTCAGCGTTTCGCTCCGTTTAGAAACGTTCGAGCCTCGTCCGTTTCTTATCTCAATTGAACGCGTTGCGATGAATGTAAGGAAACATATATCTGACATATTTACGAGGAAAGATAATAATTCATTTAGTTTTAATTGCCGTAATAATCAGAACAGGTGTCGCGATTAGTCGAATTTCGTGTCTATCCTAACATTAATAGGGGAACTGTATCTTTCATCTTTGATACATAGGTTTTCACATTTAACTATGTTGTATAGTATTAAAGGAATAAATTAAACGGAGAAAACATGGAAGAGAACACGCTCGAAAATTGTAGTTGTAAAACCAATATCGAAAAGTGGAGAAATCAAGAGAGAAAGAGGAATAAATTCTGCAACTTGCAAAACTACGTCAGCATCGCTACGGAACAGACGAGACTGTCCTTCGGCTAATTATCGTATACTTTCTGTACCTTTTTAATGGATTTCGTTCCAATTAGGGTGGTCCAAGAGTAAGGGAGGACAAGAAAGAAAGAGAGAAAGAGAGAGAGAGAGACTGGGATGGAGGACATTAACGCGATCCTTTATCGGCCCACTTTTGCGTCGGAGCTTAGCCCTTCGATACGCAAAAATTATCGCCGGTCGTGGCCGTAATTATCTCGAGGCTACCGCGATACGGTGCCCACACCGTGTAGATCATATTTCTTGTCGGCTTCTGCCTTTCTTCGTATATGTATATACTCGCCGCTCGCGAACGAGTGAGACGTTCCAGAGCCGAGTGCATTAATCTCCGGCGACGGTTGCGTTAATGTAATCGTTTAATAAGTCCGGTTTATTAACTGCGCCCGCTCTCATCGGCATTAATTCACCCTTTGCCGCGAACCTCGTGCACCGAAAATCTGTCTGGTCTGCACGGACGACGAGAAAGAGACAAAGAGGGAACGAGGGAGAACGAGTGGATAGGAAGGATCGCGCGAGCTGTCCCTTTGCTCGCGTGCATCGTCCCACGTGTGTACCGTTCCAGACTCAAAGGCTGCCGTGATCAAAGGACGCGGGAGATTCGAGGAACCGCGGAACAGGTTTAACGCGAGCAAACTGTTTCGCTGGGAGGGAGAAACACTCGACTTGGAAGCTTCGATCGAGCTTCCTTGCCAGAGTTTGAGAAATAGATTCGATGGGAAATTTCATGAAATACGTCATTGTAGGCACGAGGAAGAAAGAGAGAGATGGATAAATGAACGAAGAAAAGGAAAATTCCTGCCGAAGCCAGGTACTCGTTTACTTGGATGATTCACGAGGAAGACCCGTGTTTGATTATTAGATGGGCAGTGCCGGGTCAAAGGTTCACTGATAGCACTCTTGCACGAATAGTAGCTATATAATTTAAACTTTACAGGTTTGATCGATTTTACGACTACGCAATATCGGTTCCAGCTATAGGAAACGCTTTCGATGACGAGCATGGGAGAACTGTTGCAGAAGAATCGATAATCGTATTTCGCATTGTAACGAGCTCCATTTTCCGCGTAATTGATGTCCGGCCGACAGGGTGAAACGAGCGCAGGAAAAACGGAGCGACAGTACGCTAGCGTGGAATTCCACAAGGTGAAAACGATCGTACGACGATCGACGAAAGAAAAACCAGAGCCACTGGATCCGGCCTTGGTCGCTGGCAATCAATTCGTCTGGTTGCGCGGCCTACCGCGAATAATTTCCTTCGGCACGCCGTGTCTCGGTGCCGTTCCCAACCTTCTAATGAATACAAAACGCGGCGATTTATCTCGGCTCATTCGCGGAATATTAATTATTAATTGCGCCACGAATATTTATAAGCTGATATACGAGCGCGCACCGGCCGATCGATAATTTCTGTCGCGCGGTACCTAACGATCCTGCGATAATATAAGCAAAATGGCGAACGACGCGGGGCAAAAACGCAGCGATAATGGACAGCAAGGCGACACAGGCTCGCCTCGATGCAATCGAGTATGCAAAACGGACAGTTTTCTGTTACGGGTTACGCGACTCCCGGCCACCGTTTGGCGATCGGAAAGGCCGTTAATCAGCCAATTGCAATCATCGCGCGGCACAGGTACAATGCCGTTGATTGGTCGATCGACCAGCAGCCGTCTGTTCGCGTGTCGCCCCTGTACACGCGACAGCCAGTATCCGCTTTTAAAGGCTAAGCCTCCCGGCTGAATATCATCGATACGCGACGGGGGCACCGTCAACTCGTTCGCCGAGAAACAGTTCACTCTCTACTTACTTGCATACGTGGGCAAAGCAGAAAACGCGTTGACTACGAGACACGTAACGTCGATGCATACTCTACGTGGTGCAAGAGGGAGATATAGAGAGACAGAGACAGAGAGAGAGAGAGAGAGAGAGAGAGAGACAGTACGATTCTTGTGATACGACTGGAATTAAATAAGTCGGTGTAAAATGGCAATCGGCAGCTGGAAAAGAGGCTACGGTGCAGATGCAAAGGATCTTCGTTTCCTTTTATCGAGGCACGGAACAAATAAACGTGGTATTTGAAAATTGGATGTATTACGGCGCTCGTAACAGCCTGTCCATATATAGGTCAGTGTAATTTCCATGATTTTCTTAAATGTACGAAGACGAGGTACGATCGCATCTTGAACTGCGATCTTTTTACCACGTTTATAACAGATTTCGAAAAATAGAATCGTCCACTTGTTGGGGTCACCGCGCATCGTCATCGACTGTAAACGGTCGTAAAATGTCGAGCGTTGAATTGTTTCAGAATCGCGAAATATTAGGATGGAAATGTATCGATCGAATACACGGAGGTGTGCAAGTCGCGTAGGTGTAAAAATAGCGTAGTAGACAATCGTCACGGTCAGTTGACCGCGTGTCCATCCAAACGAACATCCTGCGGCGAAGGGTGATGGCTCCTACATACAGAAGCCACGCTCGAACAGCGGCATTTGCTACGATCGTATCGAGGCCACGAGATTCTCTTTTCTGGCCGCTCGTGACCCGGAGAACTCTCGTGGAAGAGGAGAATTCCGCGCGGTAATTACGTTGACGCGTGACATTTGTTACACCAGCGTCGCCATTGACTTGATTCGCGTCTTGAGAACAGGTGCACGGTGGGCATAAAACCGATGGAACACGAGAATTCGCGAGCAGATCGAACACTGTGTACCATAATACCGTACAACAAAATTCTCCACGCGAAGAGGATCCAGTTTTTGTCGGACGCTCCGGTACATGACGCCTCGATGAAGCAATATCTCGCGGCTGCCTGAAATAATGTCCCGTGATGACGGTTTTATCGGTCACGGAATGCGGCTGTGCACGTCGTATCGGC
The DNA here is from genome assembly GCF_014825855.1 of Bombus pyrosoma. NCBI lineage: Eukaryota > Metazoa > Arthropoda > Insecta > Hymenoptera > Apidae > Bombus > Bombus pyrosoma. Next base: position 7,991,490 of record NC_057776.1, read on the forward strand.
TCCAGGTAACAACAAATAGTCCTGCTACACGGAGATATCAATAAATGCTGGCGTTTCTATTCGTCGAAATAGGATTGTCGCTTGACTAGCTGGCCGCTTGGATGATGCATGGTTGCGATGGAACGCGGTATAAATTTCCCTTCCGCGTCGCTCGTAAATATACCGCGCGTGAATTACCGTTTCGTAGGGTTCGTTCAAAAGAAGCTGTCTATGTAGTGGAAGAAAGGGAAGAAAAGAAGACAAGAAAGAAAAAGGAAGAGAGAAAGGTAAAAGGAGAAGAAAGGAGGAATGGTGGCGAGGATGAAATCAGCGCGATGAACGTCGGTGAATCGGAAGAAAAGGGGACGAAAGTGGCGGCGATTACCGAAGCATGCGCTCCGGCTGACGACGATAAAGGAGCGTAAACGCGACGTTCAGCCCGTGGCACCGGCGCGTTCCTCTTGTCTAAGCGCGACGTTGATAAATAATCATTGGTGTATAGACGCGAGCATCTACATGCAGGTGTGCAGGTCCGGGGCGAATGCGCGGCGACGCGACGCGCGACACCTGGTGCTGATTAACGAATCGGGGAATCGGTTCTGGTCAGGTAGAAGGCTAAATGGTCGGCTAAATTGCCGCGTTATTCTTGTAAACCGCGGCGTTCCCGACTATCCAATTACTGGACGAGGTGGCAAGATGTCTCGAGCTGGATACAAGCGTTCCAGCCACGGACTCGGAATCGCGGCTTTTTTAACGCTGCCGACACCATTAAGGGCGGCTAATGAGCTCAGGGGAAAAAATTAATCGGCAAATTTGGCGTGGCACCGAGCCGGCTGCAAACTGCCTTCGTTACCATCCGGATCACTGAATTTAACAACTAACGTGTACCGCGATGAGACCTTAACGATCGTTCCGCTCGCGCCTCTCTCTCTCTCTCTCTCTCTCTCTCCAGGAGAGGGTCCCGTTGTTATTAATCGATCGCGAAAGTGAATGCCCGTCGGAGACGCGAACTGGGTGAGAAGTTCGAAAATCGATCGATTAGTGAAAATTACCTCGAGCTGGGTGCTTATGTCCGATGCTCAAAGGCGTGAAACGGTCGTTCGTATTCAGTGAAATGCTCGTGTTTCGAGTTACCTACTTGAAAGAATGAAACCAATAGCGGTGTTGACATAGTTAGATCTCGGATTAACATTTGACGTTATATTTTACCTCTTCCTGCGTCGTTGATAAATTTGTAATAAGAAACCTTGAGATGAATAGTTAGAAAGCGCGACCGCTAATCGACGAAAAGGAAGTGCAATGATTAAGAAACGTGACATTAGAACAAGACGAATCTAAAACGGAATTCTTATACTTTGAGATAAAGCGCAATCGAGTCAGATACGAGATGGGCTCGACTACTTTAAATTATTATCATTCCCGTTATATTGTAGCTATAATGTATGCTCGAATCGACTTTTCAATTAATTAATCGACACGTAACTCCTGGTGGAATCTAACGCAAAACGACGAAACGTCCAAGGATATGCTTGAAATGGAAGCAAAGAATCTACAGAAAAGAGACCCATCGAGAGATACTAAGAGAGGAATTATCCAAAGAACAGCGAGACTTCGGACTGTTTAACGTTAGCGAAGGCGTACTACGCTTAAAGACGTTCGTTTGACAGGCCGCTATCTTTACAATTTCATTTCTCTTTCCTTATTATTTCAGCCGTGTAATTCGATTTAACAGCGGTGTACTTTGAAAATCCTTGTATCCTTGCGTCAAACAGCTCCACTTTCCCGGTCATCCTGTAGACGAGATAAGCCCGTGATAAGATAATCTTCGTACTCGTCCAGCTACAAACCACCACGGAACAAGTTCTCCTTTTCTTACAAAAATTATACAAATGCCATTTTCTGGCAAGTGTGACAATTTTTCGTTACATCGTATGACGTTAGTGGCGTGTGCGATCGTTTTCGAGCGAGAAGCGTGGCGTCTCGTGACAAAATCGAAACGCGGATACCAGAATAAACAGTGTCGTCAATTAGTTCCCGGATCGTCTCCGAGACGCAAATCGATTCAGGGTCACCACGATGATTTTGGCATAACTTCTTCAAATTTTCTCGTCATAATTAAAATCCTAGTTCAAGAACACTAATAGGGCGATTGTCAAAATTCCACGTGAAGATCAAATGCAAATTACTAATTTTGAGACTGGAGGTTCCTTCAGAGCTGACCTTCCTTCAGTGCGTTAAAGATTCGTTCGGGTAAACGAGAGAAACAATTGGAAAATGGGGAAACAGGCGCCGAAAATGTCGGCCAGGGTGGTCAATGCCATTAGAAATCTACGAGAGGCTCACGGCTCCACGTCGAAGGAGATCATGAATTACATCATGTCACAGTGCAACGTCCCCGAGACGACCGTGCAGAGACAGGTATTTTTGAAAAATATACGTTTCTTTAGATACCATACTCTGTTAACTCGTTGGTCATCACGCTGGTCACCGACGACTTTAAAAGGATTAAAATAAGAGTAATATCATCGAATAAAAATACCATTTATTTCCTATCACTGCGATAAATGTAAATCAAACAACATTTATAATTATATGCCTGCAGGTGTTTATGCAAATTGGTATTTTTATGAATGTTAAAGGTCATATCTATGGTAATGAGTGCTTCCGTATCTTTCCGCATATCACGCACATGCACTTTGCTCATGTTTACTCAATTCGATTCTCCGCAGATCAATAATAATGAAAATTTTATCATAATCCATACGGTAATCTCACTTGGCAGTCAATGTCCCCAGCAATCTGAAACTACTAAACAAAATCACACTCTATCACCTTACTGTAATTGATGTATATTGCTAACAATATGGAATCATTTGCCAGATGCAAGCAGCGTTAAAACGTGGATTGGATTGCGGTATCCTGAAGAAGACGCAGGGCCACTACTTCTTGAACACGGAAGTCGAGCCGCAGCTCACGTCGAACCTGGTGCCAGCCGAAAGGCACGGAAGACGAAGAAGCAGACGACGACGAAGCAGCAGACGACGACGTAGTAGACGCCGAGGACGTCGACGTAGCAGAGGCAGGCGTAGGAGAAGTCGTCGTAGTCGTCGTCGCTCAAGACGAAGAAGACGTGGCGCCACTATGAGGGCCAGGCGAATTGGTTGCACCAGATGCAGGTGTACCAAGAGAACCAGGAACGTGGACGTTCTGAGGAACAATCCAGTGGAGCCACAAGAGCCAGATAACGTGTGTATGTGCGAGAAGGAGAGCAACGAGGAGAACCGAAGCAGACAGAGCAGAAGTCGTGATCATAGTCTGAGTCGTAGTCGATCATCGGCAAACAGCGATCGAGATGGCGCCATAACCGATCGACGACCGATCCATGATCAAGATTAATCGATCAGGAAAGTCGGTTCGTACACTACGTGCGTGTGTACATCGTTAACGGTGACAATCTCTCGGCGCGTTGTCAGACAACGCTCGGCTCGTCGATCGACATCCCCGTGATGATCGACGCCGAATGGAACCGCTCGCGTCTCGGAGCGTCACCTGTCGTTCATCACCTCTGTCTAAATCGTGTAGCTCACTGATCGTATTACTAGATCTATTGCTCGTGTCGATCATTCTATCAAGTAATAAGTGTACTTTGATTCAATTTCGTCGTGTAACATTCGAACGAATAAATACACACTATGTATCAATAGATGTAGTTTTATTGCTCTATCTTTAGGCAGTGAAACTTCGTTTATCCGAACTTGCTAGGGACGAACAATAAGCACATGACAATTGGATAATAAAAGATTATACAACGTAAGTTTACGTTCAGACACGAGGATTGTATATTGATAGTACGGGCAATCTTTTACAGCTTTGTTAGTGAAAATACCACAAAACCCTTCCTGGATCCTCTGAGATATTCTTACGTAGAAATCATTAAAGCTTCAAACTTATACACTTGTTTTCCGTACAAGGGAAACACCAGCTAATCACTGGCTGAAGTTTCATTTGAATAAAATTCCGATAAATACGGTTCTCCTAAATAGAAATCTATTTTGCATTAAGACTGAAATATACGGCTGTTCCGAATTTTAATTCGCAAGAATCGCGAACGAATCGCATCGTCGACGGTTTCTCTCCTCGACTCTTCAACATACAACTTTTCACGACGTCTGGCGAACCCCGGCTGGGGTTCCAGGCGAGAACGGAGGTCGGGGCCTTGGCCGAGGTAGCCTGAATAAAACCAACGGCCATAACTCTTCCAGCGGTGGGGTCAAGGTGGGTTAGAAAGGATCGAGAAGTGATTAGTGGTATTTACCGGTCCCCACTGAGAGAGAGCCTGCCGATTCCTGGTACCGCTCGGACGTCCCGCGGGGACCCGCGTACGCGTCACAATACCGCGATCTAACTGCTCCCTATTCTCCGGCAGGACTCTCTCGGAGGTCGACGTGACACTACCGGCCAATTCATCGGACGATATTAATGTGCTTCTAACGGTGAGTATCGGTATTGTACGAAAGAGTTTTTCCTCCACGTCCGCGGAGTACACCGTTCGCTTTCCCGAAACTTCTTCGGAGGTCCATCTTCGCTAGCTCGATGAAAAGGATTCGTATCGGAGGATCTACGCGAGGTTATCTCGATCTCTGTCGATTTGTTTATCGACGCGACGGAACCTACTTTTGCGTTTCTCCGCTATTTTCTGTTTCAAACATGCTACTCTTTGAATGCGACCAGACAGCCACAGTAACATGCTATTCAAAAAGTTGAGGTCAAGAAAATACGCATTATTAAAATCAATTGAACCGTGCAGAAGCCAAGTATAGAGAAGTAAAGACATAACGAACACAATTTTGTTAAGCTTACGTTAGAATTTACTATTTCTCGTCTTCTTGCGATGAGCGAACTTATCGAGAATTGAACGTTAGTCGTATGCTTACGAAATTAAGGGATAAAAAGAAAAAGAAAAATAGTGGAGTTTTCGATTCGATTTCTGAGAGACTCGATTAATATAAATAAATAGGGACAATGAAGTTTGGAATAAAGTTTCCACGAAGGAGATAAATCTCAACTGTCGCGATTGAAATCGCAAAGAAGAAAGGAAGCTGAGAAATGAGATCGTCCTCAAGTTTCACGAGATGATTACCTGTGTCCAGGAAACAACGGTTCATAAAACGGACAGTAGTTCGCTGACTCATTTTCTCGCTCATTTTCGTTCTCTTATTTCGTGTCCACGGATAACGTAGGACGAACGAGGTCGCGGCTGCTTTAAATCGGCTCTGGCAGCCGGTAGTTTCGGGGCTCAGCATGCGACCCATTGTGCGCGATAACGAGTAAGCGCCCGCGCATTATAATCGCTCCCTGTGTGTGCCATAACGTAGCTTATTATTTCGCAAGAGCTGCAAGAGCAACAGCAGATCGTACTGGCCTATTCTATTCTCTTAATGAACGGATCGAACCTATGGATGGTCGATACATTGACATCCTGAGATTACGAGCTTGAGAAGCATGAGTCTGTGGATTTTCATCAACAGGTGTCGTTATAGCAGATTCTTTGGGATCTTTGAGAAAGCCAGATCAAATTTGAAATTGCCTGTTTCAAATTACGAGAAGAAGCTACGATCTTCGAAGAAGTTAAAGAATTTCGGTCATGGTTCTACCTTTAAACGATGGAACAGGCGTTCATCGGTAAAGACCATTAGGGGTGGAATTCCAACTCACTCGAATTTTTCTAATATTATTCGTTCCTGTCATTTCTAACCATTTATCTGCTTTTTATCAATAACTGTATCGTAACGCACAATTACAGCGAAAAACATACGCTGGGTGAAAATTCGCCTATGACAGCAATAACGTTATGTTCGTTGATGGCAGTTCTTAAGAGATACGATTTGTACATAGAACAAAACGACATTGAAAAACATTTTCTGATTGCACAAAGAATTCGCCGTGCATTAAAACTTTTAAACCGTCGATATTTCGTATTATCTACGGTATCATAGTACTGATACTCTGACGTGAATTTTCGAAGATGAAATTATTCTTTCTTTGATGACACCACAAATATCATAACATCGTTTATTACACACTCGGTAGAACGTTGCACCGGCACGAAATCGTTTGTCACGGGTTTTTCACCTAGGAACCTTCTGGCAGATCGTTTCGACTGATGCCACCCTGAGCGGAACGAACTTCTCTTTGGTTTAGCACGACGGAACCTGCGCCGTGCCTCTTCGACGCACAAGCCAAGGGGTCGAGCACTGGTTCGTGATAAGATAACGTCGAGAGAAAGAAAGGAAGAACCTTTCCTTCCTTCGTTCGAGCGTTACACCTTATCTACTATTTAACGAGCGCGACTCCTCGCCTCCGCGTCGATAAGGGGAACCGAACAAATTGAAAGGGGGGATAATTTGCAGGAGGGAAGCGGCCTAAAAATCCACGATACAACCCGCCACTGACAAATTTACGAGTTCCACGCTGAAAGCCCCGTTATCGTTTCGTGTCCCGCCGTATCCCAGGCCCTTCCACGCCACCGATCTCACAATTAGTTCGCAGGAACAGCGTCTCCGGGAAGCAGCGTGCTCGGCCACCAACTCTTTTGGCTTCCTCAGACTTTACACCTGCCAGCAACGCGTGCTTTTTGCGTACACTCCTCTGCAAGCTCTTTCATATTTTTAGCAAATTCTCAATCGGCTCTCCGTTCTTATATAGGATATTAATTTGTTAATTCTTCGCTTGAATTCTTAATACGACGAATGTAACAATTTACAACGTAGTGTTTCCGTGATTTATTTATTCGAGAATGCCGCATTTGTTTCGATGTTTCTCTGATACAGATAACGACGACACAATTTCGCGAAACTTGTGTCAAAATTAGAAAATTCGCTTCATCGAATCAAAGAATCTGTATAAACTATTAATTACGCGATTATCAAGTACAGAGTGGATAATTACTATCAGCAAGTTAATTTGCGATCGAAAGCAAACCAGGATGCGCCGAATAAAAAAGGTCGAGGATCGTGAAAGGGTTTCGTGAAAGCGTCGAAGAGTCGTACAAAGTGGCGAAAGTCGAGATACCATCTGCAACGTGGAGTGTGAAGCAAGCGTACAGAATGGCCGGCAAAGTAAATGGAGAAAAAGTTGAAGGAAGCGCGGGCGACGCGAATGACCGGCGGATCTCCGAGCTATCTGAAGACGAATCGCGGCTGAAATCATTTCTGGCTGTCTTAAACGAGCAGAAACACGAGCTGGCGAGGAGTGAAAAGGTTGAAAATTTCGTGGTTGAACGGTGCAAACGAGGTCTCGCGAGGTGGACGGGTCATCGCTACGCGAGTTCCCTTAAACAACGACGCGAAGCTAAGCAGGGTAGGGCCGCAGAAAATCTCGACGATACGATCTTTCGCGCCGCAATTCCTCTCAAGAAGTGCCGTACGAAACGGTGGATCGAGGTGTCAGCCTTGTTCTTACGTGTATCAACCTGCGAGATAGCGTCACCCTGGCATTACGCGCGATATCATTAAGGTAAATTTATGTTCTAGGTAAACGGAGGCAGCTCGAGGTTAGGTTAGGCGTTAGGCTGCACGCTGTACGCTGCACGCGAATATACGCGTATTGAAGTAAATTGCTGCCGAGTGAAAAACCGTTTGGTTAATTTACCGAGTACTCCTAGAGAATCGCTATATATTTCCAGGCGTATTTGTAAATGAAATTGAGGTTGCGAAGCGAACGGTTCTTCTCGTTCTTGCAACTTTATTTCTCGGTTTGGATATTGAACTTTCAATAAGGTAAATTAAATTAAGCGCTTCATCCTTCAAATCGCATTTCCTTGAACTTTGCAATCAGGAATAAATCATCGAAGATGCTGTATAGATTAAGCATAGAGATTGACTACGGAAGAAGAAACCACAAGAAACTTAAAGTTCTCTTTCATGGCTCGGATAGACACTCGTACGATGCATCAGGTCGATTAACGCGTAAACACGCGCACGTGTAGGATAAAGAAGAAGAAAGACCAATGAAAGTTCTCTTTCAAAGAGACATCGTCGCTGGTTTTGGTCCGTGCGAACCCGTCTCTAATCCAACCTAGTTGTAGGAACTTAATTAGTCGCCACCTTCGCGGCTAATAGACCAGGACCACACGCGAGAAACTTTAATTCGAGCGATCTACGCGTTCGATAACCGGCAGTGAACTACCGGCTGCTCGAATTAGGCTAGGTCGATGATACAAGATCAGCAGGTGGCGATCTCAGCGCCCGATTACCGAACGATACCTCGCTTTCTCGCGGCGCGCTAACCAGCGGAGAATCTCACAGCGACGCCACCACGAAAGGTGACCGCGCTTAATTGCGGCGCAGATGCGACCGCAATTACCGTTCTTTTCATTTTATTTCGTAACGGATTTTCTAAATTCCCGCTTTCTAAAACCTTCGTGATACGTATTATACTTATTCGTTCTTCAAATATTCCGCGTACGCTGAAAGATAAAGTTTCATCGAGGCAGGGAAATCTGGAAATCTAATCGAACCTAAAATCAATCGGCCACATCTACATTCCAGAATCGGAGTTGAAGATCTCCGGATAATCGTAAGAAACGATGAAATTACTCTCGCTGCTGAGATTCTTCTTGTATCAAACACGATTCCATCCACGCCTAAGGACCGAAGAATTTCTACACGAATAGAACAACGGTCCACGTTGCGGTAGAGTTGCATCTTCGTGGCGCAACGAGCGGAAGAAGATTTAGCGCGTGTTCCAGAGGGTTTTTCGCCGACATTTCACCGGACCGCGCGTTCATTACGGCGTCGGCCCGCGTACAGAGCAAGCGTACAACCGCTTAACTGTTTTGTCCCGGCTGATGGATAGCGCGTTCGCACGTTATTACCGGACACTTGGCCAGTTTTATGAGTCTAGATTGGTACACGGTTCTGCAGGCCGGGCAAAGGCTACCAACGGCTGCGTTAATAGTGTGTTTACCGATAATGGTCTCCGGGGCTAGTCGCCGGGGAAATGTCGGCCGTGTAAGCTCAACATTATGATTATTTTCCCGTCCACTTTATCTTACTTGGGACATTATAAAGAGATGAGCAAAGCTCGCGGGCCGAGTGTCGGGATTTGTAATGAGTCTCGCTATTCATTTACGCAGATGCATTTACGCGGCCAGGCTCGCACCAACCCGTAAATCGAGTGTGAGTTCTTTGCTTTAAAAGTCATTCTATAGGAATTGACCGTATGCGAAATGAGCTATCCGGCGAATCCTGTTATACGCGGTTCGAACGTTTCTCATAACTAGACTGCGGTTATTTATGCATTTATGGCAAAATTTAGAAACGCGAGAACGTATACAGCCGCGTACTTGTAGCGTGTAAAAATACACGAAATATTCAAAATAAAGAATAGGTCATAACGTTTAGAAGATTGACACGAATCTCCACATGTTCGTGAAAATATGAATTTACATAAGTCTGCGGCCTACTCATAATTCAAATGTAGCTTCGCCAGCGTATTTGGAGCATGTTGATTTGGAAAGTTTATAGCTTCGGTTAAATACGAGCGAAACATAAATATTCGTTAGTGATTTTGCTATATGTTCGTCTGGAAATTCAATAATTCTTCGTTTCGCTAATTTATACTCTTTCTTCGATCGAGCCGGATTAATTCTCAATAGGGTAAACGAAGGCAAGATCAGCACAAAGATGAATAATTACCATTGGAGCGTGTTCAAACCGGTAATATTCTGAAAAATCTACACACGTTGAAAATCTTCGTTCCGGTTTGATAGATCGCGAGCAACGACGAGCCGTTAATTCCGATCGGTACGATGATTATCAATGGCTTCGGCTCATGGTCGCTTTTTCATGACCGATTTGTCGAATCGTAGTTTTCTATTAAGGATTCGCATGTAACGAACGTGCCAGCGTCGGCGGATAATATCGGCGCAGGATTTATAGCGAATTAGTGAATCGTTAAGATACGATCGGACGTTTATAAAAATGGCCGATGGGTGAAGGTAAGTCGGCGGCCTCGATCGCGCGTTTTCCATCAAAATGAAAACGAGACGACGCGTAAAAGCTCCGTTTCTCCTCGAATGGTTACCTGGATCCTTATTATTCTTACCATCGATAGCGTGTTCTCTATATAGAGCTCGACAGGGAAAAAGTGCGAAACGGCGTGCACCAGATCGACCACGATAAAGCTTCAAGGTCTCATTAACTACCTGTTGAGACTACGCTTCGAAGATAGAAGGAAAGGAACGTCTTTCAGAGCGGAAGCGTTCTCTCATATACTTGCTCCTTCTGTTGTCATAAATGGAAATTGCGTAAGATAGTGTGAAAAGTCAATTCAGTATATCAGATGGGGTGATTTTGTGTATAACCTACCGTTTCGAATAATACACGCGGCCAATTTGAAAAATTCACGGTTTAACGACCAAAGCATATTTATAATTACTTTTATTTTTCATTGCGAATTCTTTCAGCCTGGGTACACTTCAACGAGACACAAAGTAACTGTTCACTGTAGTTATCAGTTCATCAGCTTGATGAAACGCGAACATCGCTCGACTGTTAACAAATCTTTCAATTCTCCGAATAATAATAAAGGTAAGTCGGTTCAAGTCTGGAAAATAGAGAACTAATTTCTTACATAGCCACGGTAATTTCATAGCGACCTGCAACATCTGCATATTTCGATATAAACGCAGGATAACTTTATTTCAATCAACTTTCACGACATACTACTCGACAGAGATAATATTTCAAGCTTGCTAAGCATCTTGCTGTATTTAAAATAACAGCAAATTATATTCTATAAATACAAAAAAAAAGCTTTCTCTTGATAATTATTTCGAAGATACGACAAAGATATACCGAGCGAAACGAAAGAAAACTGGTACCACCAGTGTCGAGCTCTCCCAACCCTTCTCCAAAGCAACGGTATAACATTCCCGCAGGAAAGGTGCATGGAATACGCGCGAGGCCACAAATTGCGGTACACCCACCCGATTCCGAGATCCAGAAAGGCAGATCACGAGCGAGGGCACGGTGAACGTGACAGCCAGAGATATTTGTCTCTTTGCAGACTGCAGCTGGCACCACCCCCGGATGTCGTGCGTACGCTCGCCGGAAGCCCTATCGATAATTATTTTATCTGCAGGCCTAATTAACTTCGTTTTAACGGTGCTCGAGATAAAATTACGTAGGCTGCCGCGGCGATCGCCGGAGAGCGACGGTCGACCGGAAGGGAAGGCTACACCTGCGACGCAGCCGCGAATACACACGGGTGGCGTTTTTGCGCTTCTAGGTGTAGGCGTCTTCGTCCTGCAGCGCACCGGTCCTCCTTCCGCGTTCTTTCTTTCAAGCGAATTGCATCTGCATCGTCATTTAACGACTGAAATTGGATGTCGTTCGCGATAACGTCGCCGACCAACACTGTTTTCCAATGATCTAGCACCATGAATTTTAATTACGCGCGTGAAAAATTACTTGATCGCGATTAATTACCGGTTTCGCGTTTGGTCCCTGTTTCCTCGGCTATTCCAGTATTTTTCGGTGAAATTATTGGCTATCAGATCGTGTATCTACATGGTAGACCAGCTACGAGTTATCGATATAGGTAGATAATATTGTATAATATCAACAAGTTTGATAATGAAATGAACGAAATACTGTGAGGGAATTTTAAAAAAATACAAATAAAATTATAATAATCCTGTGAAGTTAACAATTAGGCGAAAGATTTACGACAGAACGAAAGTATACAACTGCGGGTCGCGACACACGTTGAAGGTAATAGCTATCTGATCGATGAAGCGCAGATCTCCATCTCGTTGGAGTAACGAGTCGCGTGGACTCGCGTTAAGCTGGAGCCGGTTAATTAAACGTTTAATAAGGCGCATACCAGGTCGATCATGTAAATAAAATCGATACAGCCGGTTTGTTTATGATGTATTAAACCGTACTCCGTTTAGTGTTTAGCGAGCTCCTGAGAGCTCGTTTTTCTTCCGCCTTGTTCGTTAGACGCTGAATACTCCGCGTACGATCGTTTATCACGCGCCACGATAAGCGCAAACTAAAAAGCCAGGAGCGTCATATCGGCGACCGAATATTCGCCTATATGTAATAACTCAACCAAGTGATTTTCAATCGAAGAACAGAGAGTAGGGGAAAAGGATGTATGGAAATACCGACTCGTCTTCCGGTACGCGGGAAACGGCAACCATCCGCACGGAACCGCCGGGGTTACCGGTCTTGTATTTATATAAAGTATAAACCAACAGCGAACGCGAGGACGTAACGACGGATGAGAGGAGGAGGAAGGATAGAGGACACGAAGGAGGAGAAGAAGGGACCTGCAGGTTCCCCGGGTAGCCACAATGGATCCGTGCAGCGTACACACGGCTCTATTCAGCTCCAAACAATGTAATCACAACTCAGCGCTTTCCGCGCCGTCTGCGACGTTCTCTTATCGATCGATGAATCGATCGTTGATCGACGGATCCCGGTTTCGATTCAACGTCTCATGGTCCGTGAATCCTCGCGTTAATTAATTAACCGCTTGTCCAACGTCCCGTGCTCTCCGAGTTAGAGTTGCACGTCGACGATCCCTTTTGTGAAATCGGACTGATTCGCTCGTGGGAAGTCACACGTGGAGGAAGTTCGCAGCCGATCGACGTGGGAGATAATGGTGGCGATTATTCGAAGAATAAGTTACGACTAGAGGCATCTAGAGTTCGCTGGAAGTGTGAAACGATCGCAAGAACCTCTAGCTGTGATAGCTCGTAAGTGGTATCGATCGTCGAAAATTTACGACCCGAACCGCGCTATAATGTAAGACGAGATGGAACTAGGACGGCGTAAAATCTAATTAGAAACGATTTCGACGAGAATACCGGTCGTTTTCACGCTTCGCATCAGTCCGAGAAGTGAAAACAGCCGGTCGAATCGAGTCGGATAGCAACGCGTGGGGCGGGGGTATGATGAAAAAAAAAGCCGAGGAATTAATACTTTCGGAGCTGGCACGCAACACGAGAGCCGCATACGTAGGCACGCGGCGCGGGCCTTCGACCTCTTTCGAATTTGAATTATCGGCGAGTCAGGTGAGCAAGCTGGCCGTTAATCGAGCCAGGTAGAACAAGCGTAAGCCTCCGGGGAGTTGGTTGACCCGAGATTAGTCCATCTGGTAGCTGAATGATGCCGCGACAACGATCGTTAATGGCCAATAATACCTCGCGATCATTATCGCGAAACGGGATTCGAGCAAGGTGGAAGGAGGAACAAAACCGGGAGGTTCTTTGTTTCGTCGGTGAACGCGGCGACACAGGCTGCTGGTAAAGTGGTGATAATTTATGAGCCTGTCTTTACGAGTCGCGGAACGTTCGATGTATACGTCTTCAATGTTTTCTGCTGACTGATATCCGAGAATATAATTGCCACTATTACTATTCGCCGCGTTTTTGCGTCGGCTCAGGCTTTTGAGCTTCGTCGAATCGAATCTGTCGTTCCATAAATAGGCAATTTACCGTTTCCTGTCATAATTTCGAGAATTTTACTCGACGAACGAGCCGAATCAGCGCGTATCGTCGTATATCGAAACACGACATTTCCGAAATTGAAATACGAATACGGATGACAGGGAGTAATTGAACTATGTAATCTTTGATAATCTAATTACAGATCGATTGATCGGTTGACAAGCGATCGACGAAATTATCGAGACGCTGCTCGACACTGTGGAAGAGGAGCGAGACAGTTTCGGAAACGTTATCACAAGGGTTATCGGGTAGAGCAACGTGTCATCCGGGAGCAGGAAAAGAAAATTTACGATCAGGCCAGTTTCTTGGTTCTCGGCGCGTTCTTTCTCGGTCGGCGAGTGGCGTGATCGAAATCAATTACTCATTAATCGTCCTCGTTCGCCACGCCACTGCCCCCGCGCCCGTAATTAACGGTGATTAATTGGATTGGATGCCGGTCGGGCATATTTTACCGTGTACGAAATTTGCCCCGGGCAATGGACAGCCTGGTGCTTGCAGTCGAAATCGAAGGAAACGGATATCGCCGAGGGTCGATGCTGACGGGACGCTCGGATTTGAATAATCATTGATCGTCATGCGATCGAGAATTCAGAAATTTTTCCAGCTGAATTTACCTTTTCACGTCGTACGATACGAAGCAATTGGTGTACCTTTATCGCGAGATTTATGTGAGATAGACTGCATTATCGGAATAACAAAGGTCGAAAATTGCGAGTTGCACGTTTCGAAGTATTTCGTAGGTACTAATACAAGCGTTGATTGTATGATAAAAGACAGCGATAAGAACAATCGAAGTACATATCCGCATCTTAATAATCTCGATATGCAAGACATAGTGGAATGTGTTTTCCCGAGTGTTTTAATTTCTGAATTCTTCTTTTTATAACGTCAGTCTCTGCCTGGCCTTCAAATTGGATAGACATGCAGGTTACTTTTGTATATCACTGTCCCATTTATTATTTCAACTACGCAAACAGAAAAATTCCTTTAGCGTAAACGCTACTATGAAGAACAATAAAATTGATAGAAAAATTATCTTGCAATTTTCAGGCAGTATAGGTACATCTAAATTAATTTAGCCTTCGCTGAGTATATCTTCCAACATTTTTAGACACATTGTCAGTAGTAAATCGTAATCAAAGTCTAAAAATAAATGGTACAGAGTCGAGAACGATTATAGTATCATCGAACATTATAACCAACGCCATCTGATGCAGTTTATCCTGTAGCTCCTTTGCTATATCATAGATTATGATTAATAGAAATTATGGTTATCGAATAATTCGTATCTTCAGGCAAATATAGAATAATTATATTTCTCTGTCCACTGATCGAGGAGAAGAACCGCCACCGAGAAAAACCTCCGGAGTAGACGCATTAAGTTAAACGTATCAAAAGGTGCGAACGATGCTGTACGTTGTCGACGAGTGACGGCTGCGGATAAAAAAAAAAATCTCACATGATCGAAGTTACATGCACGAGGCAATTTTCTATTTGCATGGTCGTCCTTCCGACTTAATCACAGGCTGACAACACGCGACCGACAGGTGACACTTTGATCCTCGTCCTCATTAACAGAGCGCCGATGAAAAATCTGAAACGCCTCTTTGCTCGTCCAATTTATACGAAAAACTAGAACGTTCCACGTAAACACGATATATAGAAAAAGCGAGAGTTCCATGAAACGGGACGACAAAAAAAAAAACTACTCCATTACGAGAAATAAATCGACAGAGCGCATACTCGGTTATTTACATTTAGAATTGCATAAAATTACTTTTGCACATGATTCACGCTGAATCGAAGTACTTTATTATTATTGTAACGCAAAATAAAAATATGACATAATTTTCTGATAATTTCTAACCAGACCTTGATATTATCTTCTTCAAATCTTCCAGAATCGTTTCAAAGTTATACCACTTTACAGAAAAATTGAATAAATCAAGTGTCAACGTCCAAAGTATTAATTCAAGGACGCGTTAACGAACAAATCTTTGTCATTTCACCCTATTTCGAAATAAGACATTTTTTTAATTGAGCAAAATTGTTTAAACCGGCTTTTATCCAGTGTTCCGATATAGATACCTCAGAGTGAATCGTTTCGATCGGCAGCGAGCCACAAGGATCTATAAGCAATCGCAATCAGCGAGTCGTCCGCACGCAACAAGACGTACGATCTTACGTGGACGAGATGCACGGCGAAAGGGTGGCCTGAAAAAACAATTAGCCGATCGCAGCGCGGAACCAGGGCATAAATTAGCTGCGCGATCGGTCGGCACCGTTGAAAGCCGAACAAACGGGACGACCGAACCGAGCGAACAGAAACACTCGACCCGCCGTGTCTCTCGGCGAACAAGCAAATCATACGTTAATTGCCACAAATCATGGGTCAGGCTACGTAACAATAGGCTGCTGGATAGTATTTATTAGGGCCTGGAGCAGCGGGTGGTGTCAGGAATGCGAGCCACGCACTGGCTTCCCGAGTTCAGCTTGTCAAAGGGAGAATCGTTTCTTTCAATGATCGGTTGCAAGAACAACCCACAACCAACAACTTTGATTTCAAAGCGTGACGTTGCTCGTGTACACTATATACTATGTCCTATATTATATCCTATTAGGTTGTCCGAGAAGTGTCTTTCTTTTACAGACACGTCTTTCACAACGATGCATCTTTATACAAACATGAAACCTAATCTATCGAACGTGAATGCGTCTTTATTTTGATAGAACAAAATGGATCATACGTAATTCGATAAAATAATATAAAACGGAAGATGTTGTGCATCCACTATTTTCTTATAAAACGAAATAAACTTTTCGGACGACCTAATATTTACCATACAGGATGTTTCAGGAAATTGGAGCCAAACTTCAGGAGCGTGCAGTACCTCGTTAAAGTAAGCAAAAAGGTTGTAACGAACCGGCCTTCAAATATCGATAATTATAGTAATTTCGACGTTATAAGACGTTTTTACCAGAGAAGCCTGATGTTGTATGACAAGAAGAAACAAATTACTCATGCACGATTTTTGAAACGGTGGAACGAAGTTATCAGACTACGTCGTCTGATAATTCTGAGATCGATGATATTCGCAGCCACGTTGCTCCAAACACTTTTGCCTGCTTTGATGCTTCTGAAGTTTGCCAGGAACTTTGAAACACCCTATATGCAGTGCTCGTCTATCGACGTATTCGAATGTTCGTTTTTCTTCGTCAATTGCTACTGTACTTGTGGTATGCGTTCAGTGATGGCGAATCGCGAAGAAAATATATATTCGAAGAATGATGAAAAGGAAAGGGAAAGCTGCAGTGCAGATTGGTAGACGTTTCTTCCGAGATAACGAGGATGGTGACTATTTGAATGACAACGATCGTCGGTGTTTGCATAAGTGGACACTCTATGGCCGGGAGACCGTGACTCGCCAGGCTCAAGATAATAGTTATATTGAGAGTGGGCATCGTTACCGCTGGAAATTGTAACGGGGACCTGGTCGCGAATAACTTTCTATGTCGGATGATCCTGCCGAGGTATAAAACGAATGGTACACCTGTCGATGGTAATTTCGCGCTGAATGTCCAGCTATACGGAATTATTTACGTGCGTTAATTGACGTTAATTAAAATCGAGCCATTTGGACCCGCCACCGTTTCAAACGGGCACGTTCCGAAGTAACATTAAATTTGAATAAGGAATGCCGAATGTACAAGTGCAAAGCGATCGATGCGTATTTAACTGGGAAATTCGCGTAATTCACAGTTCTACGTACATGTACAGTGATACAAATAAACCAGTCTCTTTGATGTTTCTCTAAATATATACCGACGAATTACCAACTGGTATCCTAACTCGCGAAATGAAAAGTTTCGATAAATAGAGGAACGGTTAGGACTTTTTAAAAAGAGAAATATTCTTAATAACGAAGTATCATTAACTATTGATAAGAAATAGCTTGCCAGGAAACGTTGTAAGAAAGATCGCGGACTAAGTGGTAGACGACAGTCGATGAACGTGTACGAAAGCGACAATGCGCGTTATTAGGCGCATAATCGAAAGACTGATAGGTCAGATCCGTATAAAGCGTAACAGCACGGTTTCGCAACGACGCGACGGGGGCGATTCGTAGTAGATGAAGAAAATCGCCTATGACGTGACCCGGTCGAGACATTTAAATCACCAGACACCCACACGTTCGCACGTGCAGTTGAAAACTCGATGAAACATACTCTTCGAACGACTTCGATAAATATAAGGTGAAGTCGAACCGCAGACAAACGTTATCTTCGGAACAATAAAACTGATGACAATAGGTATTATCGGAATATGTATCGGTATCGTTAGCTTAACTGCGCAGGAATCGCAGTCTTAAAAATTGTATCATAGGTCACGGTGTATCTATAGGAACGCAGTGACTTTTAGATCTAAAATCTAGTGGGAAAGTAGAATATAAAAGTCGTACGTCGGACCGACATTAAGTCATCCTTGCTTGAAGCATCGGAGCTTCGTTTTTACCTGCCCTAACCGTTCCTCCTTTCACTTTTTCCCGTATCTTCTTTCCCATTCCCTCCCTTCCAATTCTTAACAATTTCGTCGTATGAAATTGCAATTTTCTCCTTGACGGGACACTTTTACAACATCTTGAGTTAAATGTACACTAGGAATTCCTGGTGCTAAGGACGCGAGCATCGAAGTGAGCCACGAGTGACAGTGTTACACATGTCACGACATCGGAATAATATTTTCCTTTTCTCGTGGCTGAAAGAAGTGAATGGAGGTGGACATCTTAAGCATCGAGTTCAACCGCGACACATAATGGGTTACGTCGGTCTTTTCGACGAAGGCACACTTTAAGGCGTGCGCACGCGTAGGCGACACTAAACGCCCACGTAGGCCGTACAAATATTGAACAAATATTAACATAATGTTTGTACGTTAGGCTCCAACTATAAATATGAACGACCCACCTGCGGAGGAAGCCGATTCCGAGAAAAGAACGGCGACCAAGCGAAGAAAGAGGACGACCGAATCAGGCATATTATCACGGTTCGATAGGTTGTCACGTCGATTTTCCGATCAAGAACGGTACTAGCGAAATTTTTCATCCTTCAGCTCCAATCCGTGATCGAGTTTCGCAGACAGCCTATCATTAAATTGCATTATATAAACTCGGCTTAATTATAGGATACATAAAATATAAGAAACGTGGCAGGTGACAACGAATACGGAACTACGAAACTAGAAAAAGAATTAATCCATATTAAATCACAACACGACGCGAAGGCTATTAGTTATCGATTAGGTCTTGCAAATATCTTAAACAATAAATTCTGTCAATGTGCGTCATGGCGACCGAATCTATATAATCGTACGTGTGAGAACGTGTACGATACAATTACGCAAATATTCGCAAGGAACACGTCTGGCAATCACAATAAACCAGCGATCGGTTTATTGCGAGGAAACACGTGACAGGGCAGTGTCGTCTGTTCGAGGAAAATTGAATTTAACGGAGTGTGAATATTGCCTATAAACGCGGCTGTCGAACCTATATAGCGATAAATTTAAACATCAGATGTTTGTAAAAAGGAATATCATAACCCAATAATATCCGCCAGGCGACGCGTACGTAATTTATTATATAACGAGTCGTCAGTTAACTTTTAACGAGTTCGCATTAAAGCACAGTAGGCAACCGCGATTTCATAATTCTCTATAATCGTTCGAGCGATCAGAATTAAGCGTTTACGATTCAACGGCATCGATTAACAGCATCGGAAACCCGATTTAAAGAGGAAATTTACGTCGGAGAGAGAACCACGGTTATTCTTAAACAAACGCGTAATGCCTCTCGAGCGTTGGCGCCTCTAACGACATCTAAATGATCCCCATGGTTCACGTTCAGTCGCGGCTGTCCTATCAGCTGCGCCATAGTTTTCGCGGAAACAATCATAGAAAGGCTGGCGTGCAAAAAGCCTGCACGGTCACGGTGCTTTTTGAGATTATCCGGTCGCGCCGGAAACGACCGCGCGTCTCCTCATCTGCGTTAAAGCGTCGTAAAAGACGCTAAGTCGCGGCAATACTATCACGCGAGCTACGTACCGGCTATAGGAAGAGGACAGAAGGGTAACGGGAGTACGATAAGCGTGCTGCTTCGTTTCTTCTCGCTTGGCGACTAATGACGCGATATTACACGCAAGAAAACGATCCACTGGCCCATTACGTCGCTCGCGGCAGCCGAAGAAGCTGGGTGAAGACTCTTTAATTTAACGTCCGCCAAACGAAACTCTCCTTCCGCGGCTCGTGGGCCTGTTCGTTAAGAACGCGCGCGAAAGAGCGAGAGAGAAGGCAGAGGAGCGAACGATAAATAAGTAAAATCACAGGCGACGCATGATAAACGCGAAGAAAACGTCCAACACCGCCCTTTCGAGCGATCGTAAAATATCTTCTATGTGCCTCGAAGTCTCGTTTTTCCCGGTTATCGAGGCGGCTCTCTGTCGCGCATTTTAAATACAATATTAAGTGCGAATATATTGAAATCTCGTTTCTGGGCCGCGCGACCACTAATCGCGTCTCGTTAACAGGCTAAACGAGAAATCGCGCGGAGACTGGCATTGCGTGCCGTCGAGAAAACAGAAAAGTGCAACAGGGATCGAACGTACTTTTATCTATATTTCTCTATCCAATTTCTTCGACTGCTGTTAGAACGCAAACGTTACTTTCAAACATTCGTAACATTGACAGTTTTCAATAGATTTTCATTTTTATGCGACGATGCTGCACATTTTATCTCCGACCGTGGTTTTTATATTTTATAGCTGACTCGTTGCTAAAATATATTTGACGAAAGCCTTCATTTTCCCTTTGCGCACATATATATCTTCGTATGTATATCCTTCATTTTGATTTCTCGTGTACAAAATTCTGCCACGGATACTTTAATCATCGGTCGTTAGAATGTTAATCAACGATGTTTAATCGGATTGTTCGCAATAAACGAAAGGTTTATCTCGTTCAAGGGTTCAAGACGACGCGATATGTGAACGAGCGATGAAGTCTACGTGTATTGTCGCCATCCACGTAACGACCTGTAGCGCTTCGGAGAAACTGCCGCAGTAAAAAGGTGTAACGAGGAGGCGCGTAAGCATTCGCACCCTGAACGTTGCTGGTTCGTACGTCCTGGCTGAGAGTTACTTGGCGAAACAGCCAGATAATATTCCCGCGTATAATTATAATCACCAAGTTCGCTCGTGAACGTACCCCGCGGACGGACTTTCAACTTGAAAATTAGTGTGAAAGATGATTTCCTTAATTCGTGATTTCGTTGAGTGTTTTTCACGCTGGAACAGATGCTCGTTTTAAGATCTGTCCTCTTTAGAGAAACGTAAATGAGATTTCCTATCATCCATCATCTTGGTTCTATTAAATCAAGGAATGTTTATCCAGGCACTGGAAGCATTGCTTCTTGTCGTACAGCACTCAACGTATTTATCTTTTTGATTAAGAGATTTATATATTATAAGTGTTTTAACTTCCAGAGATTTTCATGGTACCGTTAGAAGGGAACAATTTGCGAACGGCATTGTAGCCTACAAATATGAAATACCACTATCAGGTTGCCTTTGCATAGCCCTCGTGGCGATGCATATTAATTAATATGTTTGGTATTGTACGACCGCTCGTCGAGATGCTATCTCGCGCCACGGGTTCCCGCTTGCCTCTCCGTGTCTCACGATTCACCAACTCCAGATCCTCGCGATCATAGCGATCGTGAAATGTGACAAGATCTCTGCCAGATATCGCGCCGAAGTCCCCTTTGTCCCTAGTATTTCCTACCCCTGCCGCTTGATCCAAGTTACAATCGTACATTTGATTCAAGCAAATTAAGGCGATGAACACCAATCACGTTTATCTTGCAAGGTATGGAACACAAATGAAAAGTAATTTGACTGAAATCCCATGATATCAGTGGAGAATTAAGGCTGGAGTTCTTTTAATCTTTGTGCCGCGAAATTCAACTTCAATCCAAGTTCCACTAACGTTTACTCTTTTCAGACAACGGTACATATCGTAGTAACATAGAAAGCGAAAAAAAGGGGAAACGGCGGGAAGAATTAAAAATGAAAGAAATGAAATTTTTCCTTTAAAAATAGTAAAAATTAAGAAATTAATTACGCTACACGAAGACTATGAAAGCCTTGTTGCCACATTGGTATTTAATTTCCACGTTTTAAATTCTCATTACAGCCTCGAAACTCGAGTATTCTGTAAATATACAACTACCGCCTACGCAAGGAAATTTCTTTTCAATTACCAAAGGTGTCGACACACAAATCACCGTTCAAAGCCGCACTACCGCAGGCCGCATTCTGTTCCGATGTTCTCGACGTGGCTGCTCGTCGGAATTGCGTATTCCGACCTGGTCGGCCGGGTCAGGAATGCGGCGTGGGGGATCGTAGGAAGCATTGCGGGTGTACGATGTGGTAAGTTGTGGTCAGCAGGGTCGTGGGTCGTCGCTAGGCCGTCCAGCCTCATGAGAACAGGCTTAAACCCGGTACCATGCGCACAGTCGGCTCTTACACGCGGAGACTAGCTGATGACCATCGTCCACCTGACTCCTCGAGATTTATCGCGCTCACGATGCGTGCGTAGAGAGGATACGTACGAGCGTACGAACGCAGGTGGACCTCCGGTGCCGAGTGTACGCGCCTAATCGACCCTCCCTAAGCCAGCCTACGTGGAGGAAACCCCGAGCTTCTACGTGGATAATTAAACTCTTATCTACCACCGGGCCTCGCCATTTTTTCCTACCTTTCCTTCGCTTTCTCCTTACCACGGCCGCTGGTAATAACGTTCATGATACATTTACCACGGATGATATAATACGCGACGTGGCGTATGAGTAATGCTCACGAATCGCCCTGTTGAACCTTTGTCGTGTAATAAGCGGGATTATCCGCTCGAGGAAAGCGCATTTCACGCGGTACGTCGACCATTTTCTTCTTTTCGAACGCGGAAGAGATATTAAATTATAAAATCCTTTTACCGATAACAAACGCCTACGCTATATTCTATCGTTGACTCCTGTTTATATTTAACCCTGCTGCGGTCCTCGAAATTTTTATGTCTCAATCATTCGCTTTTAGCAGAGGAAACAACTTCTACGTACACGACTGAGGCAATAAATCATAAATTTCGATAACAATTCATCCTCGTTCTTCTCAAGCTTAAAAAACTTTCTAACGATGGAAAAATGCAAATTAGATCGAAAATGAGCGTACGAGGAACGTTAGGGGGAACGATCAACTCCGAAGCGATCACTCGGATAATCCGAATGCTGTGGGATAATCTGAATCTATGAAAGTTGTGAGAGACGTCGATGATTTTAAGAACTTCAGGGTGGTATCGTATACGACCCTCGTCACTACTCCTCGTGACTACAAATTACTGATATATCCATCGTGCAGCATTCTATTTTCTTTCGTATCCAAGATGGACGTTAGTCACCGCAAGCCCAGGCACCAGCAGCTTATCAGAGTCAGCAGAAAACGTTAGACGGACAAACGTTCCACATTTTAAAGGCTCGTGATCGATTGCCACGGCGACGTATACTATCGACGTGCCGGTCGTATATCTCCGGTGCGTAGGTACCAGGATGCGAGCGTGGAAGGTTTTACGTAACCTCCGCAGGTTTGACGACCTCCAACACGCAGGGGAACGTGTTTCGTCGTCTCTGCCGCCGCAATCGATTTGTACACTCGTCAGGAAGACTTTGTTGGCGCGCACCGTTTCTCCTGTCGCGCGACAAACACCGATAGCACCGTCGACAGGGCGAAATAATTTATCGCGGAAGTAACGTTTTCTTCGCGCAACGCGACACGTCCACAACCGTTGCAGACTCCCTCGAGCCGCACGATCTGCGTGACCGTCACGTGTGGGCAGGCCGACACGCATAAATATGCCATATCGCGTCTATTACAGAGATACAACCAAGCAGTCGAATGTGTTGTACCATTATCTGTAACTACTTATTTAAACGACGTTAGTTTAGCGGATATCGTTTGCATTTGATTCACTGGGAAATCAAACCGATTAACGCGACTTTCTGACAAATTCATAATTAATTACCAGGATATGGGCTTCATTCCTTAGAAATCAAATCGTTGGAATTAGCTGGTTCATCACTGAACAATCCTCTTTTAATACAGATGATAAAATACTTGGAGTTAAAGTGGCTTTGATAAAAATATGTTACATACTTCCGCTCTTCAACATCCTTTCTCAAACTTGGTTCATTGTTCGAATCCAAAAACAGACACGTTGCACCCAACAAGGTAGGACGTAATTACTGCATAAATGTGTAAAGTTGATCGTTGTCTCCACCCGTTGCAAATACCAATAATAAGCGACGGTTCGTGTCTCGTAAAACACGATTTCTCCCTGAATCGTACACTTAACGCGAATGGAGGATTTATAATGTATGAAATTAGAAACCTCAATGAGTAAGTGAGTTGCCCATGGCCAGGGTGGAACGGCTTGTCGTTCACGCATCAATGGGCCCCAAGATATTCCCTGCCATTGTAAGATACGTCGCCGAACGATGTACAAATAGTAGGACTCTGTCGATCGATGACGATCATATCCACGTTTGATGCACAGTTATTACCTCGTAATGGCATCCTGTCCGCGTTGACGTCCGTGGCTCGTATCAAAACTTCGTCTCGTTGTAATCCTTTTAAAAGGCAATCTTCGTCGATCGTTTTGATAGTGCCGCGTCTATTTTGCATCAGGAAAATGTAAACCGCGATTCGTGGTTACGAATGAGCGTGATGCACGCCCCGCGATTTTTCCTTGCAATTTGCAACAGTCCCGATATCAAGACGTGACATTCTAACAGTAAGTAATAACAGGTTGTACACCGATGGTGTGTCGATGAATACAAATTTCTCGTCGATACGTTGCCATCCGGTTCCGGGAAATTCCTGCTACCGTACGATTTAAAATTATCGCTGTCGCTCGTGATATAATCGTTGCCATTCAATTCATCCTGCGCAAATACGTACTTCTCTCGCGTGAAATTTTTAAGGGTGCCTTCATCGAAGAACGGTTAATGGCCAATGGTTTGTGTAATAAGCGCTCGCGTATAAATCGTAATTTTCTCGACTTTTAATGCGCACGGACACGAACAGATACTGCTTTTCAATAAATTTTATTAGAGGGAAGAAATTAATCGACAGCTACGTTGCTGAATACAAACGATAAATCATTCACTCATGTGCACTTCGCATTGATTTCCTCTTTTTCGTTCCACACTTTCGATCTTCGCGCGTCAATTTGTAATTTACGAGATTTACTTTTTCATGCGGCTTCCCCTTAATTGAAGACGAGATCCTCGATCTCGATCTTTTTTTTTTTGTCCTCGTCTTCTGTATCAAATTTTCACCCACAGTGTATATATACAATCTCTGAGCTCAAAGGTACATCAGAAGACGACGCGACGATGTTGTCGCGTGTTACAAATCATGTGTCTCACGAGGGTTTACACAGTATACTTAATATATGTATAGCTGTAATGCTTCGGGCGATGTACCTTAAAGTTCTACACTTTACTTTTATTATAAAAACCAACTAAGGTTTCCTTATTTATTATCCTATTGGTAGCACACACGATTCTTCACCAGAAAAATGAATACTGTTTCGTACTATTAGTTGAACATTACACGTATCTCAAACTTAAATTATTTAAGTAATGTAGTATCCTACCACTATAATTAGTTTATTTACAATAAATGGATTAAACAGATGTTGATTAAACAAGAAACGATGATTGTTTAACGTGAACTAATCACAGTAACGTATTATAATTGAGACAAGTAGATAATTAATTTACAACTCTCGTCACCATGGATTCAACTCTCTTTCGACAACGCTAGCAACACTATGTCGACAACGCAATTCCCGCTCTCTGGCTTCTCAGCTCATACTGCTGTTAATCCGTTTATGTCCCTTAGCAACCCCTTGTCTTTTGTCTTAGCCTCGTATCTTTTGTCTCAGCCCCACCACGCACACGCTCAGCAACCGCTTGTTTATAATTCGCACGACGCCCCCCAGGTCCCTCGTCCACGATGCTACGGTAATATTTCAAATCGTTCTAATAATTATCGGTAATAATGTACGTATGTAAAATATTTTCTCTCTTTAGAAAACGAAAAGAGAAGAGACGGGAAAACGAGTTTGGCGAAGATGGTGCACGAAAATCAGTAGTTTTCGCAGAACAATTTTCGCGTGAACGTCGAAAGGACCCAGGGTGAGAGTCGAACGTCCGCGCGCGCGTCGCCAACGTGTTTTACGACGATTTACGAAACGTAATCGTCGCAAGTATGAACGCAACACGCGTGACTCCGATGCGCGGATGCAGCCACGACCGAGCAAACGAGAACTTCGCGATGAAGACGCACGATTTTCGTTCGCGAATCCAGCAGGCCGCGTTATTTAGGACGTCATTCGTTATACGTCTGGCTGGGAAACCAACGTGCAACGGAACTGCTCATTGCTTCGAGGAACACGCTCGCTGGACTCGTTAATGGTCAAACCAGAAGATACGATGCGATGGTAATTTCTTTCGCAAATCGTCCACTATTTTTCACTGTACTAAAATGACTGATTACATGACTGATATACAACGCTTCGTGAATTACGCATCAGATAAACTTGAAAATTCTGCTAAACGTTCCTTCCTGATGTGTTCCTTTAAAACAAACACGCTTTGATATTCTTCCTATGGATAATAATACTGTCTTCCTTATTTGTTCCTTTTATTCTTCTTTTCTTTCCACTATATATCTGATATCAAAGAACTTGTGCTGCATAATAAATAGATCGTATACTATAGATAATAATATTTATTACCTATTCGAGATATGTCTACATTCAGCATGAATAAATTAAATAAGTAACATCTCTAACAGATCCATTTTCTTACATGTTACCAATGCTACTAACTTTTTACAATAAATATCGAATAAAATAAAGATACAAAAGTGAAGTTTACAGATTGCAAGAAGAAGTTCGCTCGGATAATATATTTCACACGAAATTGTAAAATCATAAAAAAGAAAAAAACACGAACTCTATACAACAAGCATTTATAATCTACGTACATTGCTTACTCGCCAATTAACTAATGTTATTAATTACTAAATTATTATGCAAACCTAACGAGCTTCAACGAAAATCACTTCCCCCGCCTTGTACGCCCGCAGGTCCAAAAAGACGGGCGCGTATCCGCCTTTCGTCGAAACAGCGTGAAACCGCTGCTCCGTAAGCGTAATGTCGGTGACGATTAAGAAACGCGCGAGCGGCTAATCGGCAATTTCCCTTTCGTGCTTTCGAATTACGCGGCGTGATTACACGCTACCAAGTTGGCCAGAAACAGATGTATCCTGTAATAAAGCAACGAGATACGCCAAGTCCTCGCTCCGAGGATCGTTTCTGCGATTCGCCGAGTTTAAAGATGATCGAGGCTGAAGAGCGACACATCGCGCGCACAGTTCGGCGACGAAGCACAATTTCCACCGCGCATTAAGGATCGTCCCGAAGGCGCGACAGCTCTAACGAATGGTCTAACCAGTAATTACTAGACATACCGATGGGATAAATACGAGGAATCAAGTGATAGCAGTCGCTCGTCAGAGCACAGCTTCAGGGCGAGTTTCTTCGACTGTAACCCACGTTGAGATTCGCCTAATCGTTTGTACAAGGAGGACGATCGGACGTCGAATTAACCCTGCTGGTCTCTTTGAGTCAACATCGATGAAGTTTTACTAGATACGAGTAGCTCGATTTACATATTGTATCTCTTCTCGTTACCACGAGTCGGTCGCAGGGACGTCGTCACAAACGAACCAAATAATCTGTTGTCAAACACAGACACGTATTAAATCTTATCAATGATATATTAAGACTGAACACACGATGAAATAAAGCGTTAACCGGTTTTATATATCATTACTGGAATCAATTACGATAGTCTGTCTATTAATTTGGAAGAACCTCGTCTATCTTATTTATAGCTCGATGTCTAAACGAGCCGAGGATAATGAATTCCTTAAATCAGAAAACTGCTCCATAATGTTTGCCACTTATGTATGTAAATTATTTTATGGTCTATGAATTTTGAAAAATGAATTTTATCGGCTGATGATATTCTACGGCAGCGATAATCAAAGACCTCGAGTTCCTCTGTCTGTAATTTCGTAATCAAATTACATTTTTTATTTACGTTTTAAAACAACCGAGCCTCGACATAGTTTTGCGCGATAGCGTGTACTTAACATAGCGAAGTAATACAGTTTAACAGGATCTAGAAATTACATAACAGTTATAGTATTTTTGTTCATGCAGTTACGGTGACACGAAAAGATACGAGCAACCAAGAAGTACAGCAAAGACGAACGAGAAGTATTTTTTCTTCCTAATCAGTAGTTAAGTCTTAGTACGGAATTGATATTGAAGATCGACGATTTCAACCTGACAGTAAGTGAAGAAGTCTAGAGGATACTCGTAGTTAGTTTAATGCAAAGTATGATAAATCGAGTTTCCACCGCTATCGCTGCATCTGTACGAGCCACGTCTCGTTATACCATCAGAAGCTAGCAATTAAACTTTATGCACGATTCGATTTAACGATTTCTTCTAGTTATTACCATTCCAACTTTTCCACTAATAAAATCACATTTGCTCTTCTAACTATTTCTTCCTTCGTGCAACATCTTCTACCTAATCGTCATAATAATCTTAATTTTCTCCGGCGACAAAAACGTGATATACAGACATTAAGTACTTTCCACTTCAACTGAAAAACAAACGAAACTTATCAAAAAACTGACCATAATTATCGTCGTGATTGCCAGTCGACGCAAGAACTCTGATCGCGGTAAAATCGACCGTGACGCTTCGATCGAAGCTCGCGAGGATAGAAAGAAAAGAAACGAGAAGCGAGTAAACTCGATAAATAAACGTGCGAGAGTAACGAGTGGCCCGTTTCGATGTTCCTGCTCGTCGAAATTCGAGCGATCGCGCCGTGTTCCGCATTTGTCACGAGGATCGTTCAGGCTCGCGCGGCTGAGATTAATATCGGTACGTTTTCTCCCTCTCAAGTTCCTCTTCGTTGCTCCCGTTGCACCCCGTAGGCGCCAAATATAATTGTTGTTCGGCGCAGCCTAGGCAGCCGCGCAAAACCAGGTCATCGGTTGCGCCCGAATTCACACGGAAGGAAAGTTTCACGTTAATCGCCACTGCAAACTGCCCTAAAGTGGAAGGAAATTGGTTTCACCGTTCGCATTCATAGAAACGACGTGCTTTTGCTTTTTTCTTTTCCTTGGAATTTCAATAGTCGAAACTCTGGAAATTGTCATGTTACTTAAACGTTTGTAATAGTTTTGAATCTAGTTCTTCGAGTTTTGATTTATAATAAAATGGGATTAGTCTTGCGATGAATTACGACAGTTCAGCGATCGCTTTGAAAGTAAATTACGGAATCTGTAAAATTGTGTTTAGATAGGTGTGAAAGGCGTGAATGTGACAATGATCGATCTTCGCCTGTCAGTCGTACAAACGATTTATAAGTGGCTTTCGCACCGAGTATCAAAACATTCGGCGTACTGTCGCTGAAAGCTACTGTCGCTCGCTATATTCCCTGTCATTCGTCTTTTTAGTTAAGCTTATGCCAATTAAATTCAGAGAATGTCCGTATTAGTCGCGCGTATATTCATGCTTTATTGGGCTTTGAAACGCGAACATTGAAGGGGAACATAGGTAAAATTTGATTGATCCCGCTTTTACACGATTTCGGTATAAAAACATTTTAATCTCTTTATTACGACGAGCAATACATCACGCGAGGATAATAGTTTTGCGAATTGACAGGCGCACGCTAATGAAGCAATCGTGACGATTACGATTTCGTCAAACACGCTCTTTTATTTCCGTTTAAAATTGGCCAGAATCATCCGAATATAATGTAACCGATAATTTCAGCCGGCATATTGCAAATTATCGTGCTGGCCGATTCGAAACTCTAGAAAAAAAGATAAAAAAAAAAAAACAGGCTGCTTAATGAACTTGCCAGTTTTGTCGATCAACGTTCCGATCGAATAATTTTAATCGGTCTCCCCTTGGTCATCGCGTCGCCACCATGGGATCCAGACCACAGACCTCTCACAGCCAGATAATGTTAATTTGCGTTTCGGGGTCAGCAAGCAAGAATGCGCTGCGATACACGCTTCCTGGTATTGGACAGGCATAATAATGATCATTTGTAGAATCTTAATCTGCGCTTCGAGCGAATCGACCGTTCGCCCATACAGCATTCGCTGGTAAAACGATAAGACACCAGACCAGATACGTATTTCCTTTAAAACCGTGTGAACGACGAGTGGATCGGTGGACAAAGAAAAATCTACATACGCCGACATTATGGGAATGGCAATTTCCGTGATTTCTACGAATTCGAAATTTTGTGTAATTTCATATGATTTTCGTGAAAAACGTAGAAATTTAATCTCTTTGATAAACACGTGAAATCAATCTCCATCGTGTGATTCGACCGTGCACGACCGATCATTCTTTGATTAAAGTCGCGAGATGGTAAATTTATTGCACTTAGGATTGAAAAGCACGAGAAGAAAATGACAGGTGCACTGTGGATCTCGAACTCGCCTGATTCACAAATGCAAGTTTCCCGAGATTAACGATAAATCTATAAAGTTGTGCGAATAATCAAATAGAAAGGTGATTTTTGAAACGTTCGATAGGATTCCAATTACGAGGATATCGTTTAACAATTGTTCATATTACTTAGCTTGACTCGGATAATCCCATCTGATTCTACGCACAAAGTGTAACTATACAATAGCTAATTTACGTATTCTAAATCAGCTGAGAAGAGAGGCAAGCTGTTATTCTGCGAGTCTGGCAGCTCGGTTTCTGCAAGTCCGTTCAGGACGTGGTTATTACGAAGACTGGAAACGGGTCGGTCGCGGGGGTCTCGTAAACGCAATAATGTTGGCGTTCAACCTGCGCGAACAGCCTGTTACGAGTTGTGGGTGCTATTACTATCATTAGGGACCGGTATCGACCGGTGTCACGTATCGTAGCCCGGAATAAGTTAATAATCCAGAAGCCGAGACACACGATACCCGTCGCACCAAACCGACCGAACTACGCTCAATGGGGGATAAGATTTAAGGCGTTTCGTTCGCCACTCGACAGCCGGAGAAATATGCGACGGCTGCGCCGCTTGCTCAATCGCCGCGCGAAATAATCGTAGAACGATCTATGCGTTCTTTTTTTCAGCGGCGACAGCAGCAGCCTGCACAGCCTGCAACGGCAATTGGCTACGAATTCTTTCCAATGCTGTTTGCTGCTGCCTGATGCAATTGTCCGACGCGGAGTGCGCCGCTCGGAGAAACAAGAAAAATGTTGCCAATTAGGAGAAAACGGACCTTAACGCCCCTCTGGTCCAAATACGCACCTGTGCCCCACGAATGCACGCCGCTCATTGTTCGCCGGACAACCTCGACGCTCAACCAAGAAGAAGAAGCCGGCTGAAGATGGCGTGACTCGAAACAATGAAGCACTTTTACCCTTTTACCGAACCGTTCGAACCGCGACGAGACGTCGAGGTGTCCTTTACGGCGGAACATTCTTTTACGTCGTACCGCGTGTATCAGCGATCAAGTTCCTAGCTTCCTTCCAATCTGGTCGCTGGAATTTTGACGACGAGATAAGGCGACCATTTTTGACGATTAGTTGCTTGGATAAGCCTAGGAGATACGATGAACGCGAGACTTAAGACTGATTCTGTGTGACATGCATATCTCCTAGTTAACTGGTTTCATGACTTATCGATCGAGGATTTTAACTATCAAAAGATTTAAGATATTATTCCATTTAATATGGAATCTGATTTCTGTTCGCTATTGCGAAGGCCTCTTACGTTTCCTCGTCACAATTAATCTACTATTAAGAGGTAATTCACCAATACGATGGATTTCACCGCCTACAACAAATTTTCATCGCAAAGCCAACGCCTTGCATTCTAACAACGCAAGTACCGATACTCGAAGCGATAAGAAATTAGCCCGATTTGATTACCCTAATTGTAACCGTACCAGCTGCAGCTAATCTTCGATTAAAGCCCAGCGCATTCGGCCGCGATTTCGTTGATCGAAACAGCATACGAACTCGTCGAGAGGAGAAAAAGCACACCAATTACGAATCGAGATGCCAAAGGTAACTTCCGCTGCGGTATACTACGATCGCAGGCGTACGAGCTACAAAGAACGCGATCCGCTCGAGACTCGCGCGTTGTTTCCCCGCGACAGTAAAGAAAGAAAGGTGGTCGAAGGTAGCGGACAGGCCGGCGAATAAAAGAGGAACAACGCGTTTATAGATTACAGCACGATACCGGGTGGCGAATAAATAACTGTATTACCGATGGAGGAGCACGAAGAAGAGATAACATCCGCGGCAGCGGGAGAGAACAGCGGCAGGAGGATCGCAACCCCCTTTCGGGGATTACCCGACAAAGCGGCACGCATCAACGCGCATATTTCTATAATTATTGCCGGCGTCCTTTGATGTGCCTTAAACCGACTGTGGCCTCCGAGTCCCTGCCCTCACTCCTCGCAGGTTTCTGTCGCGGTGCGCGTCCCTGAATCTCTGTTTCTCGCTGAAAAGGCTTAACCCGTATCAGCCGCGAGCTCTTGCTCGGTCGCGATCGCCAACCGGCTGATAACGAGATTCCGAGGCACGTCTCTGTGGCGCTATATGCTCCCTGGCTTTAACCAACGGGGCCGACAATGAAATATAAAGTGGCACGACCGTTGCCTGGATTCTCGTCGGTGGATTTCTCGTCTCGTGGATTTATACTTTCACCGATCGCGTTCCTATTTATCACGCTCTCGACCACGATCTTGCAGAATGCTGGTATCTGTTGCGCGATCTTCTTCGAGTGCCACAACCTGCGGATGGAACGTAACCGAAAGGGAGAAAGCGTTAATCGTTCAGATAAGTGGAGACTGTTTAATTGCTCGGGATATCGTGACGAAGCTACCAGTTGCTCTTGAATCCGTAGATCGGGACCCGAGGGACACTTTCGTCGATAAAGATTTCAGAAACGGGGAACAGAGAGTAGTATTGGGATGGAATCGGGAATATCGACGGGAGAGTTGGGTACTTTAGTTTACACGGATGGATCGTGGCCCCGGCTTCGCTCCGTTTCGGGGCAGGTAGCGCATGGGCCAGCGATAAATAACCATCGTACCGCCAATTAAGCGAATTTCGAAGGGACCGTGTGGCGAAGGGGTTGGACGTCATTAGGGGCGCGATGGTGATTAGGTCAGCGTCGCCGACTGTCGAGTCTGCCGTTCGGGAGAGAACGGTAGCAGGATTCACCTGCTCCCGATGCCGGGGAACAGCTGCTACCGATTCGTGCTCGTACTTCCAACAACGTATATTCCCCCGACGCGAACGTGTAGTGTTAATTGCCGATCAGAACTCGTTCGCGTTAATGACGCAGAAAATCCTTCACCGTGGACACCGTCCATGCCCGCGTATTAATCGAGCTGTTTCACTTGTAGCGCAGCAACATAGTTATAAAACGCTATATAACGGTGCATTAAATGAAATTGCATCGTTTGCCGTGACGTCGATGTTGGAAGGAGGAAGGAAAAAGCTCGGAGCTTCGTTTAATGACCGGTCCAGTTCGCTCAACAACATTCGGACGCTTCAATTAATCGACCGGTAACGATGAATGATTATACGCTTACATTTCACACAGTCGCGTACACGACGCGCTTATATATAATTAACGCAGAATTCACTTTTTTATCCACGGCTTCTTTCGCGGAAAGAATGCACCTCGCGGTTGATTCGCCGCCGCACAAATTTCTCATGCTTAATGCATCCATTTTTCTGTCATTTTTTCCTCCCTTCTCTCTCTCTCTCCCTCTCTCTCTCTCTCTCTCTCTCTTTCTTCTTATATTTTACTTACTTTATTCTTGTTTTCAACGAACCTACTCGTTCAAGGTCCATATTTCACAGAGGGTGAGTACGTTCGAGGTCGATTCGTTCGTGAAGTGGTTGGCCGCGTCGGTAAACTTAGTCGTAACATCCGTTTCGTTCGTCATCGCGGGGGCTCGCGTGACCCGGTTGCGTCGTTGTACACGATACGTCGCGAATGGAAGGGATTACTAGAAAACACGTTTATATTTCGCGTGTGGCGAAGGTGATAAACGACTGACCGCTCCCAACACCGGACACGAAGCTCGCCAGCAACCGTTCAAAGCGCTTCCTCTTCTCGAAACGTTCTCCAAACGGTGCTACGACTCTGCCACGAGTTACCAAGTTGTCCGTCACCTTTTTTAACGCACCTAACAGGTTGGATCGTATATGCTCTTCATTTACACGCACGCGAGCATCATTAACACATCGTTTTGACGCTATCTTATAAATGTTACTCGATCCCAGTTTCTTCGTTTCTATCGCTGAAAGCGTACGCTATCTGGAAAATTCGTAGAATTCGAGTAAAATACGTTTAATCGTAAAGGGGTACAAGCTCGAACGATTTCTTTCGTCGTAGTTATTTTTCAATTTCGGCATTCAAGGCCTGCGATAGGTCAAGCTAGCAGCGATTCGTGGTTCGGTTAGCATTCTGGCGAATCTATGCGGATTACGTCGATACGAGAAATTCCAGGAGTGTCTCCAAGTCGGTATCCTCGCTTTCGTCCCATGAATATATATTCGTTCGGTGTATGGGGAACTCTTTAATTTTAATCGAGAAGACATTGTACGCGGACGGTGTACTTGTGCATGGAATAACAGATTGTTTGGTGGTTTATCTGATACTCGTAAATACATCGCACGATCCAAGCTGGACAGGTTGGTCAGATATTAGACGAGCGGTAAATACGTTTTTCTTAGGAAAATGAAAGCGCGTATGTCGTACGAGAGACGTTAAGCGAGTCAGATAGTAAAACGACGAACGATGTAAACGAAAAGTACAAAGAGATCAATTTTTCGTGACTTTCGAACGCGAAACGATCCGTTAGTGGGTTGGATTTAGAGAAACCAAAATAGGTGCGTGCATAGGTATAGGAGTGGTTGAAAGTCGAAAGAAGTCAGCGTGGACGTTTCGAGCGATGACGACGCGAGAACACGGTCGTGACGCGATAATAAAAATGCCTGGAAGCGATATGAGCGTACGAGGAACGAGAGATTTTACACTTGTCGTCGATAGATCTGGTTGTTACGAGCGGCTCCAAGTCGTTATGCAGGTGTATAACGGCGCTAACAACCGTCGGGAGGCAAGGGGAGAAATAAAAGAAACGGTTGAAAAAGAAAGAAGACAAATCGATTACCTCCGATCCCTAATAAAAAAAGGAACACGTTCATTGCGCAACGAGGCTGGATCGCGCGTCCACCGTGATCGAAGCGCATAGGTCACGCGTGTCTCTCTCCCCGAGTCTTTCGCCTCACAATTAATTCGACCATTTATATACACGATCGACAGACATACACAGTCGCGGTCGACTGAAGAAATTGATTTTTTCCATTTGATCGGCGCGGCGTTGCGACGATGGAAGGAGCTCATATGCATACGCGTGAAACGAAACCGACCGCGAGATTCTCAACAGCGTATCGAACCCGTGACCCGAGATCAATTAATCACATTCCCCCCGGGTCGAAGCTTTATGAATTCCCTCGATG
Source organism: Bombus pyrosoma (assembly GCF_014825855.1). NCBI lineage: Eukaryota > Metazoa > Arthropoda > Insecta > Hymenoptera > Apidae > Bombus > Bombus pyrosoma. The sequence continues at coordinate 8,026,760 of NC_057776.1, forward strand.
CGTGTCGATTCTCTGGCACAACCTATTCGACAGGCTGGCCTGTCAATTAAAAACGAGTCGACCGACTCGCTCAACTAATTCCGTTATTTTCTCGGCAGCGGCCGCTTATTACCCACGATAATGGATACTATATTGAACAATGTCGATTTCACAATCAACGAGAATATTACGTTCTACGTGTGTATATAATAATATAGTCGTGTCCCAAATGTAACGCGACGTTCATCCAAAAGGAAATTTCCTGCGTTCGAAGGACAGGTAAAAGTATCTTAACAGGTATACAACATCAAACTTCCGTTCCCATTTTCTGCCTACTCTCGAAACATTCTACCACTTTACAGGGTTCTCGAAATAGGTGCACACCTGCGACCGAATAGCAGGTACGCTCCATTAAAGAGGCGCCTATTTTCAAAGAGACGAGCCGAAACACGGCTTCGACGAACGCCCACGCGTCCGGACCCGAACCAACCAGTCTCGCATAGTTAGCGCGTCTCGTAGAACGATCAAAGCGTTCCAGACGTTTATGGTTTGTTAAAAGTTTCTCACGGTGAAATTGGCTGATCATAACCGACATCGTCTATTCGCGAGAGGACTCGACGTGATTAACAAGCGATACGATCGAAGTGGACTCAAAGCGTAATTACGCTCGTTGAATGGAAAAGAGAAATTCCGTCGCGTCGCTTCAAACGTCTGACGAAAAACACATTTTTTTATTAATTACTTTAATCTTTTATCCCGGCAAGAGTTGAATCTCCAGAAAGAGAGGGAGGGAGAGAGAGAGAAAGGAATAGAGATACCTGCGATCAACCGTGATTATTGGATCCACGCATCGGGATCACGATAAAATAGGAAATCATCGTTCGCGAAGGAACTTTGAATGAGTTCAAAAGAGCAAAGCCGACCTTGCGTTCAATTGGTTCGTTAGATCGGCGAAATTGCGGCACGCCCGCTGCTTTATAAAGCCGCGGCGGCATTAAACGAGTCGGCTGTTTTCCACGAAGCCGAGCTTTCACGCGAAAGCACGCGGGTGGATTAAACGCGATCACGAGAAACGGGTTCTTTCTAACTGTGAACCGGGCCTGATAAATCGGTAAGGTTAAGGCGCAGGTGTGAAGGGCAGACGCCCCCCCGTGGACCGTGAATTCGTGAGTTTCATCGCAAAAATCACCATTAGTTCCGCCGGCGTTCGTCCCTCTCTTTTTCTCTATACCCTGTTCCTTTTCTTTCCTCGTCCTCTTTCTCCCGTATGCGTCAGCCCTGACAACGACCTCGTCGCCGTCGTAATTCGCTCGCGTCGTACGAAAATACCGGTCCTTGGCCGGAATTCCGGGAAATTATTATGAATCTTTATCTTTGAATCTTATACGCTACATTTAACATTCATCGCGGCCCGCGTTTCACTCTCTCGAAGCCCGGTGCTTAATTGCAAAAGCCAACCCAGCTCTAATGACGATATCGACTGCTTTCGTAATCGCCTTTCCAGCTTGCTTGCGATCACGCGCGTACAGGGTGTTTCTGAACGATTCGACGGGTTTCGAAAGCGATGAAATGTTAATACGAAACGTACCATCGTGGAAGGCATTGTCGTTTCGCCTGACAGAAAGTAATCAGGTGCACGACGATATCTTATAACTCAGATCGCGATACACACGATTCCACGATTTCTACGCGCGGCGCCATTAGGAGCAACATCCTGCGCGTGCTATATTTATTTCTCGTAAGCCGCAATGATCTACCCTGGAAGGGAACGTAGCACGAATTACATATAATAGCCACTTAATCGCAATCAAGCGCTCAACGTTGGCGGGCCAAAGGACGCACGAGAGTGCGACTGAATGCACGCTAAATAAAGTTATCCAGTCCGAGAAGGAGTCCTTTTAAAGCGGGCAAATCGAGAGAGTACGTTTTCCATGGCTGCCGTACGACAGGGGCCATTAGTCGATGCGGATCAGGCAGAACGTATTGAACGGCTGAAAATTACGAAGGCCATAAACGATTCCGCTGGAACTGAGCAGAAATCGCCCGTAGGGGATCCACCAACAGGCGGTAGCTACTTGGAGCGCAAACCATCGCATGGATTATTCCCGCGTTACCAACGGCTGCCATACGTCACGATAATGAGTATAGCGTACGTATCTGGACGAGGCGTGCTTCGAGTGTTTCGCTACGAGTCTTCGAGTCGCGATCTCGTATAACGTGTTCGCATGATTTACGCGATCGTGTCCCCGAGGCATCGTCGAAATCAATATCAAAAATTCCAAGAGAGAAGATGGATTGCCTTTAAATCGATTCGATTTCACCGGTTCGTGGACTTTTACGAGATACGATCGGAACGAGGGAAAATTTTCCTGCTTCGCCTTTCCCTTACATCTACCAACGAACAAAATTACGCCACGCTTTACACCTGTTTACTGCCACCAAAATTCTAGTAACTTTAATATCTCTGTATATCATAATACTCTTCGCATTACCATTTACCATTTTACGAGCACATAATTCTGGCATTCGATATAATAAAGCGAACGTTTACGAACCCTTCGTTCGCTATATTCAGCCATACGTAACTAATCGTCCTGCTGCCTACGAAACACGATTAGTAACGTAATTTAATTTAACGATCGATTAATAATTACCCTTAAAACGATTTACCGACGATTCAAAGATACCGAGGACACGGAGGAGACGTTAAACCGCCCTCGTGCAAACGAAAATTCGGGGTGGTCTTGGTCTTTCTCGGCGAACGCAACCGTAAAACCGCGGCTCTTCTTCGTGATCCATCGCGGCACAGCCGATCGTGCGGCTGTTCACGGGCACGCTTCTCTTCCTTCGGGCCGTGTCCGTTCCGGAGCTCGTGACCTCTTGACCCGAAGGAGGACGCCGCCTGCAGGAACACCCGTGTGGATAATATATTCCGGGTGTATTCCAGGCAATTTTCGCGGGGCGGTGTTGCGTTGATTGCGGTCGTTCATCGCGGCTTCGCCTCCGTTCCTCTCTTTTCTTTCCTTCTCCTTCTTCCTACACGATCTCCTCTTTCTCTTCTTCCGTTTCTTCCTCCTTCGCCTTTTCTTCTCCGGATCTCGTCGTCCTCTTCTTTCGTTGCTTCCACTACCGGCTTTGTCTCCTTCTTGTTCTTCTTCTTCTTCTCGTATTCCTCTTTTCTTTCACGTCCTCTCTCCTCACGTTCGTTTTCACGAGGTGCAGCGGTACACCGCTATACTCGCAGGTCTAATTTGCGCACAGCAGGAGCGACACGAACTAATGCACGTTGCGCACGCCGGGAGGGAATCCGTAGGATCTTTGTCTTCGCGCACTCCCGCGCTAACGCGCATCCATCATCGTGCGACCCTCCGACGAGCGGCCTGTGTCCTTCGTCCTTTCTAGGACGAACTTCCAACACCAGGGGGACCAAAGTTGACCATGAACGAGACGACGCAAGATTCGAGTCCTTCGGCTCCTCTTTCTTTTCTTTTCGAGCTAGATTTAGATTACTAAACTTCCAGAGAGATACATGTATATTTCGTTCCTATTATTTGACTGATTCAATCGTAGCCTGAATTTATATTGCGACATGATTGACCTAACAGAGTTGCAGCATTCAAATTCTCCAAATGATCTTCTTCTCTTCGGTTTAATTACCGAACTGAATTTAAATATATGATTCCCCAGGAGAATTCCACTTTATTTAGTTTCTGTAGGTTGGACCATTTCTTAACTATTACTGATTCAACAAGATTAATATAAGATTACGATTGTTCGATTCGACTCGTTATCAATAATTGAATTCGGTTACCCAATTTCTATGCAAATGCTATTTTCCACTCGTTGGTCACTTAGTAGATTGAACTATTCGCTGTTGTATTCATCAGCGATCCAACGAAATTAATATAAAATTCCACTTCTCCAAATCGTCTATTTTTCCAGATTCGATACAACTGCCTAATTTATACGGAAACGCGGCATTGTTTACGACTTGACAGATTGAACCGCGTCTTGACGCGTGCAAGATCGATCGAACGGAAACCAATAGCCACGATATCCGTGGGCAAGGCTCCAGGCTCGAAGAAAGTCGGCTTTAATAACGAAATTGCCAGGGTTTTACAAGGAATAATCGTCGAACAATCGCGGCCGACCACGATGGAAAAAAAGGGAACAATCACTACCGAATCTTACAGGCAGTTTTGCGGAACGAAGCACGAGTTTCAGAGCCAGAAGAACATGGCTGCGAGGCAGTCTACTACTATGTCGGAGACTCCAAGTAACGCTTCATCTTCGGTCTTTGAATTCTGACTCCTCAAGGTCCGGACAGACAGCCACCTGACTCGCCAGCTCGAGGGTGCAATCATGCGCACGCGAGCCACAAAACGCGACTCGCCCATCCTTCTTTGCTCTTCTTTGCTTACGAACATTTGGTTGCAGGCTCGCTCGAAAATTCGAGTTGCATGGCAGTTTAAAGAGCGACGTCACCCAGGGCTATACGTACGAGTTACTAACTTTTGATTTTGTCTCCGTTGTAAATTCTCCATTCGTTTCGTTTGATCGTATCAATGTGAAAATTATAAGCCGCAATTTCATCGAGACAATTTATATGCACAATCTAGAGAAAGCATCTTCCAGTTAATTGAATAAATTTTTTTCATCAGACTTTACACCTTGAAATTTCTACGAACGATACGTCCATCTACGTTTAAATGTATTCGCTGATACGCGGCGAAGAATCAATTAAACTATTAAGCGTACGAAGTGAATGACCAGAAATCTATGCGTGACCAACGCGTTTAGACGGCGAGTAGCGCCGCTGGATGCAACATGTGCGCGAAGCACGGCACGCGAGCTCCAGCCCGACAACATATGGTCCCTCGTGGCGTGTATCGTCGCGAAATCGAAGCGTCGCGCGTCCGCCAGCTTATCGCGGCCAGACGAGAAAAAGAACGGTCGTTTGTCGCGTCTCGTGGTCGCGAGAGACGTCTTACTTTCGACGATTCCCATTGAAAGATTTTATCGAGGCGAGAGACAAAATGCGACCGGTCGACTCGACTCACGCGCGCTCGACTTCGCACGCGACATACCACCATCAGCTTCTACTTGTATGTACACCTGTGATACACCGTTCGTAATAAATATATACTTATCGAATTCACGCACCCAAACACCATCCGGCTCGATTATCGTTATGATCTCGCCGATGGTCCTCGTGTGTACCGTGCGCTCGTCCTTGCGCACAGCGCTTTGCACACAGCTGCGATGACGTTCGTTCGAAACTCGTCCTTTATTCGCCACTCGTTCTTGTTAATTGATCATCGTTCGTGTCTGTGCCTGTTACGAAACGCACACGGTGCGTCGTTTCCCTTAATTCCCGAAACAACCGATCGGAATTTTTTCTTCAACGCACGTATACGTATATAGGTGTTCGCTAAGAGAGAGAGAAGAAACAGCGAGGAGGGAGCAAGAAGCGAAATTAAACGACTCGCATTATCGATGCGCGTAATTTGCAAGAAGAAACTGCTAATTACGAAACGCTGATAACGACGATTCATTTACTTTCCTCCCTTTCGTCCGTTCCGTGTGCACCGTCATTCCTCTCTCTCCCCTTTTCGCCGTGTTTCCTATCTCTTTCCACCAGTTCTTTCTCAACCTTATTCCGGGACAAGGATGATGATGAAGCAGCTGCTACCTGGTCGAAACGAGAGCAGTCCGTGCACGCACCGAACGTCGGGCGCACACAGGTTGATCGATCGATCCACGGATCGACGGATCGTACACTGGGAACAATATTTGCCGGCGTTTTATACCTACCGATAAAGGCATTACACTGACGACTCGGTTCGCGGTAATTAATTACATCGATCCGAAAGAAAATGAATTACCGGTCGCCGCAATAACACCGGTTAATGCGCCGATAATTATTGATGATGCCGCAATAAATGTTGCTTGTCGGAACGGCAATTCATTCGAGATTAATAATCGATCGCGGTTTGATTTTAATCTAAATGTTCTTCTAAACGGACCACTTAATATCCGGCCTGGCCACGAGAGGACATCAGAAACGACTAGCACCTGGCTTACTTTTCGTATACCTTGTGTCCTCTGCGGACAGAACGATAATCCCTAGATGGGTATAAAGATCGGTCATCGTATCGATATATACGTAATACGTTTATACGATATTATTTCGCAGAAGCGAATCTTTCATATCTTAAGTGGTTACGATTCACTAACTTTGTCAAGTATAATCCTTTCCGGTGGTGATCATTTGGCGTTTATAACTCATATAATAAACTCGATGATCCCATATGTATGTATAATACGCTGGAACACGTAAACACGCACGAAACCCTGAGATATTATTTTCGGCGATTTCTCAGTTTTTAAGAATTCAACGCTAATCGGGTGTGCGCGTAATAAAATTTAAGAAGTTACAAAATGTAAGGCAGATCGGCAAGTTTCCGAGTAGTTTAATTAAGACAAATGCTACGAAAGCACACTCGGATCGTAAAAGAGCGATGAAAATTCCGAATCACCTGCCCGCAGCGAGCACGTGAACGTCCAGGTAGTAGCACCGTCGCGACGCGACGCGACGTACATGAACTCGCTGCCCACGCCACGAGCACTGTCTAGCGCCGACCAGTCGCGCGTGTACGTCGCTAATTAATACGTGAAAGTCACATAAGCCGTGGGCAGAAAGGAAGATCCCGTTCGGATAAGGTGCGGCGTGATTAAGACGCGATCATTTCCAAGAAAAATTCGAAGTCAGTACGGGCGAACCAAACTGACCAGTGATGGTGTAGTAAATATACGTTCACGTGGTATCCACGGAGACCGAACAATTCCCGACGTTAGATCAGATCTAGCGTCGAATTATGGAGGATCCTAAACCATCGAGCTTCCGCTTCGTGGGGTACGCAAGGACAGACATTCTTTGCCTCGCCGTCTCTCCAATTACTGGCCTTTGACATTAATTTGTCGACCGTCTGACCAACGGTGGCTAGAACGCTGCCGCGTCACGGTGAGAAGAGACGGTCGTTCGTTTAACCAGGAAATGGAGATGTCCACGGTCCTCCGGTTAAACATGCTTACTCGCGACGTACTTCATCATGCTCGGTCAAAGACCAACGATATTTTTCTTCTTTAAATGAACAGTCGTGTACGAACGACGATGAGCCTTACTCGCGCACCCGAGCTGTACCGTTCGATATCCCGATTCGACGTCTCGAATGTTTACGTGGCTAAAGATGTAGAGATTTGAATTTTAATAATTCGATAACTCAATGAACGAACAAGTAGGATAACGTAAGTTTACCGTGGTGAATATTTTTCGTAAAATGGTCGTGAAATTAATCGTATTATAAGACGTGTAAATTTAAAAACTACGAACAGGTTAAGAGTGATTAAAAAATGGAATGTGTAGTGCTATTTACAATGGGACGATTGCATGTTCCCCAGATTTTACTACGACTCTTTGACGGAAGAAGGTACGTATCTGCGATAATCTAGCGATTTTTGTAAAATTTACTTTCAGATTATATCGTATTAGCATGGGAAGGATTAAATCAACAAATATAAGTATAGTACTATGCATTTATAGAAATAATACGATATGAGTTTCAGTGTATATAATAAATATTGGGCTGTCTGTTTCGCAGAAATCCACCTGTTGTAGTTAAGAACGAGGTGATCGAGAATAAGGATAAAGATCTAGAGCGAGTCGTCAAGGGATGAGCCAGCAAATCACAGAGCTGATGGATCTAAGGGTTATCTGTCAAAAGTGTGCGATTAACGTCGATTGAAATATTTTTACCTGAATACTACATGCTTTGGTCTTCCCAGTTTATTGTTATTACGTGCCTTATCGAAGATTTTCAAAAGTCAGGAAATATTCCTCGAATAATTTATCGTCGCGTTACCGGACACACACAGCGTTCAAACATTATTCTCGAGGTCTCGGACGGAGAAGTGCAGTGACGAGTTCATCGGTAATCCTCGGTGATGTACGAGCAAGACACGCTTTCCTTGCAACGAGGCCAACTTTTACCGAGAAACTCGGATTTCGTCCCAGTCACGTGGCGTGCGAACAGGATCGAACCAGCTCAGCCAGCTCGATGAAGAGTTTTTGTTTCCTCCGCGAAGGATACGGAGGACGAACAAATCGACCGGCGCTTTCTATACGCTGTATTCCGTAAAAATGCGTCGTTGGATTCCTGAACGCGCGCCCCATCCACAGTGTATTCATCGATAAGAGCGTGCCGCGATGAGAAAAAAATTAATCTACGAATATAACGTGGAATATTTGCGGCAGCGAGCGTGGCCGGTTAAACAAACCGTGAAGAACGAGACAAAAACAGAAGTGAATCGAAGTGGTTCGAAGCACGAGAAGAAAAAAGGAACGTGTCTCGGGGGAAAAAGCAATGACGACTCTCTTTGTAGTCGTACCTCTAAGAAATCATACAAAGAAGCAACCAAATAGCTGAATGAAAATTATCACGTAAAAACCGATTGCAAATACTTGCTGCCTTTATACCTATCGATACTGCCGATGTGAACGAGCACGATTAATGGGTAGAAAGAAAACGCTTGACGCTAATAAGAGGATTCCGTATAACAAGATATTCACAAAAACAGAAATACTTGGAAGGTGTCGCAAAAATGAGATAATAGAAAATTCGAACATAGACGGATAGTAATTTCTTTGCTCGTAGTTACTGCGTTGTCATCTCATTATCGATAATCAATGGACGTTCGCGTTTCGATTCATATACGTCGACTTAGGAATTACAGTAGACCTCCATTTACATCGATCTACGGGGAAACAAATAGTTTGTATAATTGAAGTTCATATAATAGGAGTCCGCTGATTTCCCTGCTATTATAATTTTTCGTTTATATAGTAGAAGTTCGCGTTCATGCATATAAAATATAAGTTGGACTCGACTCACGGGGAATCGTTTAATCGGCCATTAACTAAAATTCCGTCTAAATGAAGTTCTACTCTGTACCTAAAACCACTTGCCTTTCAGCAATCTGAATATAGGGTGTCGCAAAATACGTGTATATGTGGGGGAGAGCCAGGAATTTAAACAAACGACATAAAACATGGATAGGATTTCGTCTGTTATATCAGAGCGAGAAACATGAAACGCGAAATAATCGGTCAGCCCATTTACCGATACCGGTACATGTATTTCTATCGTGAAATGTCGACTGTAATTTGAAAAATAAGCGTCGAACGGCATTTTTGTGGAACTTTTTTCGCTGTTTTAACGTCTGATCTAAACTCGAACCCATAAATATCCGCCGCATATTTTATATCTTGTATAAATAATTACCCTTTCTCTGAAAGTCGGATGGAATTCGATCTGGCTGGGCTCGCGTCGGTATGCTCGATGCGGCGCGGTGTAGCACGCACTCGTCGCGGTGGCGATTTTCATGCAAGTGCGTGCGCGCTGCGTGGAAGCCAGTTTCTTCTTACCTTTTAGGTCTACCAGCCGTATAACCCAGGGCTGCGGTTCGCCACAGTATCCAATAGTTACGAGCGCGTCATTATATCCAATCGATATCGAAAGTTTTGATCGGCACGGCAGCTGGGAAGATCGACGCATCGGGGTTCTGCGCCGGATAGAGGATCGGGCTTTTTCGAATACACACGAATGCACGCTCTTTCGAGTGCGTGTACACAAACAGGTATACCTGAATGAGGTATATGTATGAGTGTATTGGTATACAAGGCGATCGAATGTGGCCACGCGGCAAGAGAAAGGACTATATGGTGATCGAAAGACGTGTGGCGTTCAAAGATGCCTCCGGTTCGCGTGATTATCTGCCCATCCATTCCGTGCTCGCTTATCCCGCGTAGGTTATTGGTTTTGGATCTGATAGTCGCCATTAAAGCTGCTTTCCTCCCTTCGTCCCTCGCTTGTCCGCGTAACAGAGTATGAGATAACAAAGAAAACAGCGAGTGTCAGAGGCAGCTTGATTACCTGTCCTATACGGTTCTTGCTGGAACGAACGATCGTTAAGTGTTCATCGGCTCGATAAACAAATTTAAGACTGATTCAGCTGATGGAATAGCTGAGTAGGTTTCTGAAAATAGTTTGACGGCCACTACGAATTTTTGAGCACGCCTCGATGCAATCGTGTACACGTTTTAATCTCGAGTTAGACGAAGCGACACGGTAAATATATTAGAATTCTAGCTGAATATTGAAACAAGTTAGAAATACACGTATATAACGTGTTCTTCCTTGAATCATTTTCATTAGTACTCCACATTTCAAGCCAGATACAGTTAATTCGTTAAACGTGTAACGAAAGAGAAAAACGTGTTTAATAACGTTTCAGCTTGTGCGATTAAGGAAATTAGAGTATCCTACAACCTCTTAAATCTCACTTTATTCGCCAATTATCCCTTTCGTACAGGAACTTTATTGATTTTAACGACTGCTACAACAATCTTTTTTTTGCCCATTGGCGGTGTTGAAATAACGCTGAGTTAATACAAGGAGACCAGTGCCATTCCAATTGAAAGTCGAAACGATCGAATATATTCTACTAATCAAACGCGCGCACGTCACTAGTCGCCACTTAATTACAAAATACAACATCCTTGTATCAATCTGTATCCTCGTAATAACCCTCATTACAGGTGGATATCGACTCGCAAGCGGCGGAAACATTTTAAAGAGTTTTAATCGTTAGGATAGATCTGACACGGGCTGGAGACGACGAAATTCGATGAAGATCCCACGAGTTTCTGGTACGAGGGTACGGATGGCAGCAAGTGGGCGGAATGTTCACCAGGCCGTATCGAATCGAGATGCGTATACGAGAACCGAGATCCTATCGAAATGACGCACTGCGTACGCACCTGATACCGGACTGTGCGTACGCGTACGCGAGACGGCGACACACGCGGCCAAAGACTTATTCGTTGTCGGGTTTATTTTAGAAGCCGAAGTGCACGGGACGAAACTGGCCTGTCCAGTTCGATCTCTCCACTCTCGGGGTGTCTCCGACTTTTAATCGGAGCCAATGCTGCTGGACGAAGAAAAGCGAGACCCATTGGCGTAGAATAAGCGTGGCAGATATGCGGGTTTGACGTAACCAAATAAGACATTCTTTTATTATTGTCGAAGATTTTTCACTCTTTCCACATATTATTTAAATTCGCGTTATTCTGAATATAATTATAAGAGTTTATGTCCACTTCTATCACGATAATTAAAAATTCATAGTTTTTCACGAACTAATACTTGTAACACGTTATGGAGAACTTGGTAAATGTCCTTTTCTACCAAAATAAATTATTTTCAACGTAATATATGGAAGTAATAACGTGTAGCATTTTTTCATATTCAGAATAAACATTGTACTGTTTCAACGAAGCCAAATTGTACGAAACGATGTTTCGGATTTATACGACGCAATAACGATATCTTTTTTAAGATCGACGTGTTTGATCTTGATCTTCAACATCAGCGTTCAATCTTGTCTCAGTTGCGCGTCTACTCTCATCTACGTCGCCGGAGCGAGAACGGATAAAGGGTAATTACAAGATCGTAACGTTAGGATGGAAAACGTACAAAAGAAGAACCGAAATGTTGTTGGTCGTTGGGAAAGTTACGTACCTTCCAGGGCAGTCATAACTCCCGGACGCCTAACGATGTTGATAGATGCCGTTTAATTGGCATCGTTTTAATAGCAGGCTAGCCGAGAAAAACATCCGTTAGCTTAATGCGCCACGTATAATTAGCGACGTATCCAGGGCTTTATCGCTTTGCATGAAACACTCGGCAGGGGAATCCCGCGGCGATTACGTCTTCATAAGTGAATCGCTCCCCTGATAATAACGCTTCTTCGGGCCGCGAGACCGAGCCGATAATTTATCTAGTACATGTGACCGGCTACGAACGTTAATCGAATAATTCCAAGGCATTTATAACATGGGAACCTTTGACGATATAATTGGTTCATTCTTCATTCTTCACCTTGATTTTCTCGAATCGCCCGTTTCGGGACGCGAGGTATTAAGCTCTCTCGTTGTCGAGAAACGTTGATAGAGCAGCTACACGAAGTCTCGGAGGAACTTAGATGTTTTATCTGGTAGCAGCGAGAGACAGTTACGAATCGCTGCTGGTGGTAAACCCGCGTGTTGCGTAGATTACCGCCTCTTATATGGCATTAAACAGATAATGACAGACGAGAAAGGTCAGTTGTAACACAGATGAGGTTTATCATAGATCTCTAACATCCTATGAAATGTTGTATCGCATGAACTAAAACACATAGGTAGAAATCGAGTTTCAACTTTTATTTTCGAAACAAGTTGTGTTCGTCGTGTCTTCTTTCGATTTTCATCGTAAATAGCGTCGTACGATGGAAACACGTTTATAAGAACAGCAATTAATAGGACATCGATTAACACAAGATCTAGGAACGGCCCTTCCTTGGACAAAATTAAGATAAGAGTGGAGATTGAAGAAGATTATAATACATTTATTTCAACGTTCTTGTTCCTGTTTAGTATCAACGTTTATAAATTAGTTCCCAATTAGTCAATGATCCAAACAACGTGTATGATGGCCAGTTTGAGTAATGGAGATTCTACTGTATTCTCACTTCGTATTCAATCAGTCACCGTGAAAGTAACAGAAAAATGTAAAGAGGATTCTAGTGGCATTGTTATACCATATGACACAAATACGCATTGCTGTCTCCCGTTTCTCGCCATAGACTCTAGCACGATAAGCTAGCTGTCACGCAAACGAAGTCCAGCCCTGGCGACTTTACGGCTTACGATGCTCGGCTGAATGAGTTACCGCGAAGAATGGGCGGAGAAGGAGGAAGAAGGAGAAAATACGGGAAGTATAGTTCGTTTTGGATAGGCCAGTAAGCTCATCAGGAAGCGAATTAAGTAGATTCTACTTTAGGTGCAAGACACTAATGGACATTTACAAATGAACGATCCTAATTTAACGGATCTTGAGATTGATTCCACGTTTCGTACTCCTGAAATTCTTTCAAAATCGTAAATAACATTGCGAGATAATCATGATAGGCATACGGAACATACGAAACGGAACAGTAATAACGAGGAATCTAGTGAAACTGGCTATTCTGCGAAAGACAGTATCGCAAACCACCGTATCAAACCCTCAAACAGATATCAGATCGTTAATGACAAAACCAGCAGCTCATTACGTTTACTAATCCCACGATGGAAGCTACGCCATGGTAAGAACACGGTATTAACATTGGTAATTAGTTCGGGCAGAATGAAATTTAAACCGCGGTTCGACCGACGAAATTAGTGACGCTAATCTCTCTGCCGCGGTTGCAGCTCATAGCTGGATAATCCCACGACGAAGGGTCAGCGTCGTTATACCGACAGTTTCTAGCGAGGGTTTTCATCGACGGTGACGAATTTCTTCCTCGATGCGAAACTGTAAAGTAACTTTGCGTCGCCAGATTATTCGCGATCCAGCGGCCACGCGAATGATTAAACAGCCGCAAAACACAAGGCTCTAGACACACGTATGCATAGGCAAGAAGAAACTAGCCAACTATAAAGAGATTCTTTGTTACATAGTTGCTATATCTCACGCGAGTCTTCCTTATGTAAGCTCCGATCCAGTATCAATTTTATAACCTACACCAAGCGGCTCGTCGTTTTTTCTCGATTGTCCATGAAGAAACCTGTATTTTATTATAAGAATGCGAGAAGAAAGGTTATATAAACGACGAAAGCAGAGAATCGACGCGACGCGACGACGAGTATCGACAAGGAAACGACGATCGGTAGCGTGGATCGCTCATTATTATCGGAACGAAGCTACGTTGTAAGCTAGCTTGTAATCGAGGATAACGCCAAGCAGAGGCAGAAGCGAGCCAGGAGGAAGTTTCTGTGATGAAAGTTAGTAGTCCTTTGAACACAACCAAGAAGGTGGAAGTTGATTATTATTTACGCTCGACAAGGGAACGTAAATCGTGGCTGATGATGCCGGTGAAACATCGAAACTGCGAGTAAATGTTCCGCTGACTCGTGGCAATATGTTTCGCTAAACCCGAAGACGGACATGAAAACATTCTAGAAACGTCGAGATGCTTGAGATATGTTGAGATTCCTTGATTTCACTAGGAAACGATCTATTAATTCCTATGTCTATGTAACATTTTATGTATGCAACTTGGCTAAACCAAGCAGTAGTTGATGTTGATTATCCTCAAGATAGAAAGACCCAGATATAATAATAAAATAATAGTTTTATCGAGCATACTGCACATAATTCAGTTTCATCTAGCTTGTTTATCACTACGCGTTGAAAGAAGAGGATCGTTGACAGGACACAATATGTTGACGACACTTTCATAAATAACGTCATGAAATCGTCTAGAATACCAATCGTCTAGCTACCAAGATACACAACTCTTGGTTACATAAAATATAACCGTGCGCAAGTTCAATCTGGATAAAATGGGCGCGCGTGGCGTTGACACGGATTCGTAAACGGTCGTTTATAGAAATGTTAGAAGGCGAAAGAGAAAGAAAAATAACTTACATGATGGAAAGCGTTTATCAAATATAATCATACTTTTGCTTTGGACTTTTAATAATAAAGACGGAGTCAATAATCCTTCCTCTTACGTTTTGTCATTTCCACATTCGGAGGAAAATTCCGCGCAATAACGATACGCGTGATAAGTAATCCGCGTATCTGAAACTTTTCGTCGAATCGCATCGTACGAGTCAGGAAGATAAAACGTATTATAAAGCCTAGGATAGCAAATGTCAATTCATAAAGGAATAGTAGGATAACTAATTTAATTTATCGAGCTCTTCATCGAAAGGCTCTCTTCTGCCGCGATGCGCCGTTACGCATTCGCTCTATTTCAGTTTTATTTAACAAACAACGCTTGGTAACAATGGGAACGGGTTACGTTAATTGGACGAGCGATCTTACGCGTCATCACGCGCATTGAACGCTTCGTATAAAAGTCAAGATCACGCCGAGCTACCTTTAATAAAGTTCTGCCAGTTCGTAACTCTGCAAAGGCCGGTTGCATCCCCTTAATTCCTTCGTTAAACCGATCGATCGTTTCGTAAACTAATTCACGGTTATATTTCCGCGTACCGATCCGTGAACTCGATATCGGTGAGCTTGATCGCATAAAATTTATCTTCGTTATCGGCCGATCCGGCAGTGCATCACAGTTTCGCCCGTTGATAACAGATCCCATCGAACGATAAGCGGACGTTCTTTTCTCGATCTGCCCAAGCGACCACTCTCGATCCCCTGACATCGAGGGACTGACTAAATATGGACTGCTTCTCGCGAAATAGTCGATGCTTCTTCCATTCGGGATTTAGTGAAACGAGTGGATCTTTCGAGCGACGACGATGTTAAGCCGCGGTAAACGACGTCGTTAACTCCACGAAATTACTCCGTAAAATCACACTGAACCACGGTAGTAACGTTAATCCTTATGCCTTTGGTAATCGCGTCTAATACACGATCCAATGACGCGTCGGAGGCTGCCGCTATATTCCCCGTCTCTGATTTGCAGTGCTAATTACGAGCAACAAGCGACATTCACTTAAATGAACTTGTTAGTTACAACTATTACCGTTGAAAAATTATTCGCCGCATGCGGAGGAATGTTATCGTGAATTTACATTTTGTGTTACGAGTATTTGTGCTACGACACGTCTTGAAGCGAACAAACTCTTGTAAGAGGAAATATATCGAGCACTGACGTTTAAATGAAATTAGCGATTCCGTATGATTAGCTGCTTTGATTTCGGTTCAAGCAAATGTTTCATCGACTCGATATTCTTTTTCCATTTCGCCGATCTTTCGTCTCCGATATGTCTGGAATAATTTACATACTCGAACTTATACATTTACAGAAGAAGAGAAACCAAATGGTAAGGTCTGATTCATATTAAACGACCGATGATTCATAAACACAGTTTATCTCCATTTGCCAGGAATTATATCGTTACAATGGAGGGACGAATTTACGAGATTTAAAAGCCATGGCAACGGGTCAAAGGAAGGAATTATTTGACGCAAACGACAACGGAGCGTCGATAAACGAATATCTCCGATCGAGGATCTACGTCGATGTCGATCGCGATCAGTCCATCATCCGCGCTTCCTTTTAACCACGCCTTGAGTTTCCAGGTAAGAGCGCACCACGATGGACGATTCATTATGCATAATATTCACCTGCCTGTGCGAGAAAGAGAAAGAGGGAAGCATCACACAACGCAAGGGCATACGTACACAAGCGGGCGACGAGTTTCTAAGGAGAAAAAGAGAAAGTACGCGAGGAGGTGGAGAAAAAGGCGAAGAGGAAGATGATGATGAGAAAACAGAAAGGAACGAGCAAGAAGAATAGAGAGAGGTGGAACGTAGAAGGAGACGGAATAGCAGCCATGCAATAACGAAACGGTCTTTACGGTCATCCTTACGAAATAATTACGACAATACGAGCGTAAATACCCCTTTAAGGTACCTACACCTGTGGGAAGGGGAATTTGCTGCGGTAATGGACTACGCGCTTCAGTTACCTAGCTCGTTCGTTGATGTTAATTATCGGGATAATCGTCCCGGCCTTTTTGGTCCTTCGTCGACTCGAGTACTCGTGATACCCTTCTAACGAACACCAGTATCAGTTCTATTCATTTTAAGTTCGTTTTTCCGATTTTAGAACATCTTTCGATGGAGAACGCAATGCAACGATTCTTGCTCTTTAGAAGAACTCGAGAAATCGTATCATTCCGATTTCATAGTTTCACAACGTTAAGAATCGAGGTTGATCCACCCTGAACTTGAGCTGGATCCACCGCGGAGGAATAGCCATGCATCGGATTCGAGCGCTTGTGCGCTCACCGTTTGACGATTTTATACTTTCATGAAGGAAAAACAGTTTCCTGGATCGCATCGAACCGTCACGGGTAAGAAACAATGGCCGATGAACAAAAGACGTATACGCGTAGCAGGTGCGCGGTGAATTTATACGTGAGGCCGACGGTGATGAAACTATGAAATTCCAAAGTGGTTCCTCTACCAGAACATGGTCGCATTCTATTGTTCCGAGATCGGCCAATTGCATCGTACGATCAACGGCGAGCATCTGCCGGTCTTAGGTACGAGAGAAGAAGGGGACCACTCGATTTATCAAGTTAACCTGTGGGAACGATCGAGCGTTGTTACAAACATAACTAATCGATAAAGTTTCATAAAAATCCAACATAGATACTTTCTACTCGTTAAACGATCAAAATAGTAATAAAATTCTATGGACACGGCGAAGGCGAAGTAAAGCAAGAAAATTTATAGAATTTTCGCCCCGAAGATCAAAACTTCGATTACCAACCATCGACTTGGGTTAACGAACCGATCGTCTCACGGGATGTGTCCCTCTTTTGCAAAGTTCCAGAGAGTATTGCAGTCCACAGGGGAACGGCGCCATTATTAATATTTCATACGGTTTATGGACCGCTGAGTGGCAGCGCCCGCTGTTTCTCGTCTTCGTTGTTTTGTCCCTCCTCATCTTCTTCTTCTCCTTTCTCTGCATCTCCCTTCTTGTCAAACTTGTTCTTTTTTTCTCTCGTTGCTAGTCCTCCTCTTACGGTGTGTCATTTGCAGGTACACGCAAGGTGTGTACAGCACGCGCGTGTTTCGCGTCTAAATTCCTCTTGATGGTAGATACGTAGATTTCTTGCGACAGCTCGGATCGAGAAACTCGTCACTGCTTTGGCAATGGCCTTGCCCACCGTGTGTGAAAACGCCCATTATTTACCCTCTTCATTAGCGAGCGTGTTTCTTTTTTTCCTCGGCTTCTCCGCTTCCCTCTGTAATTTTGTTCTCGTTGAAGCGTTTCTCTTCACGGTTCCGAAGAAGTTGTAGCTCGATATTCATCTAGCTTGTCAGTTCGTTCGGATGCTCAACCATCCATTGCAACTCTAGGCTAAATCGTACTTACTTGCAGAACACGTTATCCGTGCTCCACATCTGTTAACACTTCATCGATAATTATACCGTTGGTATTTTTATTCGGTCATACGCTTGACTAAATCTGTAGCCACCGACCATAATTAAAACTATATTCAAATATCACGCTCGAGTAAAAAGAATCTATCGGGAAATTCAAACGGTGATCTTGCATTCCGGATTTAATAACGCTAGAGTTAACGGTACTCGTGTCTCTCCTTTTGTTCTTTCGCATATTATTCGATGCTCAATGTACTCGCGTAAAAATGGGAAAAAGGGAAAGCGTGGCCGATGATGATGAAATTATTTTGTCGCGCGGTTAGTATGGCAATCTACATTTGTCTCGCTTAATATGCGTAATTATAGCACAGCTATACAGTCGTAGAAACGCAATAGTGTCTCCATAGAAGGGAGTGGATAATGAAAGGACATTTCTTTGATAATCGTTACGCGAGGTTCTAGTAACGTAGCTAACTAATCAATTTAATTGTCTATTCTTTCCATTACTCGTATATCATACTTGTTACGTATTATACATAATAATTTGCAACGTAGACATATTTGATGCATACGAAATATTAACAACCGACTTCCTTGCATTAACAAAGGTCTCGGGTAGTAACGTTGTAGCAGCTCTAATATCCACGTTTGTGAAATAGGAGGAAGACAAGCTTCCTGTCAGTTCGTCCGCAAGTTTAGTCAATCATTTCCGAAATCATCGAATCAGAATTCTAAGAAGAATGTTGCAAAAATGAAATTTATATACCAAGAATGTATTACACCGTTTGTTTCGCTCGTATTAGACGCCTTAGGTAATGAAATCGTTGGCGAGGAAAGTAAACGAGCGATAGCACGATCGACGTTAACACGGAAGCCAGCGAGCGAGTCGGCATCTCGCCTTTTACCAAACTTTTCTTCGCTACGCGAGAGCCCTTCACTTTGAAGCGAACGCTCGACACCGAGGATAAATCGAACATTATAACGATCATAAAGGACCCACTTTCACCATTGGGTACACAGTTAATGCAAGTCACCCACGCCAGCACTGTTGCAAAAAGACTTTTCCCTCTTTCGCCGTGGTGTAGCAATCAACGAAAGAAAGGCGACCCTCGCTGTGAAACCGCCGAACGAAAGTGCGAGATTCGTGGCCGTGGCGTGATTAACGTGCCGCAAGCAGCTTAATGCCCACTTTGTACATCATCATCGGTACTGACCGACCAAACCGGCCACAGGACAAATGACCGTTAAATAAAATACACGATCATTATCACAAATCACACCGACAACGAGTGCAACTATGTTACAAGTAAAACGATCGAGAGTTTCTCTTTAATATTCCAGCCCATACTTCCATTTAAAATATCTTGACTAGATATCGATGAAGCTTATTCACGATATTCGATAGTCAATTAAATAATACCAAACAGCTAACGTTAACCATAAAACTAATCGATGATTAGCATCGTCTGATTTGTCTCTCTCTAATTATAGAAATTGATACATCCCGGAGAACCATAATATCTCGCGCACTTTACAAAGTACAAGTTTACTTCACCGTCAAATTACTTAATTCTAGATATCGCGAAGAGGATCTAAGATTGAGTTGCTATCCCAAATAGAATACGACAGATTTTCAACTTTTCAATACCTACACGCCACACGCTGCGCATACAGACACGTCTGCCTCGCACAGCGATCTCGAGCTATAAAATCCTTCATCGCGACAACCGCTTCAATGTTCTTCGGAATGAGAAAATGACCGATAGGTTCTTCTTTAATCGAGTCATCTTAGGTAACTCCGAAAGCGAATTTTTCTACTCGTTCTATTCCTGCACCCAGGTATCTACTAATTAGGTAGCTACTATCCATTTAATTTTCAAAAACAGAAAAATTGCAGCTTCTTCCCTTCGAGTCTCAGGGCCCGAGCGTTGACCAAGGAGTTCAGGGGTCAACGTGCAAGTGGTAGGCTGATGTGAAAGAGCGGAATAGATCATGGAAGGGACGACGAGGAAAGATCGACTCGCATCGATGCGTTTTAAGGCATCAGGGCTCGCGCTAGTGAGGAGAGGGCGGTTCGTCCCATTTACATCGAAGGCGGACCGCGGAATGGCAGTCGAAGGCACGAAGGCCGGCAGCGATAAATAACGTAACTCCGCCCAAAATATAAATTGAACGCTACCGGTGTGTGGTCCCGTATGGGTGCGTCTATACGCGCGCCTCGCAGCCACCTATTAAAACCATGCGATCGTGTGCGCCGGCAACAGCGTTATCGTTCGTCCCTGCTCACCACGCTCGAGTTTATACGAGAATATTAATATCGGTTGCGTTACACGCCACCAGATATATCCAGGGCCTTTTCGTAACCGCAGGACCTGCGTCACGTCGCGTGATCCTTGCTGGCTGCGATATATACGTATATATAGCAGGATAGGGTTATTCGAATCAGCTAGGCTTCAACATCTCAAAGTTCAATCTTGATTTTTGTACAGAATAATCGAATTTGTTGTATATTATAGGACGTCGTTAGTACTTAATATAATAACGAAAGAATGAAGAAATATAGCGTTCTGGAAGTGCAGCAGGAAAAAATATAAAAGACAAGAAAATGATTGGAATATTCCCGTAATAGAGTTATTTGACTCGGCGAGCGGATATTGTACGAGAAATAATAAAGTAAACAAGAAAATAACTTCGAGAAATAAAGTAATAGGATGCACGTGCCATTGAATTATGTAATTACAATTGAGAATATTAACGTTAGTGGAAACTTTCCTTTTCATGAGTAGAAATTGTTATTTTCGTAAAATGCTAGTCATCGAACTGTCTTTGTAAGAGCACGATATATTTCAGTGCTTCTCGGACCACTAACAACGAATGAAACAATCTTTTTATTTAAAAGAAAAAGAAATAGTTCTTCTCAAACGTGGATCGCTTAAAAATTGCTCATAGTCGAATTACACGAATTACGGCTTAATTCAAATAACCTTATCCTTGCGCTATGAATAAATTGTCGATGGATAGAGAGAAATGGCCTGCAGATACATGTGTTACGTATATCACTCAGGATGGATTAGTCTTCGTGTTTGTAAATCGAAGAGCTGTTAAGAGCTATAGCGATAAAGATACAGTGATATCTTGATTATTGAAAGTATTTTTGGTATCGGCCGAGATACGAATAGGGTATGAATAGGTAAGTGTATTGTATCGTCATGCTTGAATAAGATTGAGGACTTATATCGTAGAACGCCAAGTAATAAAGCAATTAATCATACGATACACTAACTTTTTAATAAGCGTATGTTAGCAATAAACGTTTGGTAACTTTTATATACATTTTCAGATTGATATCAAGTTTGTTCAAGGTAATTATACAAACTCGTAATGTATTCATAAAAATTCTTCGTAGTAGATGTTCAAATACATTCATGAGTCGCTGCATATCTGTATATCTGCACTTGTAGACAAACAGTTCTCACGTAACCGGAGTTCACCTATGCTTTTTCACTGCCTGTAATATTCTATCGAAATAATAGAATACGCTTTCAGATCATTCGATACAATCTATAAGAGTTCGTTTAATCGACTACCAACCGAAATGTAGTTCTATCGTAAGTCGATGATCCATGACTTCCATACGTAGACGTAAGCACAGTATGACCAAGACGTTCCCATTTTCTCTCGATAATAATCCTGTTCAACGTTGAGACCCATCGTTGAACAACGAATAATAGACAACAATGGTAGAGCATTAAGACGTTCGAACTCTTATTGTTTTGCCACGATTATCACGTCCGCTCGTGGCACTTTTGCATAGCACGGGGAGAACAATGATACTGGTTTAATAAGAGCTGCGATAAAGAAGAAAGTACAATGGTAGCGCCAGGCTACGTAACTGGCTGGCTACAAACCACCGAACCAATTCCGTGTGTGTATCGACTAATAGAAGATAATTACGCGGTACACCTTTTGTTTGCGATATAGCAGGCCTTTGGGTAACTACGTGTTCAACTTTATGTGGGCGAAAAACGACGATGGTATATCGATGTTCCCGATAAATATCGTGTCGACATAAAATTAGTCTCCCGGAGTAACATGGCTGGCTATCGCTGCGGGGAACGAGCAAAACGTATTTATAAATACTCCCGATACTTTTTCTTCCGGTTGAAAAGGGGAGGAGAGAAAGGACACGATAAAGCGTCGATTCAATGGCGTATTATCTCCTTTGTCACGGACGGGGTAAAACTTGCGGAACGCGTACCGCTAACGAACATTTTTTGCCGCGGGGTCATAAGGTTCTAGACAGCGTTTCACCGGCCGTTTGTTCGTACGATGCAGCGCAGCGGTGCGACGCGGTCAAAGCCAATATCCTGCCTGCCAATAACCGTTTTCCAGCCTCTTTGTCCGCGACGATAGGTATATAGGTGCGCGTACACGGAACCCGTTTACGCGACGTGTTTACAACGTGGAAGTGATTCTCGAGTGATTTTACACGCTGCGAGAAATTCGCGCGACCGATGCCCGGAACGAATTTACGAGTCTCCCATTCTTCGCGAGTTCAGCCTCCTCTCTACGCTTGGCTATTATTTCCTCGACACCGGTAGATTTCCCCTCGATTATACCTGCGTTGCACCCGTGTGCGTGTATCTGGAATAGGAACAGCGCTGTAACACGTTCGTGTAGGTAGATGTATACGTTGCAGTAAGTCGCGCGAAACGCGCGAGTGGCTTCTCGACGCGGCACCGCGAAAACCTGAAATCGAGCCGCGCCCCCGTGGATCAAGCCAACGGGTCCCGATAAACTGACAAGCGGGCGCGATCGCGATTAAATGAATCAAACCGTTCGAATTTATAAGTGCTAGCACGCCGTATAGACGTTCAATTAAAATCGTTGTAATTTCCGTGACGAGGATTTTTCCCGCGCGTCTATGATTTAGGAATACACCGTTATCAAGTCGTGACGGAGCGATAGCGGCTTCGCAACGTGGTAGCAACGTTAACCATTAACTACCGTGCAACACCGACGATCTTTTAAATCGCCGTTTGTCTTAAATACACCTTGCTCTACCTGTTGAGTGCATGCATCGAGGATTCGATCGAAATAGGAGTAGATACCATCTATGGAAGGTACGAGGAGCGGGCAGACGAATCGAAGCTGTGAAATTAGAAGAGAAAAAAACGGGATCATTTACGAACAAGGAAGAACCCGGGCAAGAAGGATCGATTTCGTACAAAGGGAATCGAACGATAAAGATCGAAAGATAGAGAGACAAGTTGAAACGAGAAATCAACTGACGAAGATGAGAAAAGAGAATAAAAGTCGTCCGGTGATCATCGGTTCACCTTAATTACTTCGCTGGGTTATTAGTTTATGTATGTATACATACTCGTCGGTGCAAGTCGGTATCAGCGGCAACCGATAAATGATTTGTATTAAGATCTCGCTAGGCGTGGTGATAAATTACACGGTGACTTACAGAAGGTTGTTTGCAGGCAACAAAGTCATGGCACCATTCATGCACAGCCTTCGGCGAAAAACCATCTGCATAAAGGCTTGCGCCGCTCCGCAACTTCAGGTAATCTGCGATAATTGGATAATCGATTTCTACCGTTAGCCAGAATATCAGCCGGACGGAAAAGCTACGCGAGATGATTTGTTCGCGCGATTAATATTCGTTACCAGTGACGCGCGAGTTTGGCTGAAATTTGAGTTACGACTCTTGACCCGTACTGGTTGGTTCGTCCGTTTCGATCATTTTTTGGACGTTTCAATTTATTAATTTCCTAGTTACGCTACATCGTATACAGATTCAAACTCTGGTCTCTTCATTAACGATCTTAGCAAAAACAACGATTAGCTGATACAACTTCGTGTTACGAACACACGCTGCAACGATCGACCAAACAAACGCAACAACACATCCGTCTTCCTTGTTGGCTCACGATGATCGAAGTAATTAATTCTTGACGACGAGCAAAATAATATTAACAAAAAAGAAAGTGGACTGAGATGAAACGCGAGAAGTCACGGTATCAAGGATTACTTGACCCATGGTTCGAGACTCATTAATAAACAAATTATCAGCGATCTATCGACGCAGGCCGTAGTGGTCACTGACGGCTAGCTAGATGCAGACGCTGTGATCGTTCCCTGTGGCAGGTGCACCGCGTCATAACTTGACGAGGTCTCGACCGGCAGGAGGTACCAGCAGATTACCGGAGGAAGACATAAGCGGCCTGGCACCACTCCGCTTTTAACCACCGTCCACCGCCACCTGGTGCGAGCCTCGTATCTCACGCGGTACCACGGGCTGCATTAAAAGCCTGCTAATGCGAGGTAGCCTTTTTTAAATATGTCGTGCGCGTTTCGCGGTACCGTCTAAGCCTGGTCAATTAGTAGTCACACGCTGCCGGCGTGAAATACAATCATCCAATGGAGTTTCTTACGCTGCATTCGCTTATTTGGCACCGATAATTCGCCGAGTTATCCCGCCTGTGTAACTAGCAATAAGAAACTGGAAAAGATGAAACTTCCCTCTCGTATCTTGGTCGCTGGGAAATAAGCGATACCTCGGTGGCCGTCGTTACGCTTCATTATCGTCGGTTGTCTTTACATTTGCATAATCCTAATTAAGTAAGAGCATGGTACTTTGTTGCGAGAGAAATTCCGAGCTGAGTTGTCCAATTCTTTAACGACGAACGACGTCGTAGCGCAACGAAAAGTCGACCGTGACGTAGAGAGAAATGCAGATAAATCGGCCTGTGTCAGCGTATACACGGCCGTTTATAAATATTGGAGAAAAATTATACAAGTAATAAAGCTGAATAATCACGGAGTAATAATTAAAACCTTGAAGAATTATTATCTCATTTCAAATCTTATATTCGACCCTCGCAAACAGTTTCTGCCAATTGACATTGTATATTCTAGATCGTTATCTTAGGAGAACCAAAAATTCTGATGGATCAATCCTTTTCCTCATACCTAATAACGAGTATCGCATTTCGTACGAAGCCAACAGGTGTCCTGATACTTACGAACCATGTTAATTTCTGTGCTTGTCATATCAAAAGTAACAGTAGGTATCAATTCCGAGGAAGTTACACGGGACGAAAGTAATTCACAGAGAGATCATTAGATTGGAACTATACTCTTGGTGACCAAGCCGCCTGTTATTTCGTTCGTTGATAAAATCTATCGATCGACCGGCGAAGAATTCACCACGTATGCGATGCCAGCACCACACACGTACGTCGTCGTTCCAGCGTTGCTTTCGTACGTAGGTGGCCCCGCCTAATGGACGACGAGGCGATGCGTTCCAGGGGCGGAGTAGGCGAAGGTGCAACCAAAGGTTTTCAATTTGGAGCACCTGCCGTCAAATTGTTCCCGAACATGATTGGGGCCGACCCAAAAGGGCAGAAGGAACGTGGAATATCGATGAGACATAAAATGCACGCACCTTACACCCTTTCAACGTATCTCTCAACGTTCTATAAAAATCATACTTTACGACACATTCAATTCAGAATATCATTATCACATCGTCTGAATCGCGAAGCAGCATAAACGTGACATGTAAATCGACTATAAAACGATTTAAAAGGCCACCGAAGAATAGGTTTTCGCGACACGTGAAACTCAGCTCGGGAATCGATTTATCGAATCTTTAATGGCGAATAAATATTTATCGTGGCGCGTGCTCGTACGAAGGGATCGTGATTTATACGTGATAGACGCTTATTAAGTAGCGCCGTTGTCAATAGAATCAGCTAGATTAACTCCAAGTTAGATTAGCGTAACCGAACGGACGTTGGTGAAACAGAAGGCTGACGTATAGAGTATATGCTATACACGCTTGTCGACTACTTTCATTCCACGCTTACACTGTGTCGGATCAGGACCATGCGAACTGGATATTTAATTAACGGCAACGAGCTAAGTTATGAAACCAGCTGCCGCCTCGTTCGACTGCTCCATTTCGAGTTAAGAGAGGCTGCAAGGGAGAATCCGCTGATACAAACACCGAGGGAAACGATCTTATTCCAATTTAAATTGCATCGTCACGCTATTCCAAAATTAATGAGAAGCACACGAGGCCACTTTCACCGCCTCGCGACTTTCTTCGTCGAGGCCAATCGATCTTCGAATCGTTACGCTCACGAACCTTTCTGTATACGAATCTATTAGCGAGAAGCATCGTTAAAGGAACGGCCAGACAATCATTTCACGGTGTGATTTTCACCCGTGAAAGGACCGTTGTAAAAGGACGCGAACGAGCGTACATGTTCATTCTCCTTGAACGTTTTAATCGGAAGTTCCGCGCCAAAGACTAGGCTCGATAACGGGCAATCGGTATGTGCTTGGTAATTCCACACACGGTGTCCCGATTTCATGCGAAAAAATAGGAAATGAAACCCGTCATAAAGGACGACTTAACGGAACAGCGATTCGGCTCGGTTCCGATCGACTCATCGAGCTTCTATCACGCGCACAACCAGAGTCGGTCTCTGAAAAGCACACCTTTATTTCTAGCAGTCGGGTGGACATTAATGAGAATCGGCTGGCAGGAACAGTAAGGGTAATTACATTGACTGTCGGCGCACAGACGCTTCAATGAATTCCACGCGGCAATAAAGCCGCGTTAATACGAGGTCTAACAGCTCGCTATTTTAATTAACGAGTATCGGTTGGCCTCGATGGATCTACGCGCTGTCCCTCGCAATGAGTAAAACACGACGAACGATCGCGCGAATATAAAGGTATACGCGTGGCGATGCGTTTTCAGCGAGTCGAAGGCGCACGTGAAACGCCAGGAACGTGGATTATACGCGGTGACTGAGCGATCGTACGTTTTACGCCAGTCCCATGAAAGTCGTCGTAGAGGAGAATTAACGACATCGCATTCGATATACTGCCGTCTCGCGAAATACATCCTCGATAATTTCGTCTTAATCGCGTATAGAAACGTAAATACTGCGAGGATCAAAAGTTAACTGGTATTTAATGCTTTTTTTCCTGCCGAGGTAATCGCCCATTGCGAAGCAATCCTCGCGTTCTACGATTGTTCGCAATCGTTCAATGGCTGTTTCTTGCTCGATCGAGACCTTGTGTCGTTGTAATGCGTGAAAATTGGATTTAATTGAATACCAGATTTGACATTTTTCCCTCGTTCGTGTAAAAGCTTCGACAGAATTTTTTTTCTTTTTTTTTTTTTACTTAAAGCTTAGTTAAATGGGTACAATCAACAGATAAATAAACGTATAGTGATAAATGAATGATGATATCAAGAATCCCTCTTTTCGCCTATCATAGGAAATGCAATTAATCGGAAATCTCCAGGAAGAAACGAATCGAGGTACTATTGGAGAAACACGATGTCGATTAATATTTATTCAAGGAGACGTGCAATGTAATATTTTGTCGGTCAACTTGAAAAGAGTCACACGGCGGAACGCAATGGTCGAGGTTGGCAGTAAATCGTGGAATCGCGGATGCATTCCTATCATTGTATTTGCCCGGGATAAGGCTAGAATTTCCATAAGTCACTCGGCGCGTTGCAGCGATTGGACCTCATTCCTCGAATATTAACCGCGCGGATGTTTCTTCTCGACTTGACGACAGGCATTATTTCATTCCGACAGTATAACGACAATTTCGATGTTCGCCTTAAACGACCAGTAGGAATATTTATTCGCTTCCTACGGATCACGCGAACGATATCTCGCGGCCGATTGAATTCAATGTACCACACAATAGAGATATTACGTTCGGTATAGGTAATTGGAAAATCTACTGAAATGTCTTCATCCTTTCACGTAACATTCAAACGTTGAACGACAAACTTTGTGTAAAAATTCTGCCAAGTATTTATTCTTTCACATAGCAGAAATATTTTTATCCTATGTGTATGAACCATTTATTCGTCTTTTCATTCATTCGAGATTAGTGACATAGATGATATCGATAGAAATTTCCCTTATTTCGCTAAATTTTTAATAGAATTCTAAGCTGACGTCCTGTCAAATTTCTAAATTCTCTGATAAATTTTATACTCTATAGAACTCGATATTCTACTAAATTCTGTATTCTATTAACAGATGTAACGAACTTTCAAACTTTTAGCAGGTAATGTACGATTTTAACTCTTCCCTGAAATGAAAAAAAGACGAAACATAAAATTTATGATCTTCGATTGTGAATTATGTTCGGTGACTATATGTTTCCTTGTTCGCTCATAATAAATCACCGAGAAGTGTGGGAAGATGGTTTCGTAATCACGTTGAAACGAATCAGCTGAATTGTTAGAGGAACAGTGGAATCACAAACCTAAATGGTTACATCCGTCGTACAGTGGCATGTGTCGAACGAATGTTCACGCAAGGTGTCTTTAAGGACAATAGAAGGAAAAATCCCGGTTTTACGACGACGGTCTTATGTGTGCCAGCTGGTAATCGTCCACGCTTCGATGATATAAACTCTAGGGTAGAAATATTAAAGCCATCGAGCCTTCTCTAACGTTCTACGAGGGTGTACAGCATACACGTTCGTGTTTTCCTATAGTTAGCACAATAAGACGACAAACAACGACATAGCACGCTGACCGCTTGACCAGCCACCCACGGACATTTGTCAACTGAAAAGTGACCGTGTCCAAACACGGAAACCCTGCGAGGGTGGTCGAACGTGTTACATCGTCTCCAACAAAAGCTGTTGTCGTTAGCTAAGACGTGATTGTAACCAGGTGTACGGGGAAGATTAATTTCATCGATTTAGATCTGGAATCGATGATATTAAACTTTCAATGTACCGTTGTTTATCACCTTTCGTGCTCTTCCGTTAATTATTTCATTAAATCTCCTAAATTCTTTTATCGGGTCTTCGATGTAAAATATTTTAAATCGTGGATTGAAGAGTTATGAAAATATGGATTCGATGAATCGACGGATCGTAGAAATGTACTACAATTGGATGTAAAATAAACAAGTAATTTGTAGGAAGTAAGAATAATAACAAATCAAACTTGGAGTACAATCATAGTTCTAATATCAAATTATTCGTTACATCGCATTGAAGGCACAGTAATAGGATGATCTTAGTCTAAAGTAACGTTTCCTTATACTTAAACTTCCCTTCATTTTTTCTCTTTCGATAAACACATCAACAAATTCAGTAGCAAAGTGAAATTTCATTTGTTTCTTTGCCGACAGCAATTTAACCGTCGAATACGGTTCCCTCGAAAAATATATATATATATATAAATCATGAAGGAAAAGTGACATAGTCGCTTTCTAAGGAGGCCTCCAGGGGAGATTCGGACGCTGTCATTCGTTTTCGGATGACAGCGGGCAGACTACATAGTTCGATACGATCGGGTCAAGATCGGCTGAGAGCCAAGCAAAAGACCGCTTGGCAGCCAAGAGCAAAACCGAAAGCGCAGCTGCAGCTGATCGGGGCCACCTCCTTCTCGCTTAGGTTGGCGCGTGCCATCCCCCTGCCTTCTATCTACCTTTTTTTTACCTTCTTTCCCTTCGAAGGGGCTCCAGGTAGAAGACTCTTATACGTTACTGGGTCTCTTGCGTAACGTACGTTTTACGTACCTGCTAGGAGGAAGAACGCGCCAAAGCAAAGAAAAGGGATTGTCTATCAACGAGAACGTACCCTTTAAACCAATTATCGGAAGCCGTTGGGGTGGAGCGTTTGAAATTTATCTCGAGTATATCTCACTGGAAGTTGTGATATAGAAGATAACGAGTAATAGCCTGATAAGATGATCGGACTAGTCGCAAGTCAATTTCAGTTTCTTCGATGATGTTTTATTCTACTAGAGCATGGGTCAACGACCTATGACATAAGATTCTCTGTTTCCAACCTGCCTTCAGCGTTAAATGCCTCTGGCAATCTCTTGATACATTTTCAGCCGTTAGAGAAATAAACCCGAGTCGTCAGAAATGAATCATCTCTATAGTTTATTAGAAATTAAATTAATCGATTGCCCTATTTGTAAATTTCTCATTTTTGTTATACAGGTATATGAATAATTTTCAATTGTCGAGAAACAAACTATTTATCTTTAGAAACGTATCTGTCGCAAAACATGGTATAAACAATAGTACATTCCAAGGAGAATTAAAAATATTTTATTTGTAACGTCGTCTTTTCTCTGTAATTTTCAATTTATGGATTTGGTCAATATGGCTCCTGAACGACTTATATAATTTAATCTATATTCTCCCAATTAAAAACCATGGTTATCAAGTTTCATCCTTGTTGAGGTTGACTGATAGAAAAACGAGTGGATATATTTGTAATAGAAAAATATATTAAAGTAAATAAAGGTATAAGTATAATGTATGCAGATCCAGATCCTCATTCTTACAGTGTTACGATACAATAGAAGAAGCTATGATAGGAAACACGTTCATATATTTACAGCAAAACACATTACCAAAAAGTTCACTTTGTAGCTCTATCTGAAGGTTACACGAAACAGCAATAGAAATCTACCGATAGCTCTTTTGTTTCTAGACCTTGCAACCCAAAACATAATTTATATTCAAGGGCACAATAATATGAACCTTCCCTTATTTTGAATTTTTTCTTTCACTAAATTCTATTCCCTTCGTAACAGGGGTTTCCAGGTGACGGTTATACGAAAGTAAAGATGTAGAGTTTTTCTTGAAGTAATTACTTCAACAATAATGACCAGTACTACTTTCGTATTAGCAAATATTGAGAATCTACATGTACGCGGTTGAGTTTCATTTCTCAACCGTCTGAACGCTTCTCGGGGTCCCGAAAAAAATCGACTCGTTCCACGCGTGTTCGAAGAGGTGCTCCGTCAACGGATTTCAACGTTGGCTAGGGACGCGTGCCAAAATCGGAAGTCTGCCGGCTCGAGACAGGACAGAGCCACGACGAAAAAAAGAAGATGGAACGGCAAAGGAGAGAAACAGCTGAGACGCTTTGAATCGTGCCGCGTGTGTGTGCCCAAGGCATTCGCCAACGGTTCAAACTCGAATTCGACGCATAAAAGGATCTTGTCCCGTGCCTTCCTTCCTTTCAAACGATCCTTATATTATATTCCCTGAGCCTGACCGAGATAGAGCCAGAATTTCAGTTGGGCTACCCTCGGTGGACTTACCGTTGAGATAAGTATACTTTCGCAAGGACATGGTGAGGGGAAACACGAAGATGCGCGCGTGTCATAGCGCCTTCCAAAGAGAGCATTCAACGTTGAAACGAAACGTTACGCGTGCTCGTGATCGATGATACAACGAATCGGATTACTTGGCTCGATGAACGTTTGCTTGTCTCACGAAGGAAGCAGTTAGTTTGCAAGTTAAGATTATTTGAATGAATAGCTTTAAATTCGAAATTTTTCAAGCTTTAAATCTGGAATTTGAATTTTTTCATTTGAAAGCTTTAAATTTGAAAGTGTTCCATTTCAAAACCGCAAATTTAGAGCCTTTTCGAAAGCTTTAGATCGAAAATGTCTAAATTTGAAATTTTCAGATTTAAACTTAAAGCCCCTAAGATTTCAAAGTTTTCAATTCTAAACCTCTAATTTTAACATTTTTTAATTGTTAATTTAAATATTTACATTTGGATTTATGTATCATAAACTGAATTTTCTTAACCCGTAATATTAGATACCATTTCAATCAGTCGAGATAATAATTTGTCAAATATAATTAATACAAATGGCCATATGGTGAATCTCGCAAAGCGACTAGACTCCCACGTCTGACCTTTCGCCAGACGTGATTAGCATTCACCGCGGTGTTCTCAGCGATTCTTCCTTCTCGAGAGTCTCGTTTCTATAGTCATCGAGGAATACAGCGCGTATCTTTCAAATGTTCGTTCAAGTAATTGAAAGTCGCGTGGTCCCCAAGACCGGCAACTCCTATTAATTGGAATGCAGTCGTCCTAAATATTCACGGGAACAGAATTAAACGAGAGACCTAGGAGGAGACATAAACCTATGCGGATCAACTTTATTGCTTGCAGCGATCGCTAACGAGAAGGAAAGAGGAGCAAGAAGAAGAGATACGACAGGAGGAGATAAAAGCTAGGCTTATTCGAAGTACGTTCGTGCGGTTGGATAAGAAATCGTCTATTCCACATGGTACAGGCAGAGATTCCGATTTAATTTTCATTCGAGCACAGAAAGTGTCGCGAGAGCACGACTCGCGTGTGTCCCTCCTCTCTTACGACATTGTTTCTGGAATATGGAAATCGGTTTAATAGCGTAGTGATTCTTAGATAAGATAACGATCGATGGTAAAAGCATCCAGTAGAACAAGTTCTCGCGTTCGTTCGCTGTTGCTCGTAGAAAAGTTGTAAACGAGCGACTATCGATAGTCGAAGAAACATAACGTTCGTTTTTAATCCGGTCGTTACCAAATACCCCTGTTTGACCGAGTAAACCAGGCGATAGACTACGTTGACTTTGCGTAGCGTGTTGCGCAAATGTAATCGAAATGGTGTTCGACGTACTGGAATGATGTTTCGTGGCTTGAAATGTCCGTCTAGCTAACCGGGTGTCCTGCGCCGAGCGAACGTTGCCACTGCGTGTTCGATTGCTGGAGACAGTCGATCCTAATTGCTAGTAAAACCGGGTTATCTCGGTGATCAAAGAAAAATAAGGCCGCTGAGATCGATGGACAATCATATTCTCGTCGATGGTTCTCGCTGCTCTACAGTGCGGTGTCGGAAACTCGTGTTGCGCCCCGTATTTTCAGTTTGAATATCATTATCATACGAAATGAACTGAGCACGCTCGGAAGAGGCCGCGTTCATCTACCGAACAAATAAACGACCTTTTTCATCGTCTCCCGCTGCTTTCCCCTTTTGTACTGTATATCTCACCACCCAGCGATACACAGAATACGAGAGCACTCGTTTTGAAAATCGATCAGGCAGGTACAAAGCAGATGCGCCTAACCCTTCGGCACGATAAAAGCTCGAGAGGAAACGTCTTGATTCTTTGAAGGTTTTCAACATCGAAACAGGTCCTTTGGCATATTTATTAGAAAGCACCGGCTGATACTTGCCAGGAAATCGTACGTGCTTTTTCGTGCACCGAACGCAGGTGATCGTTGCGTTCTAACACCGATTTCCGCCTCATAAATATTCCACGTGTATCCTTCCATCACCCTCTTTGGTTACTTTTGGGTCGAAGATAGACGGGCAAGGATCGTCCTAGTTTGTATAGAACGATCTGTGCTCCGGAAAGAAAGATACTGTAGAAGATCCGCTTGATAAAAGAATACTGTACCTCAGAGGTCGATAACAACAAAGAGCAATAACAATTTCCTTATATCAAGTTCCGCAGCTATCAAATTAATTAACACAAGGTGCAAACGAATAACTGTTTAAACTCATTGAATCTTTAACGAGACACCGAACCAACTACCTCTGAGCAACTCTCCTATGCTATTCTCGCAGCATGCACCTCCTTCTCCGCATCTACATATTTGTACCCGTGGCGTATCTTCCTTATCTCCTACTGTTTCGCCGTGTCCCGATGTTATCGCCACGAATTTTACATATCATTCCTACACCCTTATCTCGCGCTGATCTCGATTTATCGTAATTGCTTATACGATCCGTTTACGAACAATAAATAAATACATTATCTCCTATGCAAACAACCAGCGTATACGCGCTATTAATTGTACGCATATACACCCTAACGAACGAAAACAGCGAAAGGTGGGGTTGCAAGAGATACGGAGGTGGCGGCCGAAAGAATCGAGACAGCACAATGTACGCTTCCTCGTGCGGCGTTGCTCGTTTTGCCGCAAATGAACACGACTGTGCGCGCGAGCATGCGTCGCTCTTTCGAAATCCCATATCGTATATCGAGCCCGGCACCTTCGAAAAATTATCGACTGCACGCGGCGTTACGGCGTTGAAGCCGCGCAGCGATATCCCGTTTATAACCGTCCAATCAGATCGGGATATTATCTCGGCAATATACAGCATCGTGGCCGCCGATTGGAGCGAGCCCACGCACTGCAATCGTCTCATATGCATATCTGCACGCTTAATAGTTAATGGTCCGCCTCGTTGTAACGCTGTGGCAACACTTCCCCACCCTCCAGCACATACGGTTTTGCCCCTCTTCCAGCGGTGCCAACCGCGATTTCCTCCTCCACTGTGTCTCTCGTAGCTCGTTCAACAGTCGCCAGCATCGACGACCGCCGCTTCGAGATCGATATAATCGGGCGTTTGCTATCGCCGGACCACCGTGCCATCGCCATTAGCTTCATTACGCCTTTCCTTCGACTCGAGTCGCGGTACCGCGCCGCGATAACGCGATTCCGTCCGTTCCCAACGATCACCCCGAAACCGGTGATCATTGCTCCGACTCCGGTTTTCGATGTTGCACTGTTAACGACCGATCGAATTCGACCACGGCGGATCGGTACACTTTATCGTAATCGTTAGGCACTACACGTTTGCCTCGTATGAATTATTGCGAAAGCTTTTCTCAAGATTTCTCATTTGTCACCCACGCGTAAACCAATATCGCGAGAATATTGTGAAAATATGCGGAAAAGATGCGGAAAGTGAGCTTTTGTTCGAATAATTTTATAGGTTTCAATTGGAATTTCCTGGATATTAAAAGAAAGCAATGTACGTATCGAGCGATGGCTTTCTGATTTAACTTTCGAATCTGCAAAGTTATTTTACCGAAACATTATCTACGTGCGATTTATAATAATTAAAGCTATAACATATAAACTAGAGATTTTGAAATTAATACCAAGACCTAGACTGTAACTGAAACACGGACTGACTCTGACTGGTACAGATTTGAAAATTATACAGTAGGTAAGTACATCATTCGCGCAATTTATGAAATATTAAAACATTTCCTGCGAAAGACTCGTTAGGGTGAACGCGTGTAATCGATTACTAAGTTGAATATTGAGTTTTTTGCCTTGATATAATTTGTCTTACGTGCGTGATATCTAGAAAAACGAAATCGTCGAAATACGCGGAGAATTCACACGCGGAAAACGGTTTGCAAGCCGATTAGAATACATCCGCGCTTCTATCTCGGTCCACAAAAACGACTAGAGCAATGTCAATTCGGTAGATTCAAATCCAAGCGACTGGCAAATCAATCAACCGCTAATCTACCGTTAACCCCGGCCAGTCGTTCCAGGAATATCAGGAATGTCGTTTGATCGGACAAAGAGGAGGAACAACGAGGTAGAAAGGAGAGAATACAACGGTGAATGGTATCTGGTCGAAATTAAATTCATTCACCCCCGGGGCTGGACCTTTCGCGTTCTACTTGACGCGGATATTCCATGAAACCAATCTCTCGCGAATCACGGTACGATACACGATCGGTTGCGAAGCGAGAAGAACAATTAACGCGCCAAAGACTCGACGCTATCCCGATCTTTCGTTGTGGCGCAGCGTGGCCTAATTTTAGCCCGATTCCCGACTTAGTAAAATATCTGCGAACACAATCGCTCGTCTCGGTGGCATCGCTCAATGTCCAACGTTACAAGCCTCGATGGCTAGAACGCCTTCGTCCCTTGTCACCGATGAAAGAGGTTAGCGCGTTAAACGGGGACGGTTGCATAAGGCTGAACCCTAAGTACATAGCAGCGAAGAAGAGATCTTCTTGGAACGGGCTTAGGTAAGGATGAAAAGTGCACGTTTTCTAACGAGTATAAAGGTTTTCCATCATCGAAGACTACCGTGTAAATGAAAAATAATATCATAGTCACACTGAAGACCGTATTATATTCAGATTAGAAACGTTAAAAAACGAAACAACTTGGTAGAGAAGGAAGAAGGAATGAAAGCCGAACAGGAGAATGAAAATCGTGAATGAAATTTTTGGTATGGACAGGCGCGCCATTTGTACCGTGAAACGCGGTGAAAATTTATTAGGAACTGCATTAGGCCACTTTATGGTCGAGCGTAATTCCCAGGGGATATTCTCATTATTCTCAGGCAATTATAATCCCCGATGCACCGAGGCGTCGAGGCTATATTAATTCGCGGCCGACGCCGTCTGAGAATGTCTCGCGTATTAACTCGTGAGGCCAGTGGACTCGCTAAGTCACAAATTTTCGCCAATGAAAACCTGCGTTCTTCTGTAATGTTCCTTGGTCTGGCCAATTCTGTGACCCGCTCGTGGAACGATTCAAAGATACTTTCGCTTTTCCCTCTTTCTCTGCTTCCAACTACTTTTATTTCTCTATTTCGTGCTTCTGCAACCGTGTTCGTTCGTTAGCATCGTCGTTCCTCTGTTAACCAATCTCACCGATGAATTCCAAGGAAGATCCTAACAAGTCACGTGATACGTAATAAAACTTATCAGACACGCCTTATTAGTCGAACAAAAAGATAAATTTGCCACGTATCAAAAATCAATGGATAGAAATCAATGTGTCAAGATTTGAACGGTTTAGAAGA
Organism: Bombus pyrosoma; assembly: GCF_014825855.1. NCBI lineage: Eukaryota > Metazoa > Arthropoda > Insecta > Hymenoptera > Apidae > Bombus > Bombus pyrosoma. Next base: position 8,063,194 of record NC_057776.1, read on the forward strand.
TCGTTTGCGTTAATTCAATAAACGGGAGGACCAGTTTTTACAATAACGATCCCTGATACGATCACGATAAGTAGATACTTTGCGAGGGATGAACATCGCGAACGATCTTCAAAAACAAAAAGCCCAGCACGTCATTCACAAGTCGCTAATAAGGCAGGTCATCGTGATAACATCGACACGGAATGTATCCACTCATGATGACCAACTATAATGGGACAAAAAACAGTCCGTCGTAAAAGTATTCATGCAAAACGGGATTGCTTTTCCGGTCCATTGACTTTCACTAAAATTGATCTAACACTCCTCACGCTGGCTGCTTTAAATATTTCATTTACACTCCAACGTAACTCTTGCATATATCGTGACGCACGTGGTGCTTAAATTTCTCATGTGGATGTAAACGTACTTGGAAATAGTTGATAGTATTGGAGGCGCGATACGGTAGTCGTTCTTTGTTATAAATCATCTCCAATTAACGGCGACGTACAATTAGCTAACAGCGACGATTTGACTTTTCACATAAATACGTCAAGTTTGTCATACGTTGCCATCGATTTCGATGTACAGTGTTGCGACGCAAGAATCTAATCCAAAGATCTTCGTTATGAATTACAATCGGCAAGGACCACGGACGATAGCCACGGGCTGGTCAAGTCTCGATCCCATTTTCTGTCAGGCCAGGAGTAACATCCATTCCCGCATGGATAACAGGCGAACAGGATCTGAAACGCATCTCGAGTGTCGTCAGGACATTATCGTTCGTCCTTCGAGCGCTCGTGACTGCTGCCTACGCAACCGAGACTGCCGCCTGTTCACCATTGGACGAACAACCGCTTTAATCGTGGAAGAACCTGGTTCAACGTTATCCCCCTTTTTTCCCCCTGACAAATGAGCAGTACGCCCCCTTCTCGTTAAACATCATTTTCATGCGGGACGAAAAATGCGCGCGCCAAACCGGGCGAGCGTTCGCTAAGCCGTCGGTGTTTAAAGGTAATTAATAATTTCCTTGAGTACCTCGAGTCATCGAGGTTTTCGTTTCGAAAAAAGGAACGAGGCGACGAATATAAAAATATCCGAACAACTTGCTCGTTAGATAAGCGACAGATAATTTTACATTATCACATCCGGAATATAATTACGATTAATGACTTGCTCGTTCTACTTTTCATCGACGGTTATATCTATGCGTATTTATAATCTACGTTAACACAATGTCGACGAAACGAAAAAAACTTATATCTACGTGTCGACTAGTGATTGTAACAGACCATCGACGTCTAGTCTAACAGAATCTAATAATCAATCGAACTAAAACTTCGCTATGTACGCGCTCAAAAGTATAAGCACGACGAGCAACAAATGAGAATCACTGGAATCCGAAGAAGTCGGCTGGGAACAGAAACGGAAGGTACCTCGAGCTGCCGTCCTTAATGTTCTAACGAACTGCGCAAAATGATGTCGCGCGTTAGGCCGAGTCACATATGTGGCTGCACATTGCACGGGCTGGCGGTGCACCGGCTAGTAATACAGCGATGCAGATGCATCGAACCGTTCTCCAATGAGAAAACCGCGAGAGATCGTGTCACGATCCAAGGAGCACGATAGTTTACGCTGTCGCGTCGATCAGATGCCCTGATCCCGGCTTAAAGTAAAATTGCCGCTCGACTTGCAACGTGTCAGTCGCTACTATGCAAATTTTCCGCCAATACGCGTTACGTTTCCACAGTTTGGTAGCCGTAGCTTGGCGAACCGGCCACTTCGCGAATATGAAAGAAGTATTTGAACGTCTATGCGCGTTCTCGCAACGATGCCTTCCAGATACCTATATCGTATAAAAATATCAAGTTCCCCATAGATTTTGCAATTGACGACAGCGAGAAGAAACTCGGTGATACGTAGAGAACAGGGCCTACGTAAAAGTCTACTCGTTAACGCCGACGTTAACCGGCTCTGCTTCCTGAATCGGTGACGATCGTTGACCGGCAGTTGGTTTCTTGAAACGCGCACTACGACCAATTGGAAAATTATTCTAATTCGCTTGATTCCCGTAACTTATGCTTATAAGACGACTCAAACCGCGGTCAACGATGAGAAAGTGGCTAGGGAACACCCTCGACCACTCGAAAAGTGTTTCGAACGATCTCTGGCGTTACTAGCGTTACAATAAGGGACGCGCGGTCCTCTACGATCTTGCCATCGAACCGCCTGTCTATGCACACCTTGCGTTTACTCTCCGACCAGTTTCCCGAAGAGGGGCACCGTAAGGACACGAAGTAGCAATCTAGCGAAGAGGGAAGGAACGTCGTCGATAGGTTGCAGGATACTTGGTTTACACGGACAGGGTACATACAACCCGCAGATATGAGGTAGAAGGGAAGGGTTCGCGGTGCAGCAAGTGAGCGAGGGTCGATATTAATCTACATCCAGCGCCGCGGCGAGGGACGGCCGGGCATTCATCATCTTTATTTTAACCATACGACCGACCAGGCGGTATATCTGACTGCGATCTGCACTAATAACATTCGCGTTATGAATGGCGTGCGCGATCCCTGAAACACCGCGAGCATTAATTCGCTAGGCAAAAGCGTATCGAAAATTGCGAGTGACCGACGATGGAGGCGGCCACCGTGGACCGTGAAGCTTCCAATATAGTACCGTGAACAACCGAGGACAAGAATTCCGTACTTTACGGAAGAAAAAACAGCGACCAGGTCTTTGGAGGAGTTTCCATCAAGCTGTAAGAACGTTCTCCGTTTCTTTTGCCGCTACCAATGACGGAAGATGGGAATCGTGGAATGACTAATGACGAGTAGCAAGCAAATGGGAGGAAGCGAGGCAAGAATGACGATTCGAGTAATGAGAAAATTATATGCGTAAAGCGATTGACGGAATGGCTCGAACGGAACTTGGGTTAGGTTAGACAAAAGTTCATATATACAAAAGATACAAAAAGAATCGGAAAAGAGAGAAACTTGCATCACACTAATATAACAATTACTATAACAATTACTATTCAGACAAGCAGATGCGTAGAGCATTTCTACGATGAAAATGAAAACTGTTGAAAACGAGTAGCGGCAAGCTTCGAGCATCAGGCCAAATCGAAAATATTGAAACGTGAAAAAGGAAGCATACGATCGTCGGTTGCGTCGAACTGAATCGATCCGGTGATCATTAATCTGCCGTTATCCGGTAGATTCATCGACATCGATAGAAATTTCCGCGGTTCGTGACACGGGTGAAGCGTACTTGCGCCAGAGCTGGAACAAATCGACTCTCTAAAGTTAGACTGACGCGAACATTGAGGACCAGCGACGGTAATTAAAAGTACGAGGGTACAAACAGCCATACATCATATCGACCCTTTTATCGTATATGACCGATAATAATCGTCGAAAATACGTCTTTGTCCGATGGTCACGAACGAGTACTCGCCGACGATAGCACGCGCGAACGACGGATAACCGACGATGTACGTAACATATCGTTCGCTTGCCAAGGGTGTGGTCAAATGAGAAAGGAGGAATACCGATATGGATGGCGTTAATGAGGGGAATAATCGAGCTGGCTTCCACCGTGGAAAAGGAACGAGAAGGAGGATCCGTCGGCGCATAGCACGAGAAAAGGACGATGCGTGACTGAGAGGGAAAAAAAGGGAGGCAGAGCCGAGGAGTCGAAGAAGACGATAGCCTCTACCTTCGTGTTGGAGTGAAACAGGAAAGGAACGAAAGACAAGGACAAAGCGACCGAGAAAAAGAGAGCACACGTACAGTGGCGGTTGAACGCGCACGCGGCTAAATTAGTCCGCAGAAAATCGCGCGATCTATTCTGCCCCGCGGGGCTTTCTTTCCTCACAGCAGCGTGTCCCGAAATAATTGGCAAAAGAAAGCACTGGACTACCTACCATTCCCGACGGACAATGTGAATTATTCGAGTTGGCGGCGTAGGGAGCACCGCGCGTATGTTACGTCGTCGCCGTCGTCCTCCCCCTGTTGGCCGCGTACCGCGATGCGCCACGCCATGTCTAGAGCAAAACGAACAGACGCTATTGAGCAGCCGAGGAAAATCGCTTCCACGCTCTCCATTCAGCCGAGAATGCATTAGGGCCCCTAGGGACGGGACGAACGCGCGCTAGAAGCCAGCAGGAAGCTGCCACGGTGCGCGAGTCGCACTACTCACGGAATAGAATAGCGTGGAGCGCGTCGAACAAATCGAAAATAGCACGGTTCTTGACGATCGGGCAAAATAGACCGCGCTGCTCCGTCCAACCTCTTCTCCGATCGGAGTCGTGCGACCAGTATTCCGCGAGGATGCAAAGAAAACGATTTACGACCATGACTCTATCCACATCGACGAATAGAAAATAACGAAAAGAAGGAACGCGTAATCTTTAAGGCTTTGAAAAGAGAAGTGGGCTCGCTTTTGTCGTAGAGGAGGTTAAATCTGGCGCTGAATGTGCGTGATTGCGACTTACGGTAAACGGATGGTACATTAAGCGGGACGCACAAAATGCGTCGAACATTGAAGGAAACATAGATATAGGTAAATGGAGCAATAAGAAACGGAGACGATAGTGAAAGAAAAGGGGTTAAGAACGGCAATGCAGCCACGAACACGAGAGAAGCCCAAGGATTCTCTTTTTGCCGGCAGTTCACTCACTGGAATATTCTGACGTTCCCTTTTGCCCATCTTCGTACATTTGATTACCCACGAAAGCTATCTCACTTTATCCCGGTCTGTATAAATGTACGCGTAAATAATAGTGTGCAAAACAGACGCGTGCCACGCTTCGTGTTTAGGTTTTGCTACACGAAAGGAAAAAGATATGATATATGCTAGAAAACAGTTGATCGATATTTGATACAGAGAGTCTCTATTGTGTACATACTGTAACGTATTACATGTACATCGTATTACGTCAAAGTAATTTTACACGAATAATAAGCGTTATACGTATTTATTTCATACTACTGGTAATAATCAGCAGCACCAATGATAATTATACTTGATTATCAATAAACATGTTCGTATATTTGAAAATATATCATTACATGGGAAATTAACGGAAAATAAGTTCAAACTCACCGTTTCGATGTACTTTTGCTAGGATGACAATATGGCGTCCAGCTGATTTTCTTCAAATCCTGCAAATTCTTTTGATGCTATCACAAATCGCTACCACATGGTATCCACACACGCGTGTATTATTAGAATAATATAATTAATATACTACGCACTGTAATTAAAACCAAAATTTGACCGATAACCGTACAAGACAAACAAAATCTCGCGTTTTCTACAAAACGAGTAAATATTCGGTACCCGAACGCGTCGTATAGTAACGAGTGATCATATGACTATGCGCAGTGCAAACTGACATGTCACGTGACTATAACAATCGCGCCACCCTTTCGTTAAGCTTCTAAACAACAGTTATGTTATATATGTTATATAATATATTATATGTCTATTGTGCTACGATACGCATCCTGAGATTATAAACAAATACATTTTTTCTGTTCCTTATGCTGATTGGTGGATTTGCTTGAGTTGATTTTCCCTGTTCGTACTTCAGTACTAACCTCGTAACGGTATATCACAGAAATGTATAAACAGTAACAGCGGCAGCAGCAGCTTATAATACATTGTGAGAATCCTTTTTTTTCGTGTGACAATGCAACTTAGTTAAATGAATGAAATGTACAAAGCGGGATCTTATTGTTCAAGGTAATTATACTTAATCTTATCATTTTTATATAAAACATAATATATGAGTAATTACGAGAATCAAAACGTCGTTATTTATACTTAAAAAATAGAGGTTAGAATGGTAACTTCACGCACGAGGCAGTCATTTGGATGGTCCATCGCGAATGACTCATCCCGACTAATAATATAATACTGAAATTTAATCGATTGCATCACCGTTATATAATATGATTATTTTATGAGGTAATATTAACAACATAACGACAGAAATATTGCTTCGTTTTTTCGTGTTATTTCCTATTTCTGAATCGTAAATATTTATTGCACACAGGTGTCTACATGTATAGCACTTGATCGTATCACGTAGTGCGACTACCCACCGGACGAATGTTACATAATTGCGCTTACATGTTTATCTTTTGATCACAGATGGGTGTTGTGCATTTCTTCGATCCGATCACGACCATGGAAAAGGGGCTGTTAATCGGAAATCAGATTCAACAATATGACACAGCTCGTGCATGTCTTTTTTGCGAAGAAAGAAGACGGTAGCCAGATCGAAATAGATGGCCGACCCACAATCCATACAGTCACACTGGTCAGTTAATCACCCCGTCTTCGACGCAATTATCTCAAGTAGGCGCGAGATCGGTCAGCACGATTCACAGGAACGTGCGTAACGATTCAGTTTGCTACAATTCTATAACTACAGCTCAACTCGCTGTAATCGTATGGAGTATCATCGCCCAAGAGGTTGTTTCGAATATCGCACGATAGCGGCTGTACCAGTGTCTCGTGTATCTCGTATCACCGATTGGCGTTACGTGTAATTTTTAAACGAATTCTAAATTCAAAGTAACGCGACACCGTTAAGGAGAAATTTGTTCGTGCTCCATTGCTAAGCCACGATAAGCTGGCGGATGCATTTGTAGATGTTTAGCATTGACATAATAAATGTTCACTAGCATCGATGCGTGCCATATTATCTGTACAACCACCGATTGCTGCTGAAATACGTGATGAAAGATCGTGGCGCCTGTTTTATTATCTTGGCACTGATTGCCCGACTAAGTGCCAGAGTAATTATTTTTTCCCGAATCTAGTTTATCGAGACGCGGTCCGATACCGTATAACGGGTTGATGCTTTTTGTCTTCAATGCCGTATTTCGAACACGTGAAATCTGAATTGGTTCGAAGGGATATGTAGTTGCATACGGAAGAGTGCAAATGACGTTGCATAAATTAACTCGGGCTAATGATACGTTCAGCACCTGCATTTTATCGAAAATTATCGGAGCAACATTGTCGCGACCGTGCTGCGCTAATCAAAAGAAAACAAGATTAAGATGAGAACATTGGTGAAACTACTTTACTGCTAACCGAGAGAAAGTTGAATATCGTTTAATATTTCATGTACTCATTCCTTCCCCTTGATTCGCATCTCAACATATAAAATTCCGTTTAGTTATTCTTCCATTTATTCCATAAAGCACTTAATTGCCACTAGTATAATGCCGCGAATTTCATTATTTTGTTTCTCACCAATTACAGCTGCTTCTTTTCTCGCAAGAGAAATCACGTTTATACTTTTTCATTTGTTGGTAGAGAGGCGATAGGGAAACCACGAGCAGTTCCGTTGATAAATAGAAATAGAAAGGATAAGAATATCTTCATTCGAGAACCGGACATCACGGAATTCCGCAACCGGGAAGGAAGCATGAAAATCGCCACGGTAGCGGGGCATTTGAACGTAAAACAACTATTACGGCGTAAGTATAGTACGAATTATCGCTAAAGCGGGAAGGTAGTAACTGTACATCGCACATCAATTCGCGTGACTTTATCGCTAACATTTGTCTTCGTGATACTATTGTGGGACCAAAACTACTGCTTGCGCGGTGCGAGAGGATGGGAAATAACATGAAAATACGTTTGGTGTTGGACGGGAGGTGGGTAAATTAAATTCGCGCGAGATCGATGCCCCTTTTGATATTTCGCGCTTGACAGCGTGTAATGGACTAAGAATAACTAAAAGTAACGAAGATACGTTTTATTGAAACGCCACGGCTGCGCGATCCGTGTCGTCGAGTTCCGCGAACGACGATAATCCCAGACGCGTTGTTCCACGGTCCATTGGTCGCGTGGAATTTATCATCCTGACATGAAGCCACGGCGACTAAATACCATAATTACGTTCGCAATGACGCGCCGCTTACGCTGACTCAATTTTCGCGTGTTCGCGCTGATCTCTAAATCATAATGATTTCAATGCCAGACTCAAAGTCAAACGCGTGCTATCCGACGCGCAAAACATCCACCAAGACCGCTCACCGGTGTAAATTGTGTTTTCTTAAGCGCGCTAGCGTCTCCCACAAAGGGAGCCACGGTAAAACGAGCATTAATCAAATCCATTGCGAAGCAGCCAGCGAGGGACACAAAGGACTAATTAAGATTTCTGACCGGTGTACCAGCTAAAAACTAAGAACCGGCGACCTTGCGCTCGTTATTTAGTGTTGATTTACGATTATTTTCAATGGGCCACTCCATTCTATTATTTTCGCTTCACTCGCGGTGGTCGCGCGCGGATTCATTTTATCTCATCGGCCAAGTGGCACGATCCGTCTCCAACGAGCTCGTATCGGATTTTACGCCGTGTCACTTTTGCTGCTCGCATCGGATTGCGGCGCGTTAATCACTCTTCTATCGTGCGATCAAACGCGTTCCTTCGTGCTTCCATTACGATGGCTAACGTTTTCATCGCAGCACGTTCTACGATACGAAGTAAGTCCGATCTCTTTTTCCATCCTGCGTAACGTGACAACCGTTTCGAGATGGTGTATACGTAGAAGCCACTGTTACTGGTTTCGCACGCCCAATGCGACACAGCCTGAGCGTGCATAATGCGTTAGTGCTAAATTTACGTTCTGGCGACGCGCATCTAGACGTACGTGGGAGGAGTCCGCCTCACCCTCTTTCTCTCCTTCTCTTTCTTTCCGCGAGAGCTGTCCATCTCATTTTCACCGGCCGCCGTTTCTCTCTTTATTCCCCACTTGATCTTGCCTTCGAGCCCCGCTTGCGCAAGCTGCCAACGGTGTTGCCACTTGACTGGCGATTTGTTACTCGCAACCATACGCGATGAATAATTGGCGACGTCACGCCGCCTAGGTGTAAGACGGCGTTTCCACGTTCACGATGGAACGGAACCGTTTCCTGCACGAGCACGGGGGCGTCCCTCGTCCAACGAGCCTCGCATCTCATTTTGAACTGAGACGTCGCGGTTAATCAAGCTTCTTCAATAAAATGAACCGAAGGTATGCGCATTTAGTCGCGCGATCCTTTCCCGATCGCGTTAATCAATGTTTCGCATCGTCATTCTTGAACTATCGCTAATCTCATTAGAACTGGCTGCATATATAGATAAACACCTATGATTCAAAGTCATCCCATTTATTCCCGATTATCGTATTGCGTGCTAACCGCGGCTTGTTCGACGCGAACGCCATTTCCCTGACCGAATAGAGTTATCACCTGCTACCGTTTTATTTCATCGACCGTTTAAGAACTCATCTAATCGTTTCTATCTACGATCTATCGTTTCGAGAGGATGAAAAATCACGAAACCAGAATCGGCTCGTTTGTAGATCGCCTTCTGCTTGTGAACATTGCCAGACAGATCAACGTCTTTACGCGGCGCGGTCGGTGATGGTAAGCGAGAGCGATTATAAGCCGGTGAATAAATCATGTATCGAGCGACACGACGTGACTAATGCGAGAGAATTATACGCGGTACACGGCGGAACACAAACGTGGATACCGGATTCGTTTAATGCGAGTGACACTCTCTCCTTTCGAATAGAGCCGTCTGCGAGTCGCGGTACGCGAAGAAGGGCCGTCTACATGGTAACCGAGTGTCCGCGAGTCATTAGCCGGGCAAATGGCGTTACGGTAGCTGGAGTACGTGGTATGGGGTATCGTGCTCTCTCCCGCAGTCGCGACCAACATGTCATAATCAGCTGGCTGTGAAAGCGGACGGAGAAATGCGCAGCCCATTAGGCGAACAACGACGGCCACTGTTCCGCGACGGAGGCGGCCGTTTCTCCTGATATCGCGACGGCGGACTCAGCCGATGAGACCGGCATTACAACGCTGACAGAAACGTGATTGGCGAACGGAGTTCGCTCGGTGGAGGTGGCTACGCTTCCATTATATGCTTCTACGAAACTCATTCAACCGTTTTCGAACGCTTTCAATGAGATGGCCGCTGATTCATGGAAATCGTTAACGAAAATCTTGCCATAAATAGACACAGTCGAGAGACAGTCGTTTAGTTGTCGCGTTGCTACCAACGAAACTAATTGTTGTTTAATTTACATTGTGTATCTCGGCGCATAGCTGTCTCAATTACGAGTTTTAAACCGGATATTAAAGAAACGCGCTCTCACCATCATATCAGGAACGTTCTGTCTTCCACAATAGGTCGTCTGAACTCTTAGATCTTGATAGATACAGCTATTAGGTTCAATGAAATTATTTCTTCGTTCGTTAGACGAATTTATACAAAATATACAATTTTATTTTTCAGGCATCCAAAGCTTCTTATATTGAAACTGTTACGCTACGCAGTTAAAGGAGCTACCTCATTCTCAAGGGAGAAACGTCTCCTCCCTGTTTTTCCCCGATTCTTTCCTCCATTACTCCCACGCATTATCAAGTATCGTTCTCACCACGATCAGTTGTCCGCCACGGTGGAACACGCGGCGTCCGCCCGTGTGGCGAGGGGCAGAATCGACGAGAGACACACGAGCGACAGGTGGCGTTCTCTCGATGGCTGGACAAACCGGAAGTTTTCCCTGTGGCTGGCTAGTCAACGATGGAAGTAGAATTTTCGCGTGCTCTCGCCTTTCCGTCTCCCTCTTCCTCCACGTTTGACGTTTGCCAGCGATGGATGACAGGTTTGCGGTTGTCCTTATAATAGCGACTCCACATCGCTATGACGAAACCACCATCGCGCCGCCACCGTGTGCACTAGCACAGGGCGAACGAGTTGCCCGTCACCGTACGCGATCTATTAATAAGAGACGCGCAACTCGCGTCACGCTCATATTCGAACGTTATTATGCTTAGCTGCTGTATGCGGGTGTCCACTTTCGCGTGCGAAGGACTATAGTTACAGCGAGTGGTTACAGTTCCTGACGGACTAACTTCTTTGTAGCAGATATACGTACATTTTACTTTCTAAAATCATTCTACACATTCGAGGTCTCTTATATTCATAGAAATCGTTATATCATACAGTCATAGTCATAGAAAGTACATTGTTCCAACGAAATACGTCTTCTTCCCTTTTTCCTCCCGCGACTCTTTCCTCTAGTACTCTCACGTATGGCAAAATAATCGGATATTGGGTTTCGTGGAAAGAACCTGAGGGGAAGGTATACTATAAATTTCTATCAAATAATAACATTTTGCAACGAAGATGCTAATTTTAGTTTGATTTTTATTCACTTTCGCCACGAATTTTCGGAACAACTTAATATACATGTAGGTTCTTATAAGAATCCGCATCTCGATCCTCGGTTGTCTCATTCGTTGAAACAACAGTTTATCAGAAGAACTGACTTAGCACATGTATCCATAGTCTAACGAACCACGTTTTCATACGGGATGTTATTTTCATATTGTGCACCGCCGAGTCGAAGCCGATTCGTTGGGCAGGTGCTACCAGGTTGCGGTGATCACAGGTGAGTCGAAGAGATGAGACCACAGAATGATCTCCGGCCGCGAATTTATTGCCAGACGATTCGCGGAAGCGAGACACGAAACAGGAGTTGGATTTTGATGTAGTACTTGTAATTACGAATGTCTTTGGGGAATGTATGGCACAATGAATGAGATAAGGGAAATCGAACGACGAGGATGGATCGGATATCGGTGATGTCGATGATGCCGCTAATTTGAAAATATGCAC